>NC_083240.1:43269172-43569172 GCF_032191835.1 Heteronotia binoei
GACTTATCTGAGTTGTGCAGGGTCTGCAAAACTGAGCTCTTCCATTTGGCTTTTAGTTAATTGAGTCTGTTTATGTAGGCTGCTGTTTAGTTTTTACGCGTTTTATGTTTTAAACGGAGATTTGTTGATGTTTTAATTGTTGTTAATGTTTTAACTGTTTGATGGCTTGATAACACTTGGCAGGAGAGATGGCATATAAGTTTAATAAAATAAATATGCTGAACCTTAACCAATGCAGCAACACCTCGTGTCCCTTGTTTCGTGACCCCTGCAGTCCACTGTGTATTTGCAGAAGCAGGAAGTCCTCTGTCATAGCTTATGTAGCGTATTTTTAATCTGCTAGCAAAGGCTGTTTCTCAGTATTCACTACTACCAAGTTGGCTGGATGCTCTCAAGTAAATACAGGCCCTGGACAAGACCCATTTCAAAGCCCAGAGCCAGTTTTTCCATCATAGCCCAAGTCCTTTCTCTTCATCAGTCAGAGCATAAAGCCCTTTTTTGAGGAAATACATAATTTACTTGGAGAAGGGTCCTCCGTATAGTTGCCAATGGTGTCGCCTGACACTTTCCTTGGTGTCCATAAAGTCTTTTTAGAAGCTGGGTGAGGTCAGGTGAGAATCTTGCACAGCAAGGTGTCTGATTGGCCACTGACGATCTGATGGGCCGTGCCTCTGCCTTCCCATGGTAGCCATTTTTGTGGCTTGCGTCCATCACCCTGTATCAGAATTCCAAAGGTGCCCGCGGGCTCAAAATGGCCAGGGAATGCAGTAGCATGTGGGTGTGGTATCGGTTACCGTTCTTATGTTTTTATTTACGTACATATATAGACTTTTATTTACATAAAATGTTTTATTTGAGAAGAGAAACAGAAGGGTAGTATAACATGTAGCACAGAATGTACAAAAAGCAGCAAAATGCTTAAATGGGTGTTCTCTGGCAGCGTTTGGTTGGGATGGGAGCGCTGGTTGGGTTCAGAACTTACCGGATTTTGATGGTTCTTTGTTAGCCTGTTGTAAAAAGCTGACACTGACTCTGTGGTCCCCAGTAGACACTGACTGTTGGGTTGGCATGCAGCCTGTTGAGTGGGAGACAGCACAGAAACAAAGATTGATAATTGGCCCTGCCTCTTCTAAAACCAAGACCAATTCCACTTTAGTGGTGAGGTCATCTGTACTCCAGAGTCATAGATCTGAGTCATCAGTGATAGAATTCAGCAGAGCAGGCTTAACCGGACTTCAGCCAAGTTGTATAACTTACCAGATCTGACACTAAGAAGAGGGGCAGACAGCTGTATTGAATGCATAAATAATTCCTAGCAAGGTATGCAAATATTGTGATATGGTGCGGTAGATACAGCTGAATAAGTAATGCAGTGACACATGCATGCATATGATGCAAGGGTGATTCCACAGGTACAGTAAAACGTTAGGAATCCTTTCAAGAAGGACACTTCCGGGGTTGGAAAATGCCGAGCTGAACTGCTTCTCAGAAGGGGAGCAGGCTGGAACTTCTGTTCGGGGTAGTGGAAGGCAATCTAATGCCTACTGCCTACTTTTCTCAGTCAGAGATCAGTCCAAGATATGCACAGGAAACTTTGAGGAGATTTACCTTGGCTAAAAGGGAGTCCCGGGGGGGGGGGAGGGCTCCTTTGAGGCTTTGAGGGGTCTCCGGAGACGAGTTGCATTTTCATCATCTGCAGAAGTTTCCAGAGTCATTTATTTGACATAAGCTCGACAGGATCCTAATCTTCTTTGATACTGCTAAACATCTAAAGCTATACAAGACCGGTGTTGATCTGGATAACTACAGAAAAGGTACAGATTGCTATCTTTCATTCCGGGACTAATTAAAGTTAAACAAAATAAAATCAGAAGGTGGGAAATTGAAATCTAGAAAGCTTGGAAGAAGAAGGGGAGAAGGGGCGAAATTTGGACTTGGTAAATTTAAAGGACAGTGCTAAAAAGTGGAAAGGAATTTATTGTTTTGTCTGCTTGCGGTTTTGGAGAAAAAGCCCCATCGTCATAGATTTGCAGCTCCCACAGCCAACACAGGAAATACGTCAAGTATCGTGAGATCTCTCTACCAGTGAAAACGGGATTTGGTGGCAAGCAAAGCAGGAAGTATCGGATGGAAAAGGGAAATCATTGAAGCAGCCAGCCTACTCTAGGACTATAATATCATAGAAAAACGTCGGCAACCATTGCTAGGAGGCTAAAATTTAAATAAAATTTTTAAAGTGTTCGGGACATTAAAAATTGGTGGAGCCGACAGAGGTGATGATTATAAGGTAAAGACTATTGGACATTACTGTTAATAACCATTTTAGAAGCCTCTAGAGGAAAAAGGAATTTTTTTTTAAAGTGAAGCAGAAAGTCACAACCGCCATTTTGGGAAAAATAAAAACTTTAAAAATTACTATCTGAGCCCAGGAGGCTCTGAGGACAGTGAAATTAGGCTTATTGGAAAGAGCAAGCCTCACTCTTTTAAATCTGATAGTTGAAATTTAATTTGGTGAGGTCAAAATTTTCGGTGTTTTTACATGTCAGACCACAAGCAAACCCATGAAAGGACTGCTTCACTGGAGAAAATGCAGGACCAATTAGATGCAGTGGAAAACAGGATAATGAAAGGGATGAAAGAGATGATAACTGCTTCCAAAAAAGAATTAGAAAAGATATTGAAGAGCTAAAAAAAGATATAGAGGATCTCAGAAATGAGACTGTGGTGACATCAAAAAAAGTGCAAGAGGTGGAAGGGAGAGTAAAAGTACATGATTCCATCTTGTTAAAAATACAAGAAAAAGTGGCAATTCATGACTGCAAATTGATGGAGACCCAGATACGTCTGAGAGGAGTACCTGAGGATGAAGAAACTGATTTGAAAGAAAATATAATAAAAATAATTGCAGAATGTTTGGAGGAAGATCCTGAAGGGACTAGAAACATGTATGACTATATGTATAGAGTGAATTCATTATATGCCAAAAAAAAATAATCTACCAAGAGATGTAGTTATAAGATATATGACAAAAGAAATGGTGGGAAAAATCATGAATAAAAACTTTGAAAAGACATTGATAGTGGGAGGCAGCAGAGTAAGAATTATGAAGGAGTTGCCAAGACAAGTGATAAAATATTTGGGTGTGGAGATAACAATTAAGATTATTGATTTGTTCAAAAATAATTATGAGAAGCTATGGCGTAAAATGGATGAAAATATGTTAAAATTGAATAAACTTAATTTGTCATTGCTGGGCAGAATAGCTGCAATTAAAATGAATGTTCTACCAAGAATAATGTATTTGTTTCAAACTATTCTGACTGTGAAAGACAGTAAACAATTTAATAGATGGCAAAGAAAAACTTCAGAGTTTGTGTGGGCTGGGAAGAAACCAAGGATTAAAATGAAAATTTTAACAGATGCAAAAGAGAGAGGCGGATTCCAATTACCAGATTTAAAATTATATCACGAAGCAGTTCGTTTAGTGTGGATAAATGAATGGATGATGCTGTTAAACAAAAAACTCTTAGCGTTGGAACGTCATGGAAATAAATTTGGCTGGCATGCTTATATGTATTATGGGAAAAAAAGATGGATGGTTTTTTCTCTCACCATTATATAAGAAATACTTTGCTAAATACATGGATGAAATATAAGAAATATGGAGATGAGAGAAAACCGTTATGGATAGTGCCAGCAGAAGTAATAAAAATAACAGCTGAGACGGGTGAAGAAAAGTGGTTGTCATATAATCAACTATTAAAAATGCAAAGTGGCAAAATAGGATTGAAAACTGCTGAAGAGCTGAATAATAAATATGATTGGTTCCAAATGCAACAAATAAAGAGCTTGGTGGATAATGATATTAAAACAGAAGGAATAAGAAAGGAACAAACAGAAATGGAAAGAATTCTGCTTGTAGACAATGAAAAATTAATTTCAAAACTATATAAATTACTTTTAAAATGGTCTATGGAAGATGAAGTAGTGAAATCTCAAATGATTAAGTGGGCAATAAATGTAAATAAAGAAATACAGAAATTCAGTGGCATGTTCTCTGGCTGAGTTCAGGAACAGTTTTTCTACTGGCGCCTATGTGATCCATCACTACATATGTTAAATATGTAGAAAGCCATAGTGCTGTCCCTTGGAGCAGTTGAGGCATAAGTAATTAATTGGTGTGATCCTGAGAATACACTTTTGCTTACGAATGCATGGCATGCCTTGAGTATCAGACCAAGGTCCACGCAGTCCACTGTCGGTTGCAAGAACCCCAATAGGCAGTTGGTGGTCTACCAGAAACTTGCCAGCCTTCTACTAGTGGACTACAACCTTTTTTCACCCGCTCTGATGTTTTTGGTATGCGTGGGGTTTGGGCCAGAGTGACCAGACCATCCATGTTAGCAGCATATTTGCTCTAGAGCACCCCTTGTGGCTGTGCATGGAAGGGGAAGGCTAGTGGAAGGGACAGCAGTCTTTCAGGGGCATTTATCTACCATCACTAATCTTTTCTTGACGGATCCTTGATAGGCTTCCAAGGACACCTGCCCTCAAGTTTTTGCCAAGAGCGTGACAGCTTTTGTTGCAGAAGTGGGGACATGTACAGTCACCTGCCTGGCTTGCTTGTCTTTGTTTCTGCAACCTGGTTTTGTGTCCTGAAAAATGTGTGTGTGGAGGATGCGAATCTGAAAAAATAAAAGTTGAAGCTGGCACAAAATTACAGTGGAAGAAAGGCAAGAATCATAGAACCACAGAGTTGGATGGGCCATACAGGCCACCTAGTCCAAACCCCTGCTCAATGCAGGATCAGCCTAGAGCAAATGGTGTTGTATTGTTCAGAGGCTGACAATTCCCTTTCGTTTCCATTGCCACTGGTAGACCTGTCCCCCACTAAATTGAATCAACAGTCAGGCACTATTTCCGATAGAGCATATATGCTCTGTTTTTTTGTGCTCTGCCAGTTTCAATAGAAAACCTTGATGACCTTTGAAGTACATGCATAGTTACTTAAGCCACTTTTGCTCCATCAAAATCAACGGGGAAGCAAACAGATGTTATGAATGGCATTAGGCGTTCAAAGCAAGGAAGCCACTTTGTAGTCGCTGTGCATGACATTTGCAGGTAGTGCTTTCCTGAAGGGATTTGCCTTCTCCCCCTTCCCCCAAAGGTTGAAGGGATTTATCACCTGCCAGTGAGTGGTGGCTGCTCAGTCTCAGGCAGCATTTGGAGAGCAGTGTATAGACTCAAATACTTTGGCCACCAAATGAGAAAGGAGAAAAGACCCTGATGCTGGGAAAGACAGAAGGCAAAAGAAGAAGGGGATGGCAAAAGACGAGATGGCTGGACAGCGTTCCTGATGTAACTAGCACGAATTTGAGCATGACTTTGTCCATGGGGTCACAAAGAGTCGGACTCGACGGTGCGACTGAACAACAACAAAAATACAGACTGATGCCCTGATCTGGATGGCCCAGATCTCAGAAGCTAAGCAGGGTCGGCCCTGGTGAGTACCTGGATGGGTGAGATTGCCAAGGAAATGCAGGCTCAAAAAAGAGTACTAGAAAAAGATGCTATAAAGCCATTTCCCTTCAACGTATTGGATCTTCTGAAACAGTAATGTTTTTGTTAAGGTCTACTAAATAAAAAAACAATGCAGGGGTGGCCAACGGTAGCTCTCCAGATGTTTTTTGCCTACAATTCCCATCAGCCCCAGCCATCGACCATGCTGGCTGGGGCTGATGGGAGTTGTAGGCAAAAAAACATCTGGAAAGCTACCTTTGGCCACCCCTGAATTATGGGATCACAGTTGAAATACAAGAAACACAAAACATAACAGTGGTATGTATAGACTACCATACTTTTACTTATGAATTTCGCAAAAATAGAGAAGCAAGAAACAATTTTAAATTTTCAACAGAGCTCACTGTAGCTTAGTCATACAGCATCCAATTAACTAGTTACAATAATAGACACGTTTCGTGTTGCCACATCATCACTATTGTTAATGTCTTCTTGTTGAGCTGTATGTAGTGAAGGAGTAGGCCATCTTTTTAAAAAAACATGTGCAAAACCTTCCATCTCATTGCTGCCCAAAGCACTTTCCATGAAGGGACCACCTTAAAAATACAGACAACAATGCTCTGGTAAAGTTTGTTATTACACTAATATGGTTCATCTACTACCTAGGTAAAAAAAGGAGAGAAGCTAGTGTGAGATAACTTCCTCTGGAGGAAAAAGGGAGAAATATGTTTAGTGAAGACTTGTCTATAGCACTTGGCAGTCTTACTTCTTGTGGTAGATTAACTTGCGTTGCGTCAAGAGCAGAATCTCTGGGGTACATCAGAATTAGTATCAAGAAGCAACAGATGTCCTGCCTTTGGGAAAATATAAAAGCTGGCAGATGTTTGTCTGTCTTCAACCTTAACCACAGGGGTCCTTTGTAAGACAGTGGAAGCACAGAAATGTCTGGCGCTCTTTATATGAGCAAAGCTGGGGCTTTCCTTTCAGATGATATGCTAGGCATACAGGCTTAGCGGTCTTGTCCAGAGTCTGTTATGGTTTGAGGGCAAAATGGTACTTCCGTGTTCAGAAGGAGGATGCATCTGGATTTCAGTTGCTGGAAATAGCCTTCAGCCTGTGTGAGATAGACTTTTGGACTGATCCGGGAGGCTTGTCTTTATCCTTCTCCCAAAGCCATTTCTGGCATGATTTCAAAGTCTATACAAACAAATCTAAATTCATCCACCAGTAAGTCTAAAATCAGTGCTTGTTGAAAAGAAGGAACAGATAGTTCTCATGGGTTTATGTAACAAGTGTGGCCTCCAAGGATCTACTTGCTCTGGAGCAAGCCCGCTTTCTCTGGAAGATCGTTCTAGATGAGGCTTGGTGAAGTTGAAGAAGAGGCCCAGACTCTTCCGGCTCTTGATCTCAATTCCGTGGACAGGGTCTTAATGGGTAGTGGGAGAACTTTGTGTTAGCATGCAAGTCTCAGAGGTAGATTCCCCACCAGCTTCACCTGCTTTTCTCCAGTAACCCCTGTGTAATCCCCTCTGTTTTGCCTGAGGTGAGAATTCCTTCATCATCCAGCCGGGAGCTGAAGTTGGAAGCCCCGAGCCTTGATTCTGGGCCTGCTAGAGGACATTCTTGTTTTCTAGGTGGAGGACTGAGCTGCTTTGCGTGATAAAGCCGATATTGCATCGTGTTGATTACCCAGAAAGAAGGGGTTGAATCCCTTTCACTGTGGTTTGGCTCATCCTGCTTCCTAGTAATGAGAGACGTGCTTGTGCATGTCTACATCCGTGCGGAATGGAGCCTACCACTTTGGCTTCCTTTTTGGTATTCTTATGCTGTATCCCTGTGACAGAACTTGCCCGCTCTGGCCTAGAGGCCCTGTTTCACCCTGCCCTCCTAGGTTTTTCTCAGCACCTAGAGAGGCTTTTCTTTCGCTCTCAGGTAGCTCACCACCACCTACCTGACCTTTGTATAAAATTATCCACTGTGTCAGGGCTCCCAGCTTCCTTTCCAAGTTCTGAGGCCTTGCCTCTCTGTCTCCCATTGCCCAGCACCTGGTCATCGTGGGGACGGTTTATGACCTTGCACACCCCTGGAGGAATGGCTACTTGCCAACTGCCTTCCTTCCTCCTGGCACTCCTTTTAAAATGGCATGTCCAAGATGGTAGAGATCTGTGTGGCACAGAGAACCATTATCATTACCAACAGTTATTTATTAAAATTTATTAAAGGTAAAAAAAGGTAAAGGAAAGGTCCCCTGTGTAAGCACCAGTCATTTCCGACTCTGGGGTGATGTTGCTTTCACAGTGTTTTCACGGCAGACCTTTTTACAGGGTGGTTTGCCATTGCCTTCCCCAGTCATCTACACTTTCCCCCCAGCAAGCTGGGGACTCATTTTACCAACCTCGGAAGGATGGAAGGCTGAGCCAACCTGGAGCCGGCTACCTGAACCAGCTTCTGCTGGGATCGAACTCAGGTCGGGCTCCGACTGCAGTACTGCAGCTTTACCACTCTGCGCCACGGATTATTATTTATTATTACTATTTATTAAAAAGAAAATGTTCAGAAACATACTTTTAGCACAGCACCAGATTGAGCAAGGGATCAAGAAAAATTGGGGTAAAATGTAAATTTTATGTCCCTCTCTATACATGCCATATCAGATGTTAAAATATAGGACAGGCTATGTAGTTTAGGAATTCTAGATCTCTGCAGAATTACCATTACCTTGAAGCTTGCTCCAGCTCTTCAGGCAAGCACATGGTCAGAGACTGCCTTCCCAGTGGAGGGGTCTGTGTCCTCCCATAGACAGCACCCAAGAAAAAGAGACCTTCCTACTGCAAGGAGTTTTTATCACATCTGTTTTCCATCCACTCACCAGGTCATGCCAGGTCAAAGAAACATTTCCTGCGGCTTCTTCCTGGAGGTTGTCCCTGTTCTAGTCCAGAGTTCTTTTAAATCTCTGCTTGACTCACCCATTATTTCTTTTGCTAGATCTGTTATCATTTGTATGAATTGTTAAGTTGCTATGTCATTTTGTTGCTAATGCAATAAAGATTGATTGATCGATTTTGTATGCAGGTGAGCTGAAGTATGTCCGGGAAGCAACTGAACTGACTCCCCACCCCCACCTCCCTGCCTGGTCTCTGCCCAGAGGGGGAAAAACCATTTTAAAATGCAACATGGAAGTTTTGCTCAGCAGAAACCTACCAGGAAGGAAATGCATTTCTTCCCTATCCAAGTGTTGACACACATGCATGCCTCTGGAATGCGGCCTTTAGCTTCCTGGTTCTCCTTGGCCTTCAGCAGACAGCACCTGCCTCCTCTGAAAGTAACTGTGAGGGTCAGGACTCGGGAGCCTCCTTTTTAAGCATATTAAGTGAAGTTTGGAAGCAAATTCTATGCCACTTGTTGGGTTTTGCACTGCATAATCCTTGCTCAAATGTGAATGTGACCCTTGCCTATGTTAGCTAGATTTGCTTCCTTTATTTTACCTGTGAAATCTTTTTTTCATAAATATTCATTCCAACCAAGTTTTGTTAAATATATACATATATGGACTCTACGGATCGGTTGCACCCGTTACTTTTTCTCTGGCTGCTTCCTAACCTCTAGCCCAGGGGTGGCCAACGGTAGCTCTCCAGATGTTTTTCGTCTACAACTCCCATCAGCCCCAGCCAGCATGGCCAATGGCTGGGGCTGATGGGAGTTGTAGGCAAAAAACATCTGGAGAGCTACCGTTGGCTACCCCTGCTCTAGCCAAGGGCGGGGTAGGTCTCCAACCTTTTTTTAGTCTGTGGGCACTTTTGGCAATTTCTGGTGAGTGCCACCTCAAAATGGCTGCTGCAGGAGGTGGAGTCAGAACCAAAATGATTGTTGTGGGAGGTGGAGGCAAGCCCAGTACTATGCAAAATAATCTCAAAAGGGGAATAAAAAAAGCCATGATAGCAATGCCTAGGGGAATGTGGGAGGAAAGTGGAGGGAATAAAAATGAAGACAAGAAAGCACAAGTGTGGAGGAGAAAGAAAGAGATCAGGGAATAAAAATAGAAGGAAAATTGGAAGGGAGAAAGAAGGTTGGAAAACAGAAAGCCCGAAGGGGGAATGGAGCTACAGACTAATTGTATTTTTTGCATTCTTTACAACCCCCCTCCCACCTTCTGACTGGAATATAAAGACACAGCAATCTCAGTTCCTACTCACGTCTGACGATGGGAACCTTGACTCTCGAAAGTTTACACCCTGAAAACCTTGTTGGTCTCTAAGAGGCGCTGTTGAATTCAAATCAGACTGACTAATGGAGGCCTGGGTGGCTTACCAACCTTCCTGATCCTCCAGGGGTTGTGGCTGCCATTCTAGCCCCGGTATATCCTTTCCTTCGAATGAGGGCAGCCGATAAGTAGACCTGCCTTACAGGAGGCCTTTCAGAAAAGCTCAGTGGGCAACAGGAGAGAGGTATTGGTGGGCCCCTCTTTGGAGAACCCTGCTCTGGTTCCGGCAGCATCAGTAGAAGGGACATTTCATATCATGCTCCTTGTGGGCTGACTGGGTTTGAGACCTGTCTTTTATGTTTCTGCTTCACTGATGTCCCCCTTTCTTCTGTTATGGGGATTCAAGGCACCATACTAAGGTGTATGTGTGTGTCCCGTCTGAGTACTGCCCACCCCACACCCATGGTCACTTAACTTCAGCAAGGTTGCTGAGACATTCCTGGGACCCAGGGTCTCAAGTCTTGGGCAGTTGACCACAGATTCTACAGGTGCACCGTATATAGCCGGCAGCAGTCTTTGGGTCACAGTGGTCTCACTCTTGATGTGTGCTGCCAGAATTCATCCAAGACTGGATTCTCAAGAAATTGGGATTTAGCCTAGTGCACGCTCCTAGGATTGTGCTTGCTCAGGCCTCTGAGCCTTTTCTCATTTTAGTAGAGGAAAAATCGGTAATGCTTTGGCCCTGTGTAAATATTAGGAGCTGGGCCTGAGCTCTTTGTTCTGCTTTATTGCGGGCTTCAGTCCTGGCTAATCCTAGGTGTGGGTTTACATGAGACTTTCTACCACTGGAATCTTTCAGTAGCGATGTTTTTTGTGGCCATAGAGAATGGTGTCTGGGGATGTGAGGAGTTCTTCCTAGAGTAGCTGTACTCCAGCTGATCTCCTGGAAGAAACTCAGGGTTCAGATATAAAAGGGCCATAAAAGGCAGAGGTAGTCCCCTGTGCAAGCGCCAGTCGTTTTTGACTCCGGGGTGACATTGCTTTCACAATATTTTCATGGCAGACTGTTTATGGGGTGGTTTGCCATTGACTTCCCCAGTCACCTACACTTTCCTCCCAGCAAGCTGGGCACTCATTTTACCGACCTCGGAAGGATGGAAGGCAAAGTCAACCTGGAGCCGGCTACCTGAACCAGCTTTCACTGGGATCGAACTCAGGTTGTGAGCAGAGGACTCCGACTGCAGTACTGCAGCTTTACCACTCAGCGCCACGGGGCTGTTAAAAGGGCCATACCGGCTCACTATCCGGTACATGAGTCTTCCTGTAACGGGAGTTTAAATCCTCTCCCCTTCCTGTATGGGTTTATCTTTGGCACAGGGCAAAACTGAATTGGAGATGCTGGATTTGAAAGTCCTAGGTACAGAGTTCTAATCAAAGGATCAAAAAAGTATTCACTTATAAAAGGGGAAACTAGATTTCCCCCTCCCTCCCCCGCATTTACAGAAGTTCTAAGCATAGCAAAAAGCATTCAGCAGCAATAACACGCAGCCTTTCTCCGCTGACTGCAGCCGGAGCTTCAAGGCAGGCAGGTTGAAAAGCTCACTTACGTTGACAAGGTCCTTTTGTTAAAACCACTTCAAAATAGTGTCAGCAGAACAAAGGAGCCAGCGAGCGACAAACACTCAGTTATTATTGGAACCAGAAAGGGTTCCAGAAATGAATGCCGTGGATGGCTAGAACAACTTGCCTTGGCCAAGAAGAGAGAATTAGGGGGCTGCCCATTGCAAGGGGTTTTGAAACTTGGTATGAACAAAAGGTGGTGATGGAAAGTGCTTTTAATTTGCAGCTGACTGATGACTTCCAAGACTTTTCAAGGCAAAAGATGAACAGGGGTGGGTTGCCATTGCCTGCCTCTCTCTAGCGATCCTGGTATTCCCTAGTGGTCTCTCATCCAAATTCTAACCAGGACTGGCCCTGCATAAAGTTCAGATCTGATGGGATCAGGCTACCCTTGGCTATCCAGGTCAGAGCAAAAGGTAGTCAGCCTAATCTGCCAACAAATGACAATGGGTGTGTGTGTGTGTTTCATCTAGGGGGCGTCTCCACATTGGTACCATATCTCTAGATTACCAGGCATGCCCTCAATTGTGGCTTTCCTCTTTCCGGAGAATGGGGTGTGCTTTCCCCACAGCACACCCTTTCCCCCTCCCCTCTGGTGCTGTGACCATGTCTGTCTTCACTCTTCCTTGACACTTTTTGTTCTTCCTTTTCTCCACCCCCACCATAAGACGGCCTCTGCCAAGGCAGCACTTAACTCTTATTTCCCTCATTTTAGAGGGGCTTGAAAAGGATGAGGATGGAATGGGAGCATTTTGGGTGCTCTTTGCAAATAGTGACTGTTCCCTGGAAAGTCAGATGCTGAAGCCGAAGCTCAAATACTTTGGCCACCCAATGAGAAGGGAGCGCTCCCTGGAGAAGATCCTGATGCTAGGAAAAACAGAAGGCAAAAGAAAAAGGGGACGGCAACAGATGAGATGGCTGGACAGCGTTACTGATGTAACTAACATGAATTTGAGCGGACTTTGGAGGATGGTGGAAGGCAGGAGGATCTGGCATGACTTTGTCCATGAGGTCGCAAAGAGTTGGACTCGACTGTGCGACTGAACAACAAAAAAATGATTGTGGGTTTCGGTTTACTGGAAACACATAGAAGGAAGCAGCTGCTGTCCAGTGTGCTTTCCCCTTGCCCTGGAGATTACTGTCTCGGCCTTACAAGAAGCACTCAGAAGTTCCAGATTTTCATTTTTCAGCCTGCCCACATGTACCCACTGCAGTCATTTGTGACTTAAGGAAGGAGAACCGACTGATTGCCTGGAAGTTCTCTTTTGCATGCCACAAGTGAGTAGGTGAGTGGAACCCTACTAGGAAGTGTTTTGTTCTGTTAAATTATTTTGAGCAAAATTGGAGCCTTGTGGCTCCTTAAAAGCTGGCAAACACATATTGTGAGCTCTTGAGGATTAGAATCCAGCTTCACTGCCTGCTAAAGAGGGCCTTCTCGTTCAGAGCCCTCAGACTGGGATCAGCTTGCAGCTTGCGCTCTGCTGCCTGTTGACTTTCTGTCCTTCGTCATGAGGAGGGATTGCGGTTGAAGAAAACAAAGCAAACAGAATGCCCAAATGAAGCACTTTGAAGGAAATAACTTGGCTTCTCAATATCCACCCAAGAGGGGAATGTTGCAAGTTCTTCTGGAGATGTTCAGGCTTGGGCTGTGGCAACATCAAGGGCGTGGGGGGGGGGGGGCAGAGTTCAGCAATTGTAGAGCAGCTGTGAAGGGTGCCTCTCCAGAATGGCACATCTGTTATCATGCATTCTACAGTCGCTCCCAATATGCTGAAGCAGCTTCCAAGATCTTCAGGTCTTCCTGAGTTGCCAGGTCCCATCCTGCATTAAATTTCTACACCAGTCTTCTGGACCAAGATGGCTAGGCAGAGAAAAGAGAAGGAACCCAGGCAGTTACCTTGGCCTCTCTCCTCTTTGGTGTTTCTGTGAAGAACATGCATGGGGGTTAGCAACTGGCAGCCTCCTAGCTAAATCCGGTTCCCAAGGAGGATGCCTCTTGGCCCACAGAGTGCCAAGCTCTGTTTTCCTTCAAGAGGTGAGCCAGAGGGTTGCGCTCTCATCTCTGTTTTCTGTGGTCTTACCGCAGTCTTTCGACCAGGGCTCTCCCCCACCTTTCCCCCCATATTAGTAATCTTGACCTTTTTTTTAAACATATATTCCTTCTGCAGTCTTTGCAGCCAAATATGTGGAATGCTCTGAGTATCTGAAATGCCACTGTGTAAAATTTTTGTGTCGCTTGTTTGCCGGGCAGGAGATGTTTCTGATGGGCTGGGTGGCTTGGTTGGGGACTGAAAGGGAGGAGTGCAGCGGCTGTGGCAATGATGGCAGAGGGTGGAGCCATTCGCCAGCATTTTGCGAGAATGAAGGAATGTGCCTGCGTGCGTCCTTCCCTCCCTCCTTACCCTCTCATGGCTGGCATAGTTGGCAGGAGCCCAGGGCTGTTCAAGGGACAAAGGGAGCTGATCCTCTGTTCTGGCTTTTGGGGAGAGGAGTGGGGATGGAGCTTTCAGGGTGGCTGGTCTTTTGCTTGTGAGGGTGGAGATTGCTGTGTCCTTGCTCACTTCTCAGTCAGCCCACTAGCAAATGTAACTTCTGTCCAAGGTTGCGTAGGCCTTTTGTTTCCCCCCCCGTCGGGTTGCAGCCGACTTATGGCAATCCCCGTAGGTTTTTCTAGGTGGTGGTGGTTTGCTACTGCCTTCCTCTGTGTCATCCTCAGTGGTCTCCAATGTTCCCTCTAAGCCGGGATGGCCAATGGCTGGGGCTGATGGGAGTTGTAGGCAAAAAACATCTGGCGAGCCACTGTTCCCCACCCCTGCTCTAAGCTATGGAGTCTTGTGAGCAAAAATTCTACTTTGTGAGCTACCGGCATTAAAGTTGTGAGCTGCTGCATAAATTAGTTTGCTCTGGGGCCATTTTTCCTGAGCGAGGACAAAAATGTGTGAGCCGGAGTCTAGGAAACGGTGAGCTGGCTCACACTAACTCGGCTTAGAGGGAACACTGATGGTCTCCTGTCCAGGTACTGACCAAGGCATACCATGATTAGCTTTTGAGATCTGACAAGATCAGGCTAGCCTGGGCTACCCAAGGTCAGAGGGTGTAGACCTTTGGGGATGTGCCAGTTTTCTCCGTGACAATGTATTCACCGGCTGTGCTCCAGAATGCAGCTCCTTGCCAAAAAGAATTAAGGCTAGTATGGGGAGGTTTGAAGACTGGGAATATAAATTGCATTCAGCTTGCGAGGGCTGTATTGAAAAAGCATGAATTCTCCTCTCCTCAGCTGCTTTCCCTGCTTGATTTCAAATTATCTCCTACAAGTTTTTCAAACCTACAGACTGGACCCCCCACTTCCAAATAGTAGGGCAGGGGTCCCCAACTACTGGTCCGTGGCCTGTTAGCAACCGGGCCGTGAGTTGTATAGTTATTTCATTATATATTACAGTGTAATAGAAATAAAGTGCACAATTGTATAATCCTGAAACCATGCCCCCCCCGCCCCGCCCAGTCTGTGGAAAAATTGTCCTCCACAAAACTGGTTCCTGGTGCCAAAAAGGTTGGGGACCACTGTAGTAGGGGACTCCAGATTGAGGTATAGGGCCCATAGACAATACAATGCAAATGTCTGTACATTTAAAGAACTTCTTCGTTAAGCTAATCCTGGTGATCAAGATGCAAGAAGTTGCTACAGGGCAATTGCTCTCTCTCTCTCTCTCCCCCCCCTCTCTCATAATTTAATTTAAAACATTTGTAGATAGAAATCTCTTGAGCAGCTACAGAAGTAAAGCATAGAAATAGCAAGGTGATGTCTTCATTCTCAGGGTTTTATCCTTTCAGATGAGCTGTGTCATAATAGAGGCTTGTTGCTGTTTCGCAACTAAGATTTGCTCACAAAACTGCGCTTCCTGGTCACACACAGGAGTTCTCCAGGTTTTCTTGCCCTATTTGTGAACCCGGAAGTCCCCCCCCCCCCCGCCGTTTTCAAGCAATGGAAAAGTTGTTACTGCTTTTGCAGTTTGCATTGGAGTTGTGAGTGCAAAACTGCCTCACATTATGCAAGTGGAATTTTTGGGGAGAGTGTTTCTATCTCTCGGATTATGGTTGGGCCAGCAGACAGAAAAGCAGGAGTGCAGACTGAAAAGCGAACAATTATGCAGATTAGGGCATGGAATAAGGGTCTCTTCTAACGAGAAATTGCCTTGCACATTTATGTGAGTGTGGCTCCCTCTAAATTGGCTTTAGTTAATATTTGGACACAGAAAATATTAAAAATTAACATTTGTCACACCCCTGAAATGTATTTATTAAATGTATGTAAAGAAAATTTATCTAAATATGCCAAAAAACTACTGTTACATGTAATTACCACTGCGAGAATCCTTTATGCTAAATATTGGAAAAACTCCCAAATGCCAACCAGAAATGAATTTGTACAGAGACTGCTAGAGGCTGCAGAGATGGATACCCTTACTGTTAGATTAAGAGGAGGCAACTTGCAAGAATGTAGAAAGACTTGGAATAAGTTATATCAATGGATAAACAATTTAGGTAGTTAAGGAAATAAGTACCTCTTTAGAAACTTCCTAGATGCTCCTTGGTGGAGGGGGGTGGAGGGGGGCGATATGGTGTTTGGTGGGGTCAGGTTTTTTGTGTGTGTGTGTGTGTGTTTTTTCCTTCCCTTTTTATGTATTACAACACAATATTTATGGAACTATGGAACGTTTAATTGTATATGGATTTATGAAATGTTTAATAAAACCTGCCTTTTACTTAAAAAAAAAAAGACTGTGTTGGCTGCATCCCTATCACATGATAAAGAAACCGGTGCTGTATTCCTGGCAGGGTAAAGCTTTGAAGCAACTTGCCTTTTGTCTCATTTCACACAGCTATGTGTGACTCGCCCATTTGATACAGTCCCAGGTTTTTCAGTCTTTCTGCCTTCAGGGAACGCTTTCCACCTAGATTAGACTGCCGCAGAACTCTGGGATTCTGGACTGTGTTTGAAGGTACGTATTTAGAATATGAAGAGCACTGGCCAGACCTGTTGGGTCTCACTGTCTGCCAGCATGATCTAAAAGCATGCCCTGGAACACACCCAGCTCTCTGCCTAGTAGTAGCCCTCAAGGTGACTTAGAGGGTCATAAAAGCAGGACTAAAACAACATTACCAATTAAAAACAATAAAGCAGAGCAGCAGGGCAAGTACAGAAGCAGAACTGGCGTGAAACTGATGTGATGAACCAAGTTGCGACAGAATGTTTGTGACAAAACAAACGCTGTTGGGTGGCTTTGGAAGTTCTGCAACCAAGATGGTGCTGCAGAAAAGCACTGCCTTGTTTGTAGCTGCTCCCCTAATCTCTCCAGGTGAGGAGGCACTTGGAGGTGGGCCTCTGATGAAGATCATGGGGGGGAGCAAGCAGTGCTTTAGAGACCCTAGTCCCAGACCATTGGTATGTGCTGCAGTGGAGGTTGGAACATGGAGGATAGCAATAGAACCAAGTCAGAGCCCAGTGGCTCCTTTAAGACCAACAAAGTTTTATTCAAGGTGGGAGCTTTCGTGTGCAGGCACACTTAAGCTGAGAATGAAATGGAATTAAGAAAAGCAGTCTTTCATGTAGAGCAGGGGTAGCCAAACTTGCTTAACGTAAGAGCCACATAGAATAAATGTCAGGTGTTTAAGAGTCGCAAGACGTGAATGTCAGATATTGCTGCAAGGCAGGCAGGCAAATAGATGGGGTTGTGGGGAGGGAGAGATGGAGAGGTGGAAAGAAAGCAACTTTAATTTTAAATGCATCCTCCAAGCCTCCAGCTGGCTTGGCTTGGATAAGTGATTTAAAGAGAGAAATGCCTTCTCCAAGCTGGCTGAAGGGGCAATGGGAGCTTCAAGAGTCACACAATATGTGTGAAAGAGCCACAGTTTGCCCCCCCTCCCGATGTAGAGGGCAGGTAGTAAATTAGCATGCAAAACGGTGAAGATTTTTTTTAAACAGATTAAAAGAATAACAAGCTTGGTTTATGGTTATCCTGTCTGAGTTAAATTGGGGGTAGGTGGGAAATAACATAGGTTATAAATATGTCAGAATTGGTGATTGATGGTGATTAGATCATTAGATACCACCTTAATGATGAGAATCTGTCATTTGATACCCTCCATCTCCTCTCTAGCAAGGGGAGGGGCAAACTTTACATCATCTTTTTCTTTGAAGTGGGGCATTGGTTGCGTAGAGCAGGGGTCCCCAACCCCTGGGCCGGGACCGTACCGGACCGTGGCCTGTTTGCAATGGGCTGTGCAACCTTGCCACTCCGCCCCCTCGCAGCCTCACCACCTTTCCACCGCCTCCTCCTCCCCACCCCCGTTTTCACCATTTAAAGGCCGGGGAAGGGGTGGTGAAGCACCTCCCAGGCCGACTACCCCTCACCGATCAGCTGATCGGCCGGGAAAACAGCCACAGTAGCGGCATGGGACACTGCTCTTGCCTCCTTCCCAGGAGGGGGGGTTGGCCTGGAAGGAGCTTCACAGCCCCTTCACTGGCCTGAAAATGATGAAAAGGGGGGGGGGGAGGAGAGACTGCGTGGGGGGAGGAGGGAGGAGGACATGGGGGAGGAAAACAGGAGGAGGAGGATAGATTCAAGTGGGCAGCCGTGTTGGTCTGAAGCAGTAGAACTAAGTAGGAGACAAATTGCACCTTTAAGAGGAGACGAGGCTGCGGGCAGGGGGGGGGGGAAGGAGGGAGGAGGAAACGGGGGGGAGGATGCGAGGCTGTGCGGGGGGGGGGGTGGCAGCGAGGCTGGATTGGGGGTGAAGGAGGGAGGAGGAAACGGAGGAGGAAAACAGATGGGGGGAGGCGCCACAGGGGGGAGGTTGAATTGGGTGTCCCCACCCTGCCGGCTCTGGGGCCGCGGGTCGGCAGGCTGACCCTGGGGCTGGTCCCTGGGCCCAAAAAGGTTGGGGACCACTGGTGTAGAGTATTTATCTTGTCCCCAGAATAGAGAGTTACATTTATATCTACCCTTTCACATTGCATTACATACTTAATTACATTCTTAATAGTTAGGAATGGTAAACGGAGGTTCTGTTGTTAATGTAACATTGCTACTGATCTTTGTGGAGCCCCAGTAAGCCTGATTGTGAGGAAGACCTTTTCCTCTGAGGGTTTGCTTGCGGTGTGATCAGCAGAGCCAGGGGGAGTCGAGGACAAAAGAGAAATTGAGGTCTATAGACAACAAAATTCCAAAGTAGCTCATACAGCCCTCCAGCCTTTATTCCCAGATCACTATGTTTCCTAGACTCTCCTCAAGATAACAGGACCTCGGTTGTTCACGCTGCAGCAAATTGAGGAGAGTGTCAAAAGCAGTTAACAGTACTGATGGGCTCAGCTCTGTTAAGCAGAAGGGACTGCAATCCATTCAGCCTCCCTAAATAAACCTTTTGGATCTTGGCCAGTAGCTCTGCTGTCCTTGTCCACATATTGTATTGAAATAGACGCTGTGTGATAGATAGCTGATCTTTAACTCCATTCAGCAGCAAAGTGGTTTAATGTTTCATCAAGAGCACTTTTGACTCCAAAGGTAGATGAATGGAAGAGAGTTCACACTGCTGTAGGTGTGAACTATAGCACATGATGGCTTCATTCCAAAGGTGCCTTAAAACTAGGCAGGTGAGAAGTGGCTGTATTTGGCAAAAGGAACTGTGGCTTCCAGGAAGACCGACATTGGGTAGGGGAAGGCTTTATTTATTTATTTTATTTTAGTATATTTCTATCCCGCCTATTTCCCGTAGGGCTCAGGGCGGAGTACAACATATGATAAAACAATAAAATACAATAAAAACATTTTAAAAACAGACAACTCAACAGCACTCAGAGAAGTTTACCGTATCGTCCCATATTGCCCAGCCTGGCCATCTCCCATCATGCTATCTCATAGAGATGGCGGATGAGAATCCATTTTATAGCACAGGTGACAGTGCCGACAGGGAAGGCCAACCAGATCAAGAATAGACGCCCGCAGCAGCCTCAGCTTTAAAGAAGTGTTTTGAAAAGATGTACAAAGTATCATTTGCAACCAAAGTCATAAGGGGGTACCACAAGATAAAACATGTCCAGAGTCCACAGAAACCCAGTTTAAGGAAGGAGTCTATCTTGGTTTGCACTAGAAGAGATAGATTTGAGTCCGTTAAAGACCAGCAAGATTTTGGTGGTATAAGTGACATGGCTGATGAAAGAAGCTTTGACTCTTGAAAATGTTGATTCTGAGAATGTTGGTCTCTGAGCTGTTTCTGGACTCGAATCTAGCTCCACAAAAACTCAGACAGCCCTCTTGCATTTAAAACATTCCACTGTGAGATTTCTGCATTGTGGGCAGATGGCAGCAGCTGGAAGATACAAGAACGGTACCAGACGATGAAGCTCTGGGTACGCATTTGTGTTAATGCAGAGGGAAGTCCTGTTTCTGATGCCAGAGGCCTAGGCATCTTAAGAGGACAGGAGAAGAGCTGACAGGGACGTGGCTATTCGGTGAAGGACTCCTTGCAAGTATAGTGAAGCTCAGCAAATTAAGAATTGCAGCTTTAATGTAAGATGATAGTAAGTGTCTGTTCCTTGCGACTGTGATGACAGTCTTGGAAATGCCCGATAACATTTCAGAAACCAAAGGAGTGGTTGGATAAAATGTCCAGTGATCAGATGATGGGTATGGTTGCTCTGAGTCAGGGGTGTCGAACTCATTTGTTATGAGGGCCGGATCTGACATATATGAGACCTTGTTGGGTCGGGCCATGTCGGCTTGGGTTGAGCTATGCCAGGCTGGGCCATGTGTGTACCTATTTAAGATTAGGTAGCAGAAATATAAACTTTATAAAGGACACAGACAAACGCAAATATATATATTTTTAAAAATTTTAAAACTTAGCACTCATTGGTTTTAAAGATGCTTGCTTTGTATTTCTCCCATGGGGTCCAAGGATCTGGGAAAAGAAAACTCTGGCTCTTTCCTTCCTTCTCCAGGGGACTGGGGGGAGCCTCAGCCAATATATATATATGGTATATATACCATAGACCTTTATTGGCATCAGTAGAAGGAAGAGAGGTTTGGCGTAGTAGCTCTGCTGTGCAATTGAGAGAGCCTGGCAAAGCAAGCTCTTCCTTTCCATTTTCTCCCCAAGGGAGGGAGCCTCAGCCAATGGAGAAAAATAGAGGTTTTGCTCTGCAGCTTCTGTGCAATTGAGCACGCCTTGCAAAGCAAGCTGTTATGCAGAAGGAAGCAAGATATAGGGAGAAGGAAGCAGATGACAGCCAGTTGCTTGGGGGCCTGATAGGAGCCCTCTGAGGGCCTGATTCAGCCCCCAAACTATATGTTTGACACCCCTGCTCTAAATAGTTTATGGCCTCTCTTCTAGACAATCAATGGTTATTGTCCTTGGTCTTCATTTTTTTAAAAAAGAGACATTCATAGGAGACGGGTCTTATGGCAAATGCAGTCTCCATGTTGAGAAGCAGTATATCTGCAGTTGCCAGATTTTGGGAGGGACCAAGAGAGGGCGATGGGGGAACTCTTCCTTCATGATTCACTTGTGAGTTTCCCACAAGCACCCAGCTGTCAGAAACACATAATTGCTGAGCTTGATGCCAAGGTCATTGCTTGGTCGAGCCAGTGTTTTTCTCAGACTAAACAATTAAAAGATTATTACATTGATAATAACCCTAATATATCCCCCAGCTATTTCATAATTCAGCATCTATTATGGACGCTGAAAGAGTACGTGGATTATGTAAATTCCATGCATCTGAAATGTGCAAAATGCACGAAAGTCAACATGATACAGTTCTGATTGAGCCTTTCTGTTATCTTTTGTTGTTGTAATGCTTAATAATTCATGGAAAGTTTCCACACTATAGAAGTTTATTTCCATAGACGTTTGCCATCAGAATTTATATGTGTATCTTGCGTTTGCCCTGTTTTGGGGGAGGGCATTGTTCTCACCCATTTCCCGTTCCCTTCCGTGGGTGACCCCCTCCTCTTTAAATTGGTCTGGGTCATCAACTCACAATCGCATCCTGAATAAAGCAGCCATTTCCATGTGTAACTAGGACACGGGTTCCTGGGGGAGATGCTGAGCCCTTGATTACAGAGAAGAGAATCCAGCCATTAGAGACTTAATTTATGCCCTGCAAGATTGATACCGTACCTGGAAAACAGTTACTCTTCCATTAACAAGATTCAACAGCTGAGTTGCTGAGAAATTTGGGATAGAGAAAATCTTAATCCCTCTAATTTAAAAGAAAAAAACTTTTAAGTCCGAAATTGAGGGAGCGGAGAGCTGTCTCTTAATATTCCGCCTTCAAGGGAGTGCATGGAAGCCAGTTTTCTCCTTGCCCGGTGGGATTTGTTTTCCAGTAGGTCTCCTGCCTTTCTCTCTTGGGTCTGAAGCCTGTAGAGCAGGGGTGTCAAACATGCAGCCTGGGGGCCAAATCAGGCCCCCCCTCCGAGAACTCCTATAAGGCCCCCAAGCAACTGGTTATCTGCTTCCTTCTCCTTCTCTCTTACTTCCTTCTGCACCACAGCTTGCTTTGCCAGGTTTGCTCAACAGCACAGGAGCTGCAGAGCAAAACCTCTATTTTCTCCATTGACTGAGGCTCCTCTCCCTCTTGGTCCCCTGGGGAAGAAAGGAAAGAGCCAGAGCTTCCTCTGCCCAGTTCCCTGGATCGCATGGGAGAGATACAAAGAAAGCACTTTTAAGACCAACAAGTGCTAATGTTTTAAGCATGTTTTTTTTTTAAAAAAAAATCTTTAGTTGTGTTTGTCTGTGTCCTTTATAAAGTTGATATCTCTGCTACCTAATCTTAAATAGATACACACGTGGCCCAACCTGACAAGGTCTCATTTATGCCAGCTCCGGCCCTCATGACAAATGAGTTTGACAGGCACCCCCGCGTAGAGGGTGTTTGGCAAATGGTGGGTTTCCTTCTGATTTCCCTTTCAGCCTGCCCCGTTTCAAGAAGTCTCTGAAAGGAGCAAGGGAAACTCCTTAAGTTGTTTCACATCAGGTTTTTGACTCTGCTTTTGTACCACATTAAGCTTCGAGGCGGCGTACAAAAAGAACTTGAAAAACAATGCTGCAAACGAGGTGCGCCTGTTTCAGCCTCCTGTTGTCAAGGTCGTCCTGCTGGTGCTGTGTTATCTTTGTTTGGGCTGCGGTGACCATGGGCAGATCACGTAGGCTTGGGAAGGGCACGCAGATCTTGGGGAGGCCCGTCCCCCAGGCTGTGGATTGATGTTGCATTTCTTCAGTTCCATGCTGATAGGTGAGAAGACCTGTATAAGCTGCCCTTGACTTGTTAGTTTGGCTCAGGATTTTTGTGGGAAAGGATGTAGTGGCTGGTTAGATGCCAGCTTTCTCTTCATCGGAATTTATGCACTTGCATATGTAATTGTTTGGGAATCCAGTTCAGAGTTTGGGCTGTGTAATTTTTTTTTAAAATACATGAATGCCTTGTGGCTTCCTGTAGCAAATTACATTTAAGCTTTTGCAAAGTCCAGGTTTGTGAGAAATAAAATGGGCTTTACTTACTCCCTCTGATCACTTTCTCTGTGTTCACCTTTCAGGGCGTGTTAGGTCTGTGCTTGTGTAAGAAGAGGGCTTTATTTCAGGCTAGCATGCAGTTTTACAGTTCTTTACTACTCTGGAACCCGTGGAATATTTTGAACAAAGTCTCAGTCCCCGCCCCATCTTTGTATCTTTCTCTTTAGTGTATTTCTTGCTTTCTGAATGACAGGGGACCTATGGATTGTGTGGCCTTTGGTGAGAGCCAGAATTTGTGGTGACCCCCAATAGCCACCCTCATTCAACCTCTGAGAGGGGCAGATTCATGTTCCATATTTTACTCTGGGCTTTGGAGGCAGGCTTGGTAGATGGGCACTTTGCTCACACCTGCCTTTGCACTGGATCTTGGAAAGTGAAGAGAGACAGTATGTGTTGTCTTTCAGAGGCAGGCGGATGCTGCAAGATCAGTGATGAAGTACTGTCATCTCTCATTCTTTGAGGGTTACCAGTGAGCACCGTAGACTAAGTAATAATGCTTTGCTCTTGCAGAGTGAGAGCGTTAGATGATAATAATAATAACCTTCACATCTGAAGAGCTGTGAGCCACTTGCCTAGTTAGTACTCTTTCACTGCCCCAAAGATTTTGCTTGGGTTGTTCCATCACATGGTGCCACGCCTTCTCTGGCTCTGCCAAACTTTGCTTGCCTCACATTGGGATGCCATTGAACAGTGTCACAAGGGTGGCATTTGGGAGCCTGTCTAAAAGCCTGATTGTACTGGTGAAAAGTAGAGAATATAATGTTGGGTGTTGGCCAGAAGAGACCCAGGTTCACATTTGGTCTTGTTCTGGGGTGGCCATTGGCAAGTCGCTTGGGATTCTACCCAACTTCTCCCAGGGAGGATGTAATATAATGAGGAGAGTGTGGAGACTGCTCTGTCTTCTCTAACGAGCTGGAAAGGGCGGGAAAGGTCTAGATTACAGATAGAAAACATAGTGGATGTGATCTGGATGTGTGCTGGGAGCATAGGACATGGCCAGAAAGAGATGATGTGGTATAGTGGTTAAAGTGTTAGACTGGTGTCTAAGAGACTCAGGTTCAAGCTTGGCTTTACCCCATGAAACTTGACAGGTGACCTTGGATGGGTCACTCTGTCAGCCTAACCTACCTTACAGGGTTATTGTGAAGGTAAAATGGAGGAAGAAAGGCTGATGTATGCTCTCCTGACCTTCTTAGAGGAAGGATGGGATGAAATAGTACTGAACAAATGGAATAAATTTCCAAGGAACAGTAACCACAGTGCCAATTTGCAGTTACTGCTCTGTCTAACACAGCAGTAATAATGGCAGAGCGCTCATCTATCCTGAATTTGTAGGTTCTCCGCTCTCATCTCTCATTTTGCCACAATTTGTGTAGTGAGCAAACCAAGGGAATTTTGTAAGGACCCATCTAGGACACACACAGGTTTGTGTGTGTGTGTGTGTATTTGTTGTACTGCAGGCTAGCTGTGCAGAGATACTGTTTTGGTGACCACTTGCTTAGTGACAGCACCTTGGTTTTAGCAACTTGCTGAGTTCGCTGCCTTTTCTCCCCGGTGACAGGGGTGGGCTGTTGTGAGTTCTGTCCAAGGTGAGGTTGAGGGTGGGCCCCAAGTGTGTGTTCTCCCTCATGTCACTTCCCTTACTGACATTTGAAATTGACAATAAACTGGGCAGGATAGAGAAATGGGGCATCCCTTGACTGACATTTCTTCCTTTCCTGTGTTCTCTTTTCTTGCATAATCTAGATTCCTGTGCCAAGAAAATTTTCAAGCCAGGTCAAAATTTCACCTGACCTGGGGTCTGCATGTGAGCAATTGGGGATTAGGTGAAACTCCTGGAGCAGTGAATTCCAGAGGCCAGGCTTCACAAAACATTAGATTTGAGTTCAGTATCACCTTAGAGACCAAGATTTTCGGGGTATAAGGTTTTGAGAAATCTAAGCGCCCTTTGTCCAGTACAGCTGAAAAGGGTATCTTGTGTCTGGGCAAGCCGCATCTTTGAGAGTGGCAGCGTCTCTGAGAAGCAGAGTGGGCACATAGCATCATAAGCAGGGACTGGACTCTGTTTCTGATTGCTGGAGCTGGGCGAGGGGGAAAGAGTTTGCCCAGAGCTCGGCATGTCCTGCCCTGATCCCTCCAAATCCCTTTTCAGCTTCCCCTCTGGCTTCTGTAACTTGACCAGACAGTGATCCACGCTCAAGCTGTCAAGTTACTTGGGAAGCGGTTGTCTGACCAGTGGGTTGGAAATATAACGTGCAAAGGAAAAATATATATATAATGTACAAAGAAAAAAATATTGTTACAGTCACAAGGACTGGGAAGTTGCTTAGAACAGTGAGCAGAGATTCTTGGAATGCTCAGTTCCTCATTTGGTATTGAGTTCTGGATTTTCTTGGTATTGCAGGATGCTCATGGCCCTGCCTTGGTCTGTAGCCACTATACATTGTATGAATTGTAATGGTTATCACATCACATGTAGGATTGGAGAGACCTGAGTTCAAGTCTCCACTCAACCGTGACCTTGAGCCTATTGTTCTCTCTTACCCTCACCTACTTCACAGGGCTGTGGAGATACACTGAAGGAGAGGACTATGACTGTTCTTCTGAACTCTTTAGAGGAAGGGTGAGATAAAAATAGGATCTGTCTGTCTGTCATCCATCCATCCATCCATCCATCCATCCATCCATCCATCCATCCATCCATCCATCTCTCTCTCCCTCCCTCTTCTTCGATCCGTTTATCTCTCATCCATCCATCCGCCCTCCCTCCCTCCCTCCCTCCTTCCTTCCTTCCTTCCTTCCTTCCTTCCTTCCTTCCTTCCTTCCTTCCTTCCTTCCTTCCTTCCTTCCTTCCTTCCTTCCTTCCTTCCTTCCTTCCTTCCTTCCTTCCTTCCTTCCTTCCTTCCTTCCTCCCTCCCTCCCTCCCTCCCTCCCTCCCATCCATCATCACTTTTTGGTAGGAACTCATTTGCATATTAGGCCATGCCCACTGAAGCCAAGGCAGTCAAAACTGTGTTCCTGTGTGTTCTTGCTAAAAAAAAAAAAGAAAGCCCTCTGTGTGTGTGTGTGTGTTTGTATTTTTGAGGGATTCTTTGTAAGCGGAGAAGAGGATTTCTTTGTCCCATCCCTTCATGGTTCAGCTGTCCCTGGTTTTTGTGTTTCTTTTTTACTGTGGCGTTAAAATTACTGCCCTTTCTTGCAAGATTGTTTGCTTATCATCTAAGCAGCTCTGTGGGAGAAGAGGGCCAAGCGCTGGAAGTGGCAGCTGGGGTTGTGAACCTGCGGCTGTGGCATGTGAAAAATGTGACCTTCACCTCGGCATGCATATGAAGAGGGCGACAATTTTCAGAGCCTAGTAATAGAAGCCTTTTATTGTTTGCCTTGCTACAGTTAATATGTGTACAATTTTCTTTTATAGCAAATGAATCTTCCAGTGCCTGCTGCTCATTGTTTGACTTTGGCAAACAGGGCTGCAATAATACGGCTTGGCTTTATTTGCCAGGCTTTGGGTGCCTAAAATTTGTTTAGTTTCATCCTTCCGGCTGTTGGAAGTTTGCTTCCAAATTAACTTGATCCAGGATGGGTTTTGGGTTCCCCTCTCTCAGCCCTTGTTGTTAATTTTATAATGATTTTATTAGAAAATCACAAAGTTTGAAGTCCAGTGCCGCCTTTAAGACCAGCAAAGTTATACCTTGAATAAAACTTTAAAAGTGCCACTGGACTCAAACGTTGTTCTGCTGCTTTAGACCGATATGGCCACCCACCCCTGAGTCTTTGGACAAAGTTTACTTTGCCTCACAAATACCTTAAAAGTAGGTAAGCAGGCTGGAGGGGAACGTGCACTAGGGCTGTGCCCTGCTTCCTGTGTGTTGTTCACCTGCAACTCCTCACCAGTGGCTTCTGGAACGGCTGGCTGGTTGCACCTTAAAAATGACATATCAAAATAAGAAATAATTCATATTGAAATAAATGTTGTTAGTTTATAACAGGGGTGGCCAAACTTGCTTAATGTAAGAGCCACATAGAATAAACATCAGATGTTTGAGAGCCACAAATAGATGGGGGAGGGAGAGGTAGAAATAAAGCAACTTTAACTTTATATACATTCTACAAGCTGCTGGCTGGCTTGGCTTAGAGAGGTGATTTAAAGAGCCAAATGCCTTCTCCAAGCTGGTTGATGGGCTGGTAGTGGCCTCAAGAGCCACACAATATGTGTGAAAGAGCCACATGTGGCTCCTGAGCCACATTTTGGCCACTGCTGGTCTGTAAGGTGCCCCTGGATTTGTGCTTCATTTTTCAGGGACATATTACCACAGGAAGCCAAGCCCAGCCAAATTTTGTGAATCCCCAAGTATTGGCTGCTGCTGGGGGTGGGGTGGGGACTCCTTCCCCTGTGGAATGAAAAGGGGTCGTGGGTGAGATTGGAACTTTATTTCCATGCATTTTTGCACTGTGTAGTCTTTCCTTTCAAAAAAAGAGGAAAGCTTTTGAAGACTAAGGCGACACTTTCAGAGCGTTGAAGTTGAGTCTAGTAGCACCTCTGACAATATTTTCAAGGCACAAGCTTTCAAGGGGGCCGTTGCAAAGAATGATTGCAAAGGTTCACTTATTTCTAATGGGATCCCTTGAAATTTTGTATATCAGGTAGATGTGCATACGCTTTAACAATATGTAGGACTATCCGTTTGTGCCACCACATTCTTTGTGTGTCAACTTCTAATTGATCTTGCAAATTGAGTAGGCTGGAGATCCATCAGGACTGCTGTATTCACAGTGGAAGTTTCAGGTGAGATACTTGAAATTTCATTTACACTTGACTAAGCTTGAGTGTTCCCTAGAGAGTACTAAGGAAGTGGTGTAGCCCTGATTCTCACTTAAACTGCTTTGTAAATCACTGCAGGCTCGTTAACAAAACGCATCAAAGGGGTTGGGAGGGCATGTATTAATCGGCAAGGGTAATAGAAGATGACTCCCACCTTGGGACAAGTTGTGTTGCCTTGGCAAAGTTGATTTTATGTATTTATTTAAAACATTTTTAGGCCACCTTTCTACCTGGTATTGGGTAGAAAGGTGAAACAGTGAACAAATAAACAATGAACGATGAAAAAAACGTGAAAAGAAGCCTTTTAAAATAAAAATAAAAGTGTAAAACTAACTAAAGCCAACAGTTAAATGGGCCACAATTTACAATTAAAACGGATACACAGGAAAGAGTTATCCATTTCTTTGTTGAATCTTTATTTTGTGTGTCAGCTGATGGGGTAATTGGCTGCTTGCCCTGCTAGAAAACTCCATTCCCTACTCAAGTATGAGCTATTTGGGCAACTGTGTTAGTCACATGTTTGTATGACGGACCCCCATCTACTTTCTCCCTCAGAGGCTAGATTTCTCTCTGTTTTTCTGTCCCCTCACAGACTGAGCAGCCCTGGTAACATGTATTCTTCTCTCTCCCACCCTGTGTCAGTGCAAGCTATTTGTCCATCCCAGGAACCTGAGGGAAGGGGTAGGATCACCCTTTAACTTAAGCCCTTGAAAATGGCACCTGAGACGCTTTTAAAATTCAAAAATAACAGATTTTATTTAACGTCAAGGGGGAAAAGGTCGAGTGAAATTAGGGCTTGAAATTACTGAGGCAAAAACGGTATATGCTCAGACTTTTGTTCTTAAGTATCAGGCTAAAGAGAGGTTCTTAAATTGTTCCAGTGTTTTCCCCAACACTATAATATACTTTATTTGCATAATCGCTGGCTCTTTTGGTGCCCAGAAGGTTGGTACCCTTTTTCCAGTGCCCAAACCCGTTCTCTTGGAACACCAGTACTTTTATTCATATGAACATATGAAGCTGCCTTATACTGAATCAGACCCTTGGTCCATCAAAGTCAGTCTTGTCTACTCAGACTGGCAGCGGCTCTCCAGGGTCTCAAGCTGAGGTTTTTCACACCTACTTTCCTGGCAGTGGCGTAAGGAGGGGGGGGGCGGGGGGAGCGCGCCGCCCCGGGTCTGGGGGTCCCCGCATTGGCAATGGGGGCCCCCAAACAATGGCCGTGACGCCGTGTTTGCTGCGCTGCGAGGGGGGGGGAGAAAAAGAATGGAGGCGCGGCGCCCGACAGCGACGGGGAGCGCGCGCGCACATCGGGGCTCCTCGTGCCCTTCCCCCTCCCCTTCCCCCCCCTCTCCGTCTCACGCAAAGGCGGCGGCGCGTCGCTTTTTCTCCTCCCTCGCCTCGCCTCAGAAGGTGCGCGTGCCAGAGGAGCTAACGCTTGAATCTCTCTTTTCACTCCCTGCACTCAATAACCTCATGAGAACCCGAACACACCACACGAGCAAAGGGCGGGGGCGGTTTCACGGTCACCACAATCAGATCAGAGTCCCGTTAGGGCTGTGTGTCCTAGCCGATTGTGAAGCGAGAGACTTCCTCCATCTGATCTGAAGCATGCTTTCTCGGATGCAAGTCTCGTTGTGGGGCTTACCTCCTAGGAAGCTGTGCATAGGTTTCGCATTTGGTAGGAGAGAGCAGAGAAAGGCGATGATTCTGCCGGACCCGAGCAAATAACTCAAGCCAGAGCCCTGGGCAGGCAAGCAGCTTCTTTCTTAACCTGCACCAGAAAGGCGGGCAGGGGGCTTCCTCTTTGGAAAGTACCCCCCCCCCCCAGCGCCCAGTTCTCTGAGTCATCCTGCCAGCCGGCCGGACCCCACACACCATGCCGAGAGACCCACGAAGCGCAATCCTAAACCTCCGTGCACACCGTGGGATCTTCTCCCGGGCAAACAAGCTAGGAGACAGTTAGCAGTATTAATTACTCTTTACTTATGTAGCAGGCAATAATCATTCACTTCATTACATAGTTACATATGTGTCTACATAGACTCTGTAAAAACCAGTAAGTGTCACAGATGTTTAAACCCGAACATTACTAGATTCACTTCTAGCAAGGGAGGGGAATCTTGGGAACACCTAAGAGAGATCTGGGCTGAGCTTTGGTTACAGGTATTAAAACCTGGGTGTGGGCAGTGATGTGAACCTAAGGTATTCTGTGGCTCTTTAGTCAGACCAGTGGAGTGGATTCAGGAACAGTTCAGGATGTTGAAATTGTATTATATATCTTTTTCTTTCTTTGTTTAAATAGTTTTGTAAGCCACTTTGAGCCCTAGGGGGAAGAAAATCAGGCTTGGAATGCTTAATTACTACTATTCCTAAATGAATTTAATGATTACATTCTGGTTTATATTTTATTCTTCAATATGCAGCGGATTGTAATCTTGTTTAAATTTTTATCTTGCTGTGTGTGTGTGAAAAGGAAGATAACCCTGAATGTAAGAGGACCCCCTTGAAAAGTTATACAAAAAAAATTATTAATAGACATAGCTGTAGCTTATATACAAACATAAGATTTTTTCTTTTCTTTCTTTTTTATAGTATACCTGAGGAAGAAACTAGTATTGCATTTGAATAAATACTGTCATATAGATGTTTCATACTATTTTACTCTGAAAATAATCTCATGTGAATATATTAATCCAGAGGGTGCTTCCACCCATAACAAACATCACTGATATCATGTTAATGTATTGAAGTGTCAGTTCTGTTAATAAAGGAAGGAAGGGTGCTATTCTAGCCCATGTATGTTTTATATTTGCATTACAGATATGGGAAATGCAAAAACAACATCACTGCTATTATTACCATGTATGAAAATAGCTTTAAAAGTGTTTTGCAGTTCTTGCTTTGCAATGTAATATTAATCCCCACATTGACTAGAATGTGTAGTTAAAAACAGACCTCTTCTCCTCCTTGATCTGCATAAACTCTTGGTAGAATGGATCCTAGTAATCCAGGACTCTGATTCCAATAGCAGCAGCCACCCAGATTCCCCTGGGGATGTTACAGGCAGAGCAAGATGGAAACAGCTATTCCTAGTTGTTTTAAGGATAAGGGTGAAATCACAGGAGCAGAAGCAATTTTAAGTGAGTACATTGTGAAAATTGGGTCAAAAATGCACTATAACACAAATTATAACTCTATTTACTACTGCCCTGTGCAAAGCAGAAAAGGGGAGGGAGCTTGTTGTCAGTCACCCCAGCGAGGTCCTTCCAGAGTACAGCATGCCCTGCTCATCTCCATTTTAAGAAAAAATGACAAATTGCAGGAAGTGTGAGGGAGTCCCCCTGACGTTTGTTTCTTCAGTGTCATACAAGAGACTGTGAATCCTCCATACTTTGGGACCTGCAATCTTTGGTGTACCTAACTGTGTTTAATGCAGGCTTAGTACATATATATGTATGTGCTGTCAATTGATTTATGGTGTCCCCAGAGGGGGGGATATCAAGGCAAATGAGAAGCAGAAGTGGATTTGCCATGGCTTTCCTCTGCTGCGCCTTTCCTAGTGGTCTCCCATCCAAGTACCAACGCTGCTTAGCTTCCAAGCAGCCCCGTAGCCAACCAGGGACCCACGGGGCCTGCCCCCCTGACAGGGTTTTTTGGGGGGGTCCTCACCCCATGCAGGAGGCAGGAGAGGCACCCAGGAGCAGCCACTGCCCCTCCCATGCCATTTATAGGGCCCACAAATCAGCTGATTGGTGGACTCACCAGCCTCCTGCATGATTTGAAAGGCCCCTCTTTAGATGGCCCCCTCCCTCCTGGCCCCTAGCTACAGAGCTTCCAAGACTTGGCAAGATTGGGCTATGCCATGGACTTATGGTGACCCCAGCAAGAGGCTTTTGAAGCAAGTGAAAAGCAGAGGAGGTTTGCCATTGCCTTCCTCTGCAGCCTTCCTTGGTGGTCTCCCATCCAAATACCAGCCCTGCTTACCTTCTGTGATCCAACAAGATCAGGCTATATACCATACCATCTTTCCTCCTTTCATAGGGACACCTGATGGTTCACCTCAGTTCCTGTTTGCTGGTTGGAAACAGGAACCTGTATGTGCTTTTTTTAGAGTGCAGATTTGAACCTGAGTCTCTGAGATCTCGCTCTGACATCCTAACCGCTACACCACACTGGCTTTTTGCACAAGTGTTGCATGGGACTGGCCCAGGCAACTGCACAGACATTGTTGGTGCCTTCCCCGCTGGTAGGCATGCTGCTTCAGCCATCTTGGTAGGCACAACCAGACACCCATCTCCCGCTGATGCTCTCTGACAAGCTGCTAAACACCCCACAGAGAAAGAAACACTTCTCATTTACAACTATGCAAATTTGTTTCTTTTCTGATATGCAAATGAGGGAAGTCACATCACTTCCTGTTTCCAGCAGGGCTCCCTCGCAAGTGGTGGCCATCTTGTGGAAGTGACATCACTGGAAGTGACATCATATCCTGTTTCTGGAGGCGTGCACACACACACACATAGGGGGGCCCACATAAATCTTGGGCCCCGGGCCCCCAAAGCCCTAGCTACGCCACTGTTTCCTGGATCCTTTTTTGGAGATGCCAGGGATTGAACCTGGGACCTTCTGCTTCCCAAGCAGATGCTCTGCCACTGAGCCACCGTGAGCTGTTATTGAGCTATTGAGCTGTTAACAGCCTTTTAGGTCTCTACAGACAGTTTCAAATCACACCAGACCACGAATCTCTGTCCATCTCAGAAATAACTCTCCCTTGTTTGATTGGGTAAGGGATCTTCTTCTCTCTCTAGAAGTTCTATACCCTTTCCTTTGGCATGAATGAGCGTCTTCTCTACTGCCCAAACTTCCTTGCCAAACTTTCTCCCTGTTCTTTGTGTTATAACTGCTCTCAGCTAATGCTTGAATGATCACGGCTGAAATCTGACGTAGTCGGCACTAAAACCTTTTCTGTCAGAGCTATTTCCAGACAGTCTCAGTACATATCTCCTCTCAGTTAAGGCAAGAATCTCACTCAATCTCAGCATCCAGCTTTCACAAGACTTTTTTCAGCTCAGCTGATGCTGACCAGTCAGATTGCCTGGAGCAGCCTGTCACTCAAGGCTCTTTGGCTTTGTGAAGCATTAACCCTTCACAGACCTATAGTTCCCTTCACAGTCTCTTAAACAGTGCAGTCTGTCATATTTTGTCACAGTTTGCAATCAGGCCAAGGCAGGTGTTAAGTAATTATTTAACATGAGAGCAGACAATTTGTGGAAGTTGCGGATTAGAAGGAGAAGAAATATTGGATTTATATCCCACCCTCCACTCTGAATTTCAGAGTGGCTCACAATCTCCTTTATCTTCCTTCCCCACAAGAGACACCCTGTGAGGTGGGTGGGGCTGAAAGAGCTCCTCAGAAGTTGCCCTTTCATGTACAACTCTGCTAGAGCTATGACTGACCCAAGGCCATTCCAGCAGCTGCAAGTGGGGGAGTGGGGAATCAAACCTGATTGTCTCCGATAAGAGTCGCACACTGGGTGAAGTAGCCAGAGTCTTCTGCTTGTGGCCCATATTTTTTCTGGCCAAGCTGCTTCTAAGCTGGGTCCCTGTCAGACTCCACCCCCCCCTCCCCAAAACAAAATAAATAGGTTATTTAGGCTTGCCCTAGCTCTATGGTGGACCAGGTCTTTCTCATCTGGTATGGCCTCTTGTTTCCTGATGGAAGAAATCGCTTGCCAGTAGAAAGCACTGTTCTACCTCTCTGTGCCATACTGGCAATGTTGGGCAGAGCCATTGGTTCCTCCTTGTTAGATCACCCCCTGGGAAACAAGGGGCACATGTTAGGTAGCAACTAACAGCCATGTGATCACACTCCGGTGGGGCTGACGTCAGGCAGAGCACCTGATGTGGTTTTTGGGTCTCCTGTTGGCCTTCTCTGGTTGACATGATAAAGGGAGAATTTGGATGGTTTTTCTCATCCATTGGGAGCTGTGGGCCTCTGGTTTCAGTTACCCAGGATTCTGCCACTGAAGTTCTTTCCTGTTGGTCTTGCCTATTCAGCCTCACTTTCGGCTTTTCAGCAGGGGGAAGAGAGTCTGGACCAAGGAGAGGATGCTGAACCCATTTCCCCCAGACTGCTGAGGGCCTCGTGTGTTGAATTTCAGTCTTGCCTTGGGGGAAAAAATTGTACCCTAAAGTCTGGGATGCTTAAAAACATATGCAACAAGTTTTAATTGGTAGACAAATCAGTCTACAGCTACAGTTCAGAAGTTTTCAAACTTTCCAGCTTCAGAAAAAAACCCTTTTAGCCAGGGGTCATTTTGTAGGGGGGAAAGGTGTAGGAGCTCAGTAGCAGCAGCATATCTCATTTGCATATGCCCCGGGATCTGTGTGTAGCGGGGAGCTCCTGTGAGCTCCTGCTGAATTCAAGCCCTGCTTTTAGCACTGATGGGGGAGGAATGAGCTCCACACATGGTGGTATCAGTTTGTGAGTGGGGGTAAGGAGCCCACTGTCTGTCCTTGGTGTCTCTTTCCTTGCTGGCCTGGGCACATGGACTGTGCTCTTCTAGAGCACCTGAGTACGGGCCTTTTCAATAGCGGCCCCCGCCCTATGGAATCAGCTTCCTGAGAAGGTGCGGGCCCTGCAGAACCTTGACCAGTTCCGCAGGGCCTGCAAGACTGCCCTCTTCAAACAAGCATATAACGACTGCTGTTGTTAATTAAGGATCCGCCAACATGGTCCTTTCAAGGACCTATGTTAACATAGAACTAATATATCGGCAGAAATTAGCGTCAGAATGCCACCATTGCTGCCAGATGAAATTAAATTATGAATTTTAAATACATTAACGGGTTTTTATGATGTTAAGTTTTATTGTTAAATTTAAAGTTTTTATATTTATTACTGTATATGTATAAGATGTTGTTAGCCGCCCTGAGCCTGCTTAGGCAGGGAGGGCGGGATACAAATAAAATTTTACCTTACCTTACCTTACCTTCTATGCCACACTAGCAGTGGGAATCCTTGTTGTCCTCCGTGTGAGGAAAAATTCCTAAACATATACGTGCAGCCTGCTTCATTTTCCAGAGGCATTTCTGCTTGAAGGGATGGGAGGAAGTTGTGCATTGAGGTACAGAAATGGGACAGGAACACCTGGTACTCATCACCTCCCATAACAGAGCACATGTGTGGCCTAGATCCAATCCTGACATCTCAATTAGAAGATGCATTAATGGAGGATAAGTCTATCCATGGCTACTAGCCATGCTGACCGAGGGAGGCCTCCACATTTAGAGGCACTACACCTCTGAATCCCAGAGTCAGGAGGCAACATCAAGGGAAGGCTTCAGCCTCCATGCCCTGTTATTGATCCTCCAGAGGAACTGGTTGGCCACTGTATGAGACAGGATGGATCACTGGTCTGATCCAGCAGGGGGCTCTTCTGATGTTCTTATGAAAGCCTCTATGCCTGTTGTGGACCCCCCCAGAGGAACTGGTTGGCCACCATGTGAGACAGGATGCGGAACTAGATGGACCACTGGTCTGATCCAGCAGGGCTCTTCTGATATTCTTATGAAGGCCTTGGCCTCTCTGGCCTATTGTTGGCTCTCCAGAGGAACTGGCTGGCCACTGTGTGAGACAGGATGCTGGACTGGATAGATACTCATTGGTCTGATCCAGCAGGGCTCTTCTTATGATGTGTGAAGGTGGTGGAGCTAGGAAAGACCTCTGCCTGATACCGTGAAGAGCCTTTGTTGGTATTGAGGTGGGACAGTGGCCTGGTGTGACATCTGGAATGGCCGTGTGCTCATACAGTGGCCAAAGCCTCGCCAAACGGTTTTGTTGCCCTTCCGCATTTACACGACTGTGAGGAGAATGGCAACCATAAAACGGGTTTTAAATCATAATATGAAAATGTTTGTGTGGTAATACACTTTGCAGATTCAAACTTAAATCAATATCATTTTTGAGTATGTAAACACAAAAGCAGCATATCTATTAAAATACCGTCTGTGAGGAAAATTATACCAGAAGGGGTTGGATGCAAATCAAGTGGTTTTATGTTTTTCCAGCCTCTATGAATATAAATCAGCGTAAGGCTTCCGAAATGGTGAGGCTACAAATATCACCCTGTGTTTTTCTCTCTGAAAACAAGAGACAACTTTCCCTGTCCTGGGTCTTGGAAGGTTTTCTTCCTTTTACCCCTGACCCTTTTACCTGAAGATGGTGGGGATCAAATCTGAGACCCTTCTAGATGTGAAGCACAGCCTCTGCCACTGAGCTGTGGTCTGGTAACTTAATGGGCTGCCTGTTGTGAACTGCAATGTAGTGCATTCGTTCCATATATCCCATTCTCCTGCAGGTGGTCGGCTCCGCTTCTCCATCTCCTTAGTAGGATATAGCCTCTGCATGCCAGACGATTGCAGCTGAGTAGCATGGGTGCCTTTGCTCTTCAGTTCAGTCTTCTGCTTGCAAAGTGTCTTCTCCCCCACCGAGCTGAGGCCCTTCCCCTAAGAAATTAGAAAATGGATGGGGAAAAAATAGTTTGCTGGAAATAATCCATTTTTATTACGTCGATTTGCACATTTGAAATGTTTTATGCAACAAGCAATTGCCTCGCGCTGCAGAAAGTTTATTTGCCAGTGAACTGTTTTTAGTGCAAGTGAGACGAATGCCCACATTTGCATCTGCGTTTGTGCAGAATGTAAAGCTGTTCAGTCTTGGTATCGTTTGCCTTGTCAAAAGCAGCACGTTAAAAATGCGCTGTAATGGAATATTTAGGAGACTTAATTGCCGCCCGACAGGAGGGTTGCTTGAGCTAGTGGACTTGTCTTTATAGGGCTACAATCCAGTGTGTTCGGGGCTCCGAGGACTTCAGTCTAAACGGCACATCTCAGCTGTTCCTTGTGTTTATGCCCTGCTCTTTCCCCAAGGAATTCAGAATGTCGTCTGTGCGGGTGGTTCCATGTTTTCCTTGCGACAGTCCTGTGAAGCGAGCGAGTCTGTACATCTCGCACGCCTCCCACTCCACCACGCAGGTTCTCAAAATATTTCACTCTTCTTCAAGGAAAGCTCATAGCAGTGTCTGTGAGCCTTCATGTGGTCTCCCACCCAAAGGCTGATCCAGATCCTTAACCTGCTTAGTTTTTGCACTGAGGTGGCTCCGACCATTGAATGAGGTCTGAGGGCATTTTATTGCATCTCAGCCACCTCAGAGTCTTCAACATATAAGCAGAATTCAGTTGAAGCAAATGCAAAAACTAAGCAGAATACCCAGCCCCGCCACAATGCCTATTGAATTCCCTCCAGGTATTGGGAAGAGGGTGGTTTCTAATGTGTAATGGATAAGATCTGTGGATTCTGGGGGTTGTTGATGCCAAATCCCAGACTGCCGCTCAGCCACTTGGGGCAAGACACCTTTAAACCACTCTGGTATTTTGTCCAGTGGTGAATGCAGTATTGTAAATAAAGTCCTCAGCTTTTTGTAAAGGGCGGAGGGGAGGGGTGCGGGCGGGGGGAGGAGAGGAAGTTTATGATGGCATAAACAGCCCTGCAGCTGAGAAGCCATGTGTCACCTCTGGGACTGTCCTCAAGTAAAGGCTTCCAGTGTGGTCAGAAAGCTGGCTTTATTGATTAATAGAAACAGTAGCATCCACGTCTATGTCAGAACTGGCTCGCCTTTGCAGTTTTATATACCTTATCTAGGGCCGTTATGCAGCCTGCCAAAACTGCAGTGCAAAAAGCCAGCGTAAAGTAATGCAAATTGTTTCCCACCAGCACCTTTCTCACACCAGACAATTTGCAGCAGAGCTGTCTCTGCAAAGAGATAAAACGGCCTTGAACATCCAGGTGTTACTCTCTTCTGTCGGATCGAAACGAATACTTATAACTGTTTCAAAGTGAAGAGCAAATCACAGGCAAAGCAGGCGGGGCGCAGCCTCCCCTATTTTTAAGACATCCAACGTACAAAAATAACAGCATGGCAAGGACCCTTGACACCATGTGGTTAGGTTATTTCCATGTGCTTTGAGGTAGAAGCATGGTGCCTATACTCAGGGCCGGCCCTAGGGTGCATGGCACCCCAAGCAGGCTCCCTGCCCACCACCCCACTGCCGCCTCCTGCCTGCCCTCCCTCTGCAGTGCTGTGTTCTGCCCGCCCCCTTCCTCCCCCCCGCACAATCAGAGGAGCATGCCGCAATGAGAATCGGCCCTACCGGCTTCGAGGCAGCCGGCATCTGAGCATTCTTTGAAGAGCATGCTGGAGGAGGCTTCTCCTCCCTCCTTTCCGGAACCGGAGGCGAGGGGGGAGCAAAGTCTCCTCCAGCTCTCTCTCCTAAGAATGCTCAGATGCTGGCTGCCTCAGAGCCGGTAGGGCTGAGCCTCGTCATGGTGTGCTCCTTTGATCGTGCGGGGGGCTGGTGGGGCATGGCAGAAGGGAAGGGAGGGGGCTGGTGGTGGCCGTGGGCGGGAAGAGGCAAATTTTGGTGTTTGTCTTGGGTAGTGGAAGGGGCGGATCCCAATTCTGGGCTCCCTTCCCGGCACCCTAGGCAACTGTCTAGTTTGCCTGGTGGGCGAGCTGGCCCTGCATATACCTGTGATCAAAGCAGATACATCCCTGCCCTTCTGGAGTGAGAAAGTCAGCTTTAGACTCATTCACCCGTGCACCCCTAGGGCCGGTGTTAGCACATGCTAAGGTGGGGCAGCTGCTGGGGCCCAGAGTTTCTGGCAGGGCCCTGTGCCTCAGAGTCTCCCCCCACCCCAATCACACGCTGCCAGGGAAGGATGTGCAGGAGCTGTCCAGTGGTGGCGTTCCAAGAGGGCACAGGGATAGTGCTCCCGTTTGCACACGCTACCCAACACCACTGGGGAAAAGACATTTGCTCTGTGGGAGGCTCACAAATGGGCAGGAGCAAGAAGGGCCCATAGGCAGGTGTGGGTGAGTGTGTGCCGGTCGAACGGACAGTACAAGCAGAGGGATCCTGGTGGTGGTCAGAGGAGGAGAGCAGTTAGATTTGAGTCCAGTAGCACCTTAGGCACCAACAGCATTTTCAGGGTGTAAACTTTCAAGAGTAAGCTCTCTTCATCAGACACAAATATGAATGGAGATTTTTATCCCAGTCAGAAGGTGGGAGGTGTGAAGAAGAAGAAGAATTGCAGATTTATACGCCGCCCTTCTCTCTGAATCAGAGAGAGCGGCTTACAATCTCCATATATTCTCTCCCCACAACAGACACCCTGTGAGGTGGGTGGGGCTGAGAAGGCTGTCATAGCAGCTGCCCTTTCCAGGACAACCTCTGCCAGAGCTATGGCTGACCCAAGGCCATCCCAGCAGCTGCAAGTGGAGGAGTGGGGAATCAAACCCGGTTCTCCCAGATAAGAGTCCGCACATTTAAGCACTACACCAAAATGGCTCTCTGGTTCTCTGGCTCCGTTGTAAAGAATGCTCGTATGGGATGTAGATGTACAAATGCGTGTTGTACTCAGCTTGATTAGAGCAGATGCTTGGGGGCAGGAAAGAAGGAGAGGGGAGCCCTGGGTCGTCTTTGGCCAGGGTCCTCCAAAACCTGGAACTGCCCTCCCCCCGCCCAGTCTTCAGGATGAGTACAGAGTTCATGTCCTTAGAAACGTGGAATCTGACATTGAAGCATATTAAGAAGATAGGAAATGAGCATTCCCCCTCCCCTAACTTTTCAATGGAGAGCGAGTTATTTGGCTGTGTGACAAGCAGCTGTCTAGATTGCTAATCAGCCTGGAGCTGCTGCTAAATTTGCAGGGCTAGACTTTTTAAAAAATAAAATAAAAGCTGGATTGTGTTCATGGTTGGTGTCATGTGATTCCCTTGCGCTTGTGAATTGACACTGTAGAACTGAAGACTTTTCAGGATTGAAATTATCATCCAGGAAGATTGCAGCCATGCAAATGGGTGAAGTTAGCTTCATGTGTTGCTGACTGTCTTGAATTAATCACAGATTTTTGGCTGGCTCTAATTCAGATAACTCTAACCACATGGGGAAGGATATGGCTGACCAAATCTAAGGAGGGGGGGGGAGAGGAAGCTGTTTTCTGAAACAGGGCATCACCACCTTTTTTTTTTAGTAAGGTGGAAGTCCATGCATCTGAGAGCAGGGGTGTCAAACATGCAGCCCGGGGCATGAATCAGGGCCCTAGAGGGCTCCTAGCAGGCCCCCAAGCAACTGACTGTCATCTGCTTCCTTCTCCCTCTCTTTTGCTTCCTTCTGCATTCCAGCTTGCTTTGTCAGGCTTGCTCAATTGCAAAAGAGTTACAGAGCAAAGCCTGTATTTTCTCCGTTGGCTGAGGCTCCTTCCTTGGGGAGGAAGTGGAGGAGGAAGAGCCTGCTTTGCCAGACTCTCTGAATTGCCCAGCAGAGCTACTGAGCCAAGCCTCTCTTCCTTCTATTGGCTGAGGCTCCTCCCGCTCCTCATCCCCTGGGGAGGCAGGGAAAGAGCCAGAGCTTCCTTTGCCGAGTTCCCTTGATCATAGGGAGAGATACAAAGAAAGCATAAGCACATAAGAGAAGCCTTGTTAGATCAGGCCAAAGGCCCATCCAGTCCAACACTCTGTGTCACATAAGAACATAAGAGAAGCCCTGTTGGATCAGGCCAAAGGCCCATCCAGTCCAACACTCTGTGTCACACAGCGGCCATAAAAAAAACACCCCCCCAAAACCAAGTGCCATCAGGAGGTCCACAAGCGGTGCTAGCGCTTTTAAGACCAATGAGTGCTAATGTTTTAAACATATTTTATTTTAAGAGTTCGTCTGTGTCCTTTATAAAGTTTATGTCTCTGCTACCTGGCATTACATATATGACATGCATGGCCCGGCCCGACAAGGTCTCATTTATGTCAGCTCCGTCCCTCATAACAAATATGCTTAACACCTCTGGCATAGAGACCTGTATACTCAGTAAGCGGTTTCTTCTCAAGTGTGCTTTCCTCCTAGGGTGGACTACTGGAGCGGGATGGTCTCCAAATTAGCAAGCCAAGGAAAGGGTTTATTTTTTTTTTTTGAGGGGGTTGCCCAGGTTTAGAGGAAGGAGGCAAGACCGTCAGCTAGAGAAGACAGTCATGTGACCGGGAATTGCAGAGGAGATGAAGACTCACTTTGATTTGCAATAGTCCATCTTTTTTTTGCTGCAGGACTGCAGCTCCTTCTTGGTTGCTCTTCTTGTCGGATTCATTCATTCTTCTGTTGCGCAAAGACTTGCTGCACGAGGGTATCATGCTGGATAACCTGAAACATGCTGAACTCTACCCCTGCTTGCGGAATTCAGCTCAGGGTTTTTTTTGAGAGCTGTTTTACTACAAGCCACCTCTTCCCCCAGCCGTTCTTCTTTATGGATAAGTTCATAAAGTGTTCAGAATGAAAGATGCTGCATTTTGAGGCATGAAGGTGGATTGGCTGCAGTGGCGGGAGTTGTGTTAATAATTGAGGCAAGAGCATCATAAGGAGGAGTGGCTGTTGGATGGATGAGGAATCGGAAAGTGGCTCTCAGGGTGCAGAGAAAACACTTTTATTGTCAAACACAGTTTATATCCCAAGAACAGGATATGGTCTCTCGTTCAGGAAGCGAACGGTGGACTAAGAACAGAGGTGCATTCCAAAAGGAGAGCCTGAATCCCCCCCCCCCCCCACACACATATATATACACCATTAGGGTTTTTTAAAATTGAGTGGGTCTCTCTCTGTGTCTGTCTGTCTGTCTCTGTCTCTCTCTCTCTCTCTCTCTCTCTCTGGCTTTTGTAGAAAAAGCCCAGCAGGGACTCATTTGCATATTAAGCCACACCCCCAGAGGCAAAGCCAGCCGGAACTGTGTCCCTGTGCGTTCCTGCTCAAAAAAAGGCCCTATATATTGTATACGTCCTCCTACTTCTACTTGTGGAACTGGGCAAGGAGATGTGCTGGCTCTGTTCCTTGTGGGTTTTTTTTTTTTGAACAGAGAGCATATGTTGAGCTCCGCATGGGCTCAGCGGGTCAGGAGCACGGTCACTGCCTTGTTCTTGCATATACCGAGGGCTGCAGCCTCCTAAACGATAGCTGTGTGGGTGGTAGAGCGATTGAAGCTGTGTAGGCATTTTAGCTTTAAAAGAAACTGGGCCTCTGTATGATCAGCTGCTTGGGCATGGAGAAGGGTGGCTTTGTGAGGTGACACCACGCGCCCAAGATGTGAGAATAAATCCCCCTTTGGGGGCTGCGTGTTAGGCTCTTGACTTGGCCTACGTCCGAGGAGATAATGCTTTCAGGTTCATGACTGTTGGCATGGAACGTCTGGGCTCCTTGAATAGTTCCCGCTTGCAATAGCTCCTGCTTGCAAAACCAGGTCTCCCTTTCGCGTGCAGTTTCCAGGGTTTTTCTCTGTCTTGGAAGAGACATTCGAAACGCTACTCGACTGGGCCTCCTGTGATCTCTGCCCTGAAGGCGGCTGCCTGCGTGGCTCCTGCTTCCTGCTGAGCTGAGCTCCCCTTCCCACAGGCCCTCTGAAATCCGTGGGATTGCAAGCCCTCTGACTTTCACGGCCCAGGACCACGACTGGCATTCAGGATTGTGCATCTGCTTTGTCCGCTGACGTTTCCCCGAGAAAGTGGACCAGGGTGTCGTGAGTGTCAGTTTGGCACAGGCACTGACTGCGTGGCCTGCACCTGCAGGCTGCTGTCGGCTGTGTGCGTGAAAGCGATACGCTGCGGGCTGCATCCATTCCCTCAACCGCCAGCTATGCAGATGAGCCGCAGCCCCTTCGGTTCGCAATCCGTCTCCGGCACTGACCTTCAGCGCTGAATGAGCTGCTCGGCCCTGAGCTGTGGAGCTTTATGCGAGTGCTTTTCGTTCCCAGAGCTCGGGCTCTTACAACAAATTAAAAATTGACGCTTCATAAATATTGTGTATGTGAGGGGGGTGGCAGCTGGGGGCGGGTAATACATTTGGAGGTATTTATCACTGACTCTCGAAAGGCTTTGTCAAAGAGGAATGACTTCTCTTTGCCCGCCTGTCTCCCTGGGGGATAAGGAAACGGCAGCAGAGACTGCGGAGTTCATGTGTTCTCTTGCGCTCTCATAGGGCTGTCTGCGATCAGAGTGGAAAGATTTCAGTTCCTGGGGACAAATTCTAATCTGAACAGCCAGCTCTCTCCGTCTGTGCCAGCAAGAACACACTGAAGACCAGGCCTCCTGGTTGAATCGGGTTTGTGTGTGTGTGTGGGGAGGGGGAGGGTGCAATTCCACTGGTAGCATCTGAATGTCTGCTCCAATAAAACAAAAATACCGTGAATGGTACCCAAAAGAGGCAACTGGCATTTGTGTTTGTGTGTGTGTGTTATGTGTGTTTTGCTTTTGAGGGGGGCTCAAGTGTTTCAGGAGCTGAGGCATTGGGTGCCAGCAGTTATGAATTGGGAGTCATTTTTTCCTCTTAGCATTCAGCAAAGCAAACACCTAAACATTTGATAGCGGCGCAATACATTCAGCTCTGATCCCAGCTTCAGAGTCTTCCCTGCTTTTAAAGGACGCGTGCTAAGATCACCTCTTCGTATCCCACAATACTGGCTCAGTTCGGTCGTGTAGAGGGGCTTTTCCGATGGCTCCCCTGCCTGTAAACTGGAAGCAAATGTTTTCTGAACGCAAGTGAGAGCTTGCAGGCAAAATGGCCATCCTCTTAGGGCTGTGTACTCTCTTTTTTTCTGCACATTGTTAATAATCTAATTTGACAGCACCCAAGGCTGGGGTTGCATGCAGTCCCTTGTGGATTTCTGGTTTTGAATAAAACTGTAGCAGGCAATGTCAGGCCTCCAGGTGGCCCTCCAAGGCGTTCTCTGTCTCTCCCCCCACCCTACCCCACCCCAATTATTGGCCCCAGATTATTTTGTGTGGCCAGATAGGTTGCCACTGTCTCCATACTGGGTACCGTGTCTTTTAAAACTACGGAAGCAGGCATGTTGGCCATAACTGAGTCCCTAGCAGTGCTGGCTGCCATGAGGCATTGTGGTAATGTGCATGGAGGGGAGGAGAGATAGCCCCCCCCCCCCCAAATCAGAGGGTGGGTTGACCTGCTTCACTGTTGAGTGACTTTGTCTTATCCCAGTGAAGACTAGAAATTGAGATATTTTCAGTTCTTGGGAAGATTGACAGTTCCGGGTTTTGAGTTAAGAACGTAAGAGAAGCCATGTTGGATCAGTGCAGTGGCCCATCCAGTCCAACGTTCTGTGCCATCAGGAGGTCCACCAGTTCCGGATCATTCCACATTTGCTTGTGCAGGAGGACTGTGAATCTGACTTTGGCACACTGAAACCACAATTTGGAAAAAAAAGTGAAGCTTCTAAAAAAAAGAAAATGTTCAATTCTGCCCCACCAGACTCAGTATTCTGCCACGAGAGTGCGTATGATATTTCATAATCTGCTTAAAAACAGCAGAAATGACGGGAATCTTCTAAGCGGACCCACACGAGCTATACCTTTTGTGCATGTAAAAGGGCGCACAGGGTCATGAGAGCTGTGTTGAGAATATGCATAGCTGCGAAACGTGCGATGCATCTTCCTGTGGTTGAGACTCTTTCCTAAGCCTTGCTACAGTGTGCTTCACAAGGAAGCCTTAAAAAAAAAGTTTTCTTGATTTACCGAGATTTTTCTCCTTTCCTCTTCAATGCAGTGACGGATGTAGAGCTGAAGCGGCTGAAAGATGCCTTCAAGAGGACCTGCGGACTCTCGTGCTACATGAGCCAACAGTGCTTCATTAGGGAAGTGCTCGGCGATGGAGTCCCTCCGAAGGTTGCAGAGGTAATGGGGAGACAAAGTAATCCTTAGGCGCGCCTTACTGAAAGGCGAGCATGAGAGAGATTAAAGAGTGATCCACCCGGTTATGTCTTAACTCTTAACTGGATTCTGTGGAATTTTCCTCAGGGGTGTCTCCCCTTTGAAGAGGGTACTGCCCGTGACTGAACGGAGCTGAACCCCTCCGTGAACACGGAGCAGGCCTTTTATAACTTCCGCAGACCTTAAAACCATGCTGTTCTGTTGGTTGCGTTACCCCCTCTGTAAGCTTCCTGCTCTGACTTAAGCTCTCCCTTCAGTTGTCGTTTGTGGTTGTGTGTATAGAGGGGCTTTAAAAAGTTATCCTGAAGGGAGCAATCCCTCTGTGACAATTGGGCCAGGTCAAGGGCCCAAGATAACCCCTGCACCCCTGCTTTGTTCCCTGGCCCACTGGCCATGTTGTCGGGGTTTTGTGGCTCTAGCCAGACCTTTTATGTTTAGCAAATGCACAGAAAGCAGTATTTTCGGGAGGCTTTGACTGGACATTCTCCAGATAGCCACATATGCTCTTTCAGCCTGTTCTACCTCACCGGACTGTTGTAAGGGGAAAGGGAAAAATAAATTTGGCCCTTTAGGTCCATAAAGGGTCAGTATGGCCCTTTAGGGTCTTTGGAGGAAGGTGAAATTTCCTTATAGGAGAGAAGACCACCTCCCCTGTTTTAGCAGTGGTTAATTTTGCTAATGGTCAGTAGTCATTCTCTCCAGAAAACGTAGAGTAGCCTTCCCGCCCTCCCCTCAAAATGATGGGCCCACGCTGCCGAGAGGAGAGGAGATTGTTTTGTTTCTGCAAGACTTGCCGATTTCTTCTTGCCTCCTTTGTTCATCTGCAGCCATTGTTAGTGGCTCTTGAGAGCAGGCCATGGTTCAGTGAGAGAATGCCCTGATCCCGTTTGACCTCTCTGTAGCAGGGATCCCAGCCCCTTGACCCGACGGGCTGTTAAATGTCAAGGAGATGTGAGAAATGTTCTGGAAAGCGGGAGCAGGAGGTGGTCAAAGGAAACACAGATCTCTAGACAGTTAAACTTGATTGTACGTTGACTTGGTCTGTGTTTGCCATTTGGTTGAATTCTGGAATATTCTTTAGGGACATTATCTGGGTTGCAGGTGAGATGTGCAGCTCTTGATGTGAACCAGATCTGTCCAAGGGACCTGGCCGATCAGATTGTCTTACTTAGGTGTTGTCTCACTGGGTCGGCTGCTGTTTCTCAGCCAGAAAAAGGACACTTAGCTTTGATCATTCTTTATTCTTCCTTTTGGGAGAATAATCAGATCCAAGGATTCTCTCCCCACTCCCCTCTTCTGATTGGACAAATGCCACCCAACTCTTGTATCTGGCCAGCTACCAGTGCATAGCTGCCCTAAGTCAAGAACTGTCAGATCTCTCTAAAGGGACATCTGTGAAAGGATGAAACGAGAAATGGACATGGTGGAAGCTAAGGCTATTAGTGGAGGGCATGTGAGAAAGCAGTCTTGCTAGAATTTAAGCAGGGCCAGAGTCCGGTCCTTGCCTGCATGGGAACTCTCCCGGGAACTTCAGGCGCAGTGCCTGGAATCCGCCATTGGAGGAAAGTGAAGACATGAATGTGGTGATGTAATAAGACTGAGCTGAGTAGATGAGGAGGAATGGAGGGGGGAGAGGGAGAAGGTAGCCAGAGAGAGAGCAGAGAAAGTGGTGAGGTGGGGGAAAGGGCAGCATGCACCTGAAGACTAGAAAAGATCCCTGTGACACGTGCAGCTTCCTCATTGCCTCTGTGTCCATGTCAGGGTAGAGAGCTGTGCGTTGGGATTCTGCCGGCAAAACCTTTCCTGTAGCCACGTCTGTGTTAAATTTTTGGCTTGACATGAGGGAATTATACAGCCAGAAGCCCTTGCAAGAAACCAAGAGATTAGCCTGAGCAGGCAGGAGACTTTTTCTTCACTTGCTTTTAAAATGTTAGCTTTAGAGCCAAAGCATTGGACCTAGTGCAAATTTCCACTTGTCCTGGAGCTCTCTAGCAAAGGGCAGCTCAAGGAAAAGCCTGTGGCAGCCACTTGCACTCTCAAACTTGTATCTTCATTCGCGTTTCCGCTTGTGCAACATCTTGTGCAAGCAATTCCCGGGCATGAAAGCACAGGGAGGAAAGTGTCAAGTGTTGCACAAGATCTTGTGTAAATAGAACTGCTCTAGCACATTTTGTTTTGGATTGCACACCACTGGATCCAAGCCAAAGTGCCAGCATTTGGTGAACCCTTAAAGTTTTCAAGGCACGAGAGGAACAGAGGTGGTTTGCCGTTGCCTGCCTCTGTGTAACAGCCCGGGGCTTCTTGGGCGGTCTCTCACCTCAAGGACTAACCAAGACTGATCTTGCTTATCTTTTGAAATCTGAGAGGATTGGGCTAGCCTGAGCCATCTAGGTCAGGACCTGCCTTGGTGGTGGTGGGAATTGCTGTCAAGATGCAGCTTATTTATGGTGACCCTGTAGGGTTTTCAAGGCAAGAGACTCTCAGAGGTGTGTCGCCATTGCTTGCCTCTGTGTGACAACCCTGGACTTCCCTGGTGGTCTCCTCGGTGCAGAGAAGAGCAACGAGGATGATCAAGGGCCTGGAGGAAGAACCCTCTGAGGAAAGGCTGAGGGCCTTGGGAATGTTCAGTCCGGAGAAGAGGAGATTGAGGGGGGACACGATTGCTCTCTTTAGATATTCGAAAGGCTGTCATTCAGAGGAGGGCAAGGAGCTGTTCCACTTGGCAGTCGAGGATAGAACCCGAAGCAATGGGCTCAAATTGCAAGCAGAAAGGTACCGGCTGGATATTAGGAAAAATGTTTTTACAGTCAGAATAGTACAGAGGTGGAACCAGCTGGCTAGGAAGGTGGTGAGCTCCCCTTCACTGGCAGTCTTCAAAATGTGGCTGGATGATTATTTGTCGGCGATGCTTTAGGCTGATTCTGCATGGAGAGGGGGATTGGACTAGATGGTCTGTGTGGCCCCTTCCAACTCTATGATTCTATCCAAATGCCAGCCAGGGCTGACCCAGATCTGACAAGATTGGGCTCACCTGGGCCATCCAAGTCAGGGTTTTTAAATAAATAAGAAGCAAACTTATGGCATTTTTGTAACACACGCACAGATGAATAACATCTCAAAGCGTGCTATTCCAAAATGTAGCATGTTGCTGAGTTCTGTAACCTTATCTGCTGAGACCTGTGACTCCATTTGATGTCTGATCCATTAATTTGGTTATTAAAATCATTTTTCAGTGTTGTCGGACCATTGTGATATTGTGGGTGTTTCAGTCTTTTATTTACAGGCCGCAAAGCATCTGAGCAACTGTAAGTAGTTTGTAATAGATTCCAGAGATCTTTTTAGCAATATCTTTCAAGTAGCATAACTGGCCTTATGGTCCTGCAATTGAATTGATGCATCGCTTAAATCAGGGACCTAGAACACTAGAACATCAGCCTAGGATCCGGGAGACCCAAGTCTGAATCTCCAACTCTGTCATGGAAGCTTTCTGGATGACCATAAACCACATCTCACTAACTTTATCCGAGTGTCAGTGGCTACCTATTTTTTCCTAGGCATAACTCAGAGGACTGGCGATTGGCTTTTAAATTCTGTCCATTGATCTTCTTCAAGGACTGCCTGTTCCCAACTTGAGAGCCTCTCAGGGACCCTGCATTGTACACCCCCACCCTCAGAGGTGTGCTGGATGGCCACAAGGGCAGAATGCCAAAAAAGGCATTGATGTTTTCCCAGGCTTTGGGGTTAATGTTGTATTTATTTGTGTCTTGTCAACTTCCAATGAATCTGGGATTCTTTTTTTCTGGGAAGATGCTTGGAAGAATGTTGGTTTCTTGCGGCTGCCTCTTTGCTTTGTTTTCATATTAATTTCTTTTGGAAGTTTTCTTGTAAGTGTTGGTGAAAAGAGCTGGAGGGATAAAAAATATATTACTGCAGTGTAATGTGTGGGCAGGGCTTTTTTTTTTTTTTTTTGAGCCGGAGCACACCAGAGCAGGACTCTGGCTGGCTTGGCCAGGGCTCCAGCTCAAAAAAGGCGTCTCCGGCATCTGTGCACCAACATAGATTTTGAAATAATCAAGCTTTTGTTGTAAATCAAAGACTTGTTTTATTGAAACTCTATGACTTGCTCCAAGGACGGGTTCATTGGAAGTAATACTGAATACAAAGTTACATAGAGTCTTATAGGTTAGTTCAAAAGGCAGGGTTACAGATAACTTCAAAAGAATAACATAAAGATGCAAATGGGGATGAAGGTTCAGAGGCTACTCACTACTATCTCTTTATGACTAAGGAATGTTCACATCTCCATTTCTCACATGGTCCCTGCTAGCTGATAAGGCACGGCTGTGCACGGCTGTGCGAATCTGAGGGAGAGGCATTTTACACTGTTTCATACAATGTTACTCTACACATCCTTAGAAGAGAGGGTTTTATTATGCACCTGGGGGGGGGGGGAGGAAGAGGGATGAGTGAGAGGGGGAAGGGGAGAAGAAGAAAGGTATGAATAAACCAGCACTTAGAAACAGCATGCTTGACATGCACTCTCAGGCCAGCAACACTCATTGGCTGGGCTTGTGGGGCCCAGCTCACGGGCCGGGCTGTGGCGTGGGCTCCTGGGCTTTTTCTAGAAAAAAAAGCCCTGTGTTGGGGAGAGAGAACGGCTCTGAATCCTGCCTTCACTCCAACTCAGTTCTCTGCACTTGCTGTGGGTCTTGAGACGTTCTCTGCCTCTTCCCTGCCTGCCCCCAAAGTTTTCTTAAATTTTGAGAACTCAGGAATGAATGTTGGTGCTTGGGAGGTATGCTCGCTCCTAGCAACTGGCGAGGGGGTTTATGGACTCCTGGCTTTATAAATTCTTGTGAAGATTGAAAATATTTGTGTGAGAGCAAAAGAAATTGGCGGTAATGCCTTTGAGGTGCCCCAGAAACGGCTAGCTAACAACATTAATTAAGGAGAGGCTCTGCGGCGAAAGCAGCTTTCCATTTTCCGCTGTCTGGATCAAGAAACTTTCACGCCACGTTCTTGCCTTAGAAAGCTAACGTTTAAGTTCTCTTTCACACCCAAAGTGGTCATTCTTAGCCGTTTAATGCTTATTTCATTTTATTATTCCCCTGCCTTTCAGTCCTTATAAATATCGAAGAGCCAACATAGAGTGGGTTCAAAGCTTTGCTCACCAGTGAGGCTTGCTGGGTAGTCTCATGCCTTGGTAGTCTCATTCTCTGCACATCTGGCCTCAAAAAGTGGCTGTGAGGGAAAGTGAAATAAAAGAATCACAACTCTTCTTCCCTCTGCACATGCCCTCAACTTTTAAAAAACGTTTTAGTTGCCTTAATTGTATGCATTGTCTAGGAATATTTACACGAAACATAGGGGAATATATCGTAAAATGTGCAGATCAAATGTTTGGCTTGTTTCCTTTCTTATGAGAGGCGGGGGATTCCTAAGTGTAGCAGAATTTTGGCTTAGATGGAGATTTTCTGTTCTTCTCAATATGCTCTCTAAGGGTGCCGAGGCCTGTAGTTTAGTAAGAATGGACTCTGGTTCTGTCCCAGAAAGCATTGCAGTTCAGTTCAGTTCTGCCTGCTTCTCAGGAACACCCTGTAAATGACCCAACTGTACTCTTTACATTGATTACATGATTCAAGACAGATTGTACCATCTCCGAGTAGAAACTTCTCTGCATTGAGGTCAGGCTAGCCTCTGGTGGCATCTGAACGACACTTGATCTTCCCGCAGTTGGTTATAGTTTACGATGCAGACGATGGGAAGGGTCCAAGTAATGATACTTGTATAATATTTTTGTGACATCCACCTTGGAAATGCTTAACAGCGAAGAGGGTATAAAAGATGTTAATTTTAGGGGCTCAGAGCTGTTTTTTTCTGACTGCCGGTTGGACCCGCCAAGAGGTCTCTTTTGAGCTCTACGCAGTTTTGATCTATTCGCTGAGCAGTTCTGCTATGTCATTTTGTTGCCTAGCTGAATAAATTAGAAAAAATCGCAAGCTTTTAGTCTCTAGCCCACTGGGCTGGTCTTCTGCCGGTCACCGTCTGGCTCAGGGATCCAGGATATATTTAACATTTTTTTAACAACACTACGTTTGGGATGTGGGAGTTACTTTGTGTGGTAACCTCTGAATGAGAAATTGCGTGGACACAGAGCCTCTTTCTGCTGCTGACTCCCTTCTCTCAGAGGAGGGTTCCATTGCTGTCAGAGGGCTCTGAAGGCTTGCCTGTGACCTTGGTGTGTTTTTGGTCGTGGCCCAGAGAAATTGCCGGCCGTCATTGAACACATGCTGTGTGCTTCTAGCATCCTTCTGCCAAAATCTGTGGTCCCTTTTCTTTTTGTTATTGTGGTCTGAGAGCATTTGTTTGGTCTGGGAGCATCTGTTTTCCTCCCCCACCCTACAGTTCCCAGGGGAAGCAAACACAACAACAACAAGCTGGTTGTTGATGCAGTGTGTGTGTGTGTGGGGGGGGCGGAATAGAAGCTACAAGCTACAGCACATTTGGAGGCCAGTCCTTGACCATGGCCAGAATGAGGAAGTAAGCAAGTGCTGAATATGTAACTTGTTTTTGTCTTTCCTAGGGATGGGGTTACTTCCCTTCTGGTGGCTGTTACAGGCGGAGAGGGGCTTCCGTACACATGGTGTGCTTCGATTGGAGGCTAGTGAATAGATTTTGTACAGTTCTGGAAGCCATGACTCAGTAGCAGAATGCACAGGTTGCATGCCGAAGGTCCCAGCTTCAATCCAGTTCCGTTTCCAGCATTTCTAGTTAAGAGGGGTTTTAGGTAAAAGGAATGGGAGGCATTTTTGGCCACGAGCGTAAAGCAGGGGTGTCAAACTCATTTGTTATGAGGGCCAAATCTGACATAAATGAAACCTTGTTGGGCCGGGCTGTGTGTGTCATAAAATGCAATGCCAGGTAGCAGAGATATAAACTTTGTAAAGGACACAGACAAACACAGTTAAAGATTTTTTTAAAAAATGGTAAAATAAAATATGCTTAAAAGATCAGCACTCTTGCAATATCTTGTTTGTTTAAAAAGAGCAAGAGGTGTCTGATAACTGACACCTCTTGCTCTGAATTATTGCATCAAAATTTGGAGCAATGTCTGCGCTGTAGCAATCTTGAGTATGATGTTCGGGTGTTATTCACCTGTCTGTAAGTTACAAACCTACTTTTGATTTATTGACATTCATTACAGAAATCTCATGGTCAGTGCTTTGAGCCTGAGACCCAGGGGAAAACATGAAATGACTGGGCATTGTGAGATTTTGTACATAAACATGAAATGACTGGGCGTTGTGAGCTTTGTATATAAGTTGCTTCATGTGCTCGTTAGCCAATGGAGAAAATAGAGGTTTTGCTCTGTCGCTCCAATGCGATTGAGCAAGCCTGGAAATGCAAGCTTCGATGCAGAAGGAAGCCAGAGAGAGAGAGAAGGAAGCAGATGACAGTGAGTTGCTTGTAGGCCTGATAGGAGCCCTCTGGGGGCTTGAGCCATCTCTCAGGCTGCATGTTTGACACCCCTGGCATGGAAGGTCACAACCAATCAAGGGTGTTGCCTTAATGTCTTGTGTGGGGGTTGCTTCCGGGAAGCATCTATTCAGCTACACTGGGAAATAGGGTATTGAAACCGATGGGCCCAGGACGTGATCAGCAGGGTGCTCTTACATGCAGTGATGGGCTGCATGGACTCAGGGTCTGGCATAGCAGTTATTGTGCATGTCTTACATTTGAGAGAAACTGTGACTCACAGAGTGCATTATTTTGTGCACTTAAGATCCCAGTTTGATCCCTGATATCTCCAGTTAAGAAACCAAAGACTTGACTAGGTATAAAGCATATATTTTCCAAGTTTTATTTGAAATCCACTGTTTATGAGTTAGAGACCCAGCTTTCAGGGCAATCATCTACCCATTCAGCCTTAAGTGACCTTGGGCCAGTTACTCTCAGATGGATCTAACTGGTACCACTGCTGGGATGAAGTGGCGGAATGCCTTGGAGCTCCTTGGGAGGAAAGGTGGAAGAAAAATGTGCAGATTTTTTTCCCCAGAGAATGCCCAAGGGCGCAGATTGGAGCTGCCTCTTTTTCCGAAGAAGACTACAGATGTATACCCCGCCCTTCTCTCTGAATCAGTCTCAGAGCGGCTTACAATCTCCTATATATCCCCCCCCCACAACAGGCACCCTGTGAGGAGGGTGGGGCTGAGAGGGCTCTCCCAGAAGCTGCCCTTTCAAGGACAACTTCTACGAGAGCTATGGCTGACCCAAGGCCATGCTAGCAGGTGCAAGTGGAGGAGTGGGAAATCAAACCTTGTTCTCCCAGATAAGAGTCCACACATTTAACCACTTCACCAAACTGGCTCTGCCGTATTATGATCCTGCAGAAGGTGAAAAATGCGCCCCCTCCCTTGCAGTGGTACCGCCAAAAGCTTCCCTCCGGGTCCGCACAATATCATCTCTTTCATTTCACCTGATGAAATGGCACTGTGCTTTGTCCCACTTAAGCTTACTAGGCAGACGTCTTAAAGCAGCAAGCAACTGCAGTAAAAATGGCAGAAATGCTTTTCTCAGTCATAGAACACAACTGCGTGGAGGCTTCTCATTCATAAATGTTTAAAGCTCCTTGTTAACTGAGCCCCATCCCTTGCAAATCAATTGCCTGGCGAACTAACGGCGGCTGTAATACATATATGGAAATGGTATATCCCGGGCGGGGGGGAGGGGTGCGTGTGCCCAGGCTTCCGTTCCACGAGAGCACTGACCCGGATGGCCCAGGCTACCCTGATTTCAATAGATCTGGGAAGCTAAGCGGGGCAGGACCCTGGTTAGGATTTGGACTAGAGACCACCAAGGAAGACTGGGGTTGCTCTGCAGAGGTAGCAAACCACCTCTGAATGTCTCTTGCCTTGAGAGCCCTGTGATTCGACAACGCTTTACCCACGCACACCCAGAAGGTAGCGGCATGCTCAGCATTTGACTTCCTGAAACATATATCGTTTCCTTTAAAAAGGTAAGCTTCTAGTCCTTAGGGCAGTGAAAGAGGTGTTTGAAAGCAGAAAGAGCAACACCCCCCACTAAAACCCCTGGAGGTGATGGAATAAGGACTGCCGTGGGGTGGAGATTCAGTAAGTTAACATGAATTGTGCAAGTTAGCAAAAACAAGCGCACACAAAAACAAAGTGCAGGGTACGTTATGCAGAGTCAGAGTTTGCATAATTTTACACAGGTCGCCGAAGTCAGCGGTGCAGAATTTGGACAGCCTGGGCGCAGAAGTTGTTTGCTCATTCTGGCAGTGTTTCCTTTCCCCTTGGAACTGTCAGGGGAAAGCCGGTGCTGCCAAAGCAAACGAGGAAAGGGATTACAGGTTGCTGCCAAAGGCTGCTGGAAACCAAGTCCTTCGGAGGTAGCTGTGCTGTCCTGAGGGCATTTGGTGTTATGGACTTAGGGATGCCAGCCTCCACGTGGGGCCTGAGGATCCCCTGGAATTACAGTTCATGACATAGGTCACTTCCCCTGGATAACATGGATGCTTTGGTGGACCCTGTGACAGTGTAGCCTCTTGAGGTCCCTCCCCTCCCCAGGATCCATCCTCAAATCTCCAGGAGTTTCCCAGCCTGGATCTGGCAACCCTGTCCCGCCATCCCCCACCGGTGACCAGGGGGGACCTGTCGACTGTACATGAACTGGACCTGGGACTGTCAGCCATGTAAACCAGGGATGTCAAACATGTGGCCCGGGAGACGGATCAGGCCCCCAGAGGGTTCCTATCAGGCCCTCAAGCAAGTCTGCTTCCTTCTCCTTCTCTCTTGCTTGCTTTGCCAGGCTTGCTCAATCGCACAGGAGGCTTGCTCAATCGCACAGGAGCTACAGAGCAAAGTCTCTATTTTCTTCATTGGCTGAGGCTCCTCCCTTGGGGAGGTGGGAGAGCTTGCTTTGCCAGGCTCTCTCAATCACTCAGCAGAGCTACTGAGCCAAGTGTCTTTTCCTTCTATTGACTGAGGCTCTGCCCCCCCTCATCCCCTGGGGAAAGAGCCAGAGCTTCGTTTGCCCAGTTCCCTCGATCACACAGGAGAGATACAAAATCTTTAATTGTGTTTGTCTGTGTCCTTTATAAAGTTTATATTTCCACTACCTGGCATTACATTTTATGACACACTTGGCCTGGCAAGGTCTCATTTACATCAGATCTGGCCCTCATAACAAATGAGTCCGACACCCCTGATAAACTGTTTGTGAGACCTGCAGCTCCCGAAGCACAGTGGATCACAGGTGGGTGGAGAGGAATGCTGAGTGAATGGATTCAAGCCGCTTCATTCAGCAGTAGGCCCTCGACCCAGCCCCTCCCCCCCCCCACTCCAGGCCAAGCCTGTGCTGTGCAGCTGAGCTGTGGAGGGAAGCGTTTGGCCGAAAGCTGCACAGCAGTGCTGTTGGATGGCAGCCAGCCTCCAGGTTTCTCGAAATTAGCAGAAAACCCAGCAGCATCACTGGACGGATTTCAGCGACTTGAATGCTGTTTGAAACAATTAAGCCCACATCAAGAGAATGGGCTGGGCAGGGAAGCATCATAAAATCCATTTCCCTGAGACTGTAAAAGCCTCACAGGACCGCACGCAGGATCGACGGCTGATGCGAAGGTCACTTGTGCCCGATCCTTTGCTTTTGAAGTTGCATCCTGCCCCCACCCCAAAGGCTCAAGGTGGCTAGCAATAATATCTTAAATGTTCCTAATTAAAGGACTGGCGCCAAAGCCAAATCACATATATGGATCCAGAAGGAAGCAGTGGGGAATAACACAAATAAAAAATGTTTATAATAGGGAACTCCTCCCAAGCAGGGAGAGCTAGGGATTTCTCTGGTAAGAAGTCACCTTAAAAGATGTTCCCCTGGTCAAGGAGCAGGTACGCGATGGCGTCCTCACCTGGTTTGTTGCCTTTTTTGCACAAGTCATCAGTAAGAGCTGGAACAGGCCGGAATGTGCGTGCTTCCTCTGTCTGAGCTGTGCTACCGCCTGAATGAAGAGGCAAGTAAATATTTCTATTTTCCTCCCTGTGTGTCAGAACGCCTCTTGTTCTGCTCCTCTACAGCCGGCCCTGACTTGCTTTTCCTGTAAACAGCATTTTTACTAGCGAGAAATGTGCCCAGGAAGTTTGCTTATGTGTTGTGTGGGTGTCTGGGTGTGCGCCCACAAGGGTGCAGGGTGTCTTGTAATAGGAATTGACAACTTGCAGCCTTGGGCTTATTCTGGCTTCTAAGGGTTGGCATTGCCCAAACCTCCAGAACCAGAAGAGAAGTGTGGACCAGAGGCGCTCAGTAGCAGTAGAACTTGGTCACAGACTTCTAGGAGGGGTGTCATTCTGTAGGAAGGCCTTGTAGCTGACCAGGGATTTAGCAGGGCCTATGCTACCCGAGTGCCATTCCCCAAAGCACAAATTTTGCTATTTTGGATTAAAGTATAAGAACTTTTCTTGTCCAAGACTCAAAAGTTTGAGAATGGAAAGCCTTCAGTAGCAATACTGTTGGGAGATTCTTAGGCTAGACCAGTAATTGAGCTTTAACACCAGGAAAGCTACTAGCCCTCATGGCTGTGGCAGAACTGCTTCAGGAGGAACAGGCAGCCTCTCATAATAGCTCAGAAAAAGGCTGCGACTCATATGGCATGATTTTGAAAAGCCATTTCAACCTGGAGGCCATTTGTGATGTACACAGCTATTGATTTTTCTAGTATGAATGATTAGGTATCTTGGCATTTCCCATTAAGTGAAGTTAGAACTAGGCGCAACCTATTTATCTTGAGCGAAATGGGCTAATGATTTTTTTCTTTGTCGCTTGAGAAGCAATTACTGATGGTTTTGCCTGCATCTCTTGCACCTGTTTGGATGTGAGAAAGCAGCAGCAGCATCAGATGTCCGCAGGGAAAACAGAGCCAGTAGCGCAGGGATTCATCACCATCGTCTTCTGTTCCATGTCGAGTTGGATCTCTGACATAGAATTTGGACTCTTTTTTTTTTTTTTTTTTTTTTTTTTTTTTTTTTTTGGTCCAAAAACTTTTTTATTGAATTTAATAAACATACAAATAAAGCAATCAATGACTGTATCTGCAATCATTCTTTGTGTATAAGCATAGCATACCAGCAGAACACAAAATATATATATATATACAAAATACAAACAAAACAACACATACATACATTCACACACACATACAAAATTGGCAGCTGAATTAAAAAATAAATACTCTGTCCATATATTAATTACATCAAATTAATAATGTCATAATATCTACCAGGTATACATGTACGCATCTGATCTACAGGACCAAAAGAAAATTTAAGAAATGGAAGCCACTTGTACATCAGAGATTCGTTACTTTCTGAATTGTTTATATTGCATAAACTATCTGCTATCTTGTCCATCGCATAGACCTCCCAGATTTTAGCATACCAGGCTTTAACTGGAGGAATATTGGGAGATTTCCAAAATTGGGCTAACACCATTTTAGCAGCAGCTAGTAAAAGGGATATCAGGGATTTATTGAGAGAAGTAATAGAAATATCTTTCCAACAGTCAAGCAAAATGAGTTCCAATCTTAAGGGTAAACTATAGCCCGTGATATCCTTGATTTTTGCCACAATTACTGCCCAAAACGACTGCACCCTCGGGCAAGACCACCAGCAGTGTGTAAATGTGCCCACCTCTCCACAATTTTTCCAACATTTGGAGGATTGATTTATCGCCATATGGCTTAATCTCTGAGGTGTTAAATACCACCGAAACAAAATTTTTTGAGTTTGTAATTGTATATTCAATGATTTTGAAACATACGAAGGAGATGACCAGATTTGTTGCCAAACATCCTCCTGAAAATTAATTGAACTATTCCTTTGCCAAATTTCTTGATAGGATAACAAATCAACAGCATCAGTGTCTAGCAAACCCTTATAAATAAATGAAATCAGTCCCTTCCGCTTTAAAAAAGGAGAATATAGCAAGTGTTCAAAGAAAGTAAGAGGTCGATTGAAATTGTATTTCTTTAAGAGTGATGTCACCAAGTTGTTAGTTTGCAAGTATTCAAACCATGGGATTTTTGTCCCACCAGTTTTCTCTTCCAAAGATTTTTTGTCGAGCATTTTTCCATTGGACAAAATATCCACAAACCTAGAAAGGTTATATTTTTTCCAAATTGGAAAAGACTTGTAAAAAAACCCCGGTTGAAACCAAGAAACATCCACAAAATGAGATAGTGGAGATATTGGAGGGGCTAAAGAGAGGCGACGTTTGTCCCAAATCTGAAAAATAGCTTTAAGAAAAAGGTTGGAGGAGATAATAGGAGGTCTATTCTTCGGAAATTCCCATAATATAGAGTGAAACGATTTGTTATTTAGATAGGTATCTTCTAGGGCCTTCCAACCTGAATTTAAGTCAGCATCATGGTATCTAATAAGACCACCTAAAATGGCAGCTTCATAAAATTTATGGAGATCCGGAAGAGCCAGACCCCCTGAGGATTTAGAACGAATAAGAGTTGCATACCCTATTCTAGACAAGCCCTTGTTCCAAATATATCTTAAGAACGAACGACGCCAACCCACAAATAAATCCTCAGGAATAAGAATAGGAATGGCTCGAAATAAAAACAGAAATTTGGGGAAAATAAAAGATTTAATAATCTGAATTTTTTCATTCCAGGGAATGAGTGAAGAATTTTTATTCTTTTGCAGGGTAAGAATGTCCTTAATCAATAAATGATGATTAACTTTAAAAATATCTCCCAATTTCAAAGGTATATTGATCCCCAAATATGTCCAATATCTATCAATTTTTTTAAAGTGATAATTAGAGTAGATGGAGTCTTGGAGAGCATCCGAAATTGTGATGGGATAAAGAATGGTTTTGGATGGGTTTACTCGAAGGCCTGATATAGAAGAAAATACAGATAATAAATCAAAGACAGCCGGTAAAGAAGACTTAGGTTTTGTAACAAAAAGCACTAGGTCATCTGCAAACAAAGACACCTTAATTTGTTTCTTTCTAATAGGGATACCAGTGATAATATTGGTATCACGGATAGCATTAGCAAGAGGTTCTATTGCGATCGCAAAAAGCAGAGGAGACAATGGGCAACCTTGCCTCGTCCCTCTGAAAAGATTAAATTCTTCAGAATCCAAATTATTAATAGAAAGAATAGCAGAAGGCGATTTATATAAAGAATGGATTATCTTCAGAAAATTCGGGCCAAAGTTCATTTTCTGCAGTAAGGTTGTAAGATAAGGAACTTCCACGGAATCAAAGGCTTTTTCAAAATCAATAGACAAGATAAAAGAAGACTCAATATTAAATTTCCGGCAGTATTGAATAACATCAAGGACCATTCTAGTATTGTCCGTTAACTCACGGTGTGGGATAAAGCCCGATTGGTCAGGATGAATGCAGTTCCCTATAAAGGTATTAAGCCTAGCCACCAGAGCTGCTGTAAAAATCTTATAATCACAATTAAGGAGCGATATCGGCCTGTATGAACTAGGGTCTAGTAAGTCTTTGTCCTTCTTTGGAAGAAGTATGATTTTTGCCTGTGACCAAGTAACAGGGAAAGAACCAGACTGTACAAACTGATTACAGGCGTCTGCCAAGATGGGAGCCAACAAAATGTTAAAAAATTTATAAAATTCTGGTATAAAGCCATCTCGGCCTGGAGATTTATTGGATTTCATAGACTTGATAGTCTCCTGTATTTCAAGTGCAGTAAAAGGTTTGTCCAAAAAGGATTTAACCTCAGGAGAGACAGGCTTAATAACTGAGTGAGTGTCTAAGAAAGATGAAATAAGGTCTGCTGATGGATGCTGGGAGGAATATAGAGATGAATAGTACTTTTTAAACACTCCTACAATATCCTTAGTGGAATGTTTCAAGGTACCAGTTTTAGAACGAATGGAAGAAATAGCCATTGAGGATACTCTCTTTTTAACCTTCCATGATAGGAGTTTAAGAGATTGAGGAGTTCGAAACCAATATTTTTGTTTTATAAAAGCCATTTGTTTTTGAATCTTGGAGACGTCAAGAGATTCTAATTTTTTTCTTTCTATAAGAAGTTTTGAATAAGTTTTTTTGCTACCAAATTTTTTAAATTTCTCTTCCAATTTGGTAATGTTAGCAACCAAATCAGATCTAATTTTTTCTTTTTCTTTTTTATACGAAGAGGCAATAGCCATAAATCTGCCACGAATTACAGCTTTAAAAGAATCCCAAACTATATGCTGGGGTACTCCACACTCCATATTGAATTGAAAAAATTCTTTAATGTCTTTTTCAATGGAATCAGTAACCGATTTCATAGACAGAAGTTTACTATCCAATCTCCAATTAAAAGAAAAAGATCTGTCAGTAACACCTGACATATACCCTTCCAACCATGCATGATCAGACCAAATCATTGGGCCAATTTCTACTTTAGAAAAAAGATTAGAAATAGAATCTGAAACTAAAAGAAAATCTATTCTGGAATAAGTTTGATGACGAGAAGAAAAAAAGGTATAATCTCTTTCATTTGGATGTCTGCTTCTCCAAATGTCTGACAGATTATAGGATTGAAAAACTTGAGCTAAATCATTTTGGCCATTCAAATCTTTTGATTGAGACCGTTTATTGGCAGATATAGGTAGCAGGCTTTTTTGAGATCTATCTAAAGAAGGATTAACAACATAGTTGAGATCTCCTCCCAAGATAATGGGCCCTGTATGAAAGGTTTGAAGTTGTGACAACGTATCTTTAATAAATGCAATTTGCCCATCATTTGGAGCATACACCGATGCCAGAGTATAAGGGCTACCATTAAAGACCCCATTGATAAAAATATACCGACCCCTAGGGTCAATTGAGGAATTTTCAAAAGTGAATTGGACGGATTTACCTATTAGGATGGCCACACCTCTTGCTTTGGAAGACCCATAAGCTTGAAATTGATGAGCAAAAAATTTGGACTGGAAGACCCTGGGCTGGTTACCCTTAAGGTGAGTTTCTTGCAAAAAAATTATATCTGGTTTCTGACGAGAGATGGCAGAGGCAACCCGTTTTTTCTTAATTAAATTATTTAGCCCGTTACAGTTTAGAGAAAGAAATTTCAAGTGGCACTCTGCCATAATTGAAAGAGGAAAAAACCAAGGTTATCAAAATTATTACAATTTATAGCATTTAACCCAGGTGCCACCAGGATAGCTCGAGATGAATCCTGTAGATCAAATTTCAAAGGTATGAGGACAGATTTCAAATCAAAGGCTTTAAAAAACTTCCAGCTAAAACCATAATAATTCAATACAGTTATGCTGCCCATAACAAAAACAAAAAAACATAACCAACACCAGTGGTCTAGCATTAACAGACACTAGCCACTAACTCACCCTCCAACTCTGTTAACCCAAACTTGGGAAAACAACAACTACTTACTTAAAAGGTTAAATTTGAAGCGGAAGTCTTCCTTGCTGAAGACACCACACAACTAGCAACAACTACCAAATGGAGCTATTTAAAAAAACCCGAAGTTCTCCATTCTCCCTCTCTGCCAAAAATGCTTATATTTAACAATATCAACCCAGCAAAATTAAAATTTATAAACAAAATAACAGAGCCGAATGTATAGAGAGTTTTATAATGAAAGGCCACACAAAGCTGATTGAATCAAGGCTAAAATGCCTAGAAAGCTACATATAATAAAATCTGTGCCTTTTATCAACTCAGATTAGTGAATTAAAGATAAGTACAGGCAAACTAATATACCATGTGTAACAGCATCGGATCTCGATCACAAAGTTATAGTGAGACTTAAGACACTATGATAAAAATACAATGAAACTTTAAACAGAATTGTGAACACTATTAAATACTGATCTCCCCAAACACTCCCCACCAACTATCCTTCAGCCTCTTATAAGCCTATGTAGGGAGATGTGATAGTAAGGGAAACAAATTTCCAAACCCTCATAATATCATACGGCACAAACTGACACACACATACATTCCCTACCAACCCTCTGTCTCACACACTCATTTCCATTCAAGAATTCACAAAGGAAGGGAAAAGGACCTGACACTTCATTAACTCACAGTAGAAAGAAATATATTGATATAAAGCCCTGATCATACTATTCAAGTTTCTCACTCAGATCTACCCCCCCTCTCACTCTCTCTCACTCTCTCACTCACTCCCACACCCTCTCTCGTCACCCAGCCTCCCCATTCAAACACCTACTTCCACTTACTTTATAAACCATATATTCCAAGTCACTCCACTCTTCCAATCATGCATACCCAATCAACCAAGAAGATTTCCTTTAATGAGTTGATTTAAATTAATAACTCCCTCACATTCATAACATTGCTTTCAAAAAAATATAAATAACAAGGGGGAAAAAAAAGGGGGGGAACCCCCCAATTTCATATATAAACACTGCTTCATAAGCACCACGTAGGCAAAGCTTATAAGTCAGCAGTTCGGTAGGCAAAGCTTATATGTCAGGGGGAAAAGGACGCCAGGAATCCTCAACAAAAAAAAAAAAAAAAAAAAAAGGGGGGGGAGATTTCTGCATAGCAACAGTTCCAGCATTTAGCTTCTAGAAGAAACAGGCCGATCAGGACGGTTCAAAGGCACACGACGCCATCTAGTGTCTGAAGTTATTGAATGAACATGTGAGGCTGCTTCCAGAAGGCGGTTGGGAACAGGAAGATTCATATCGCGGAGCATGCATAGGCCTGAGTCGAGATCTGCAGCTACAAATGACTGATCCTGCACTGTAACTTGCAGCTTGTACGAAGCAACCCATCGATATCTGATGTTTTCCCTGTTCAGGATTTCTATAATTGGCTTCAAATTTTTCCGCCTTTGCAAGGTTTCAGAAGACAAATCCTGTAGAATTTGGACGTTGTAATCTCCTAGCAGAAGAGGATTTATAGCCCGGGCTTTTTGCAGCAACTTGGATTTCACTGAGGCAGAAGAGAAACGGACTAAAATGTCCCTAGGCAACGAAGTTTTCTGTCTGCGCAATGGGCCAATTCTATATACTGTTTCCAGGGCACAGAGATCAGAGTCAGAAAAACCCAATGCCTTCGATAACCAGGAGACTATAAGAGTTTTTAAATCAGAGGGGGAGGCAGAATTCTCGGGGAGCCCACGAATTTTAACATTCCCCAATTTCAGTTGGTTCTCAAGTGCAATAATTTTATCAGTGGCCCATTCATCTCTTTTATAAAAATACTGAGAGTCCTCCTGCACAGCACTTGCCATGTTAAAAGCAGAATCTGCCGTCTCTGCCACCTTCTCTAAGGACGTTTTGAAACCCTCCAATTGAGCAGAAAGGGGCTGGATCATGGCAGATATTTTGTCAGTCATATTTTGTTCCAGTTTTTGAAAAGCCTCCATTACCTCAGAACGAAATGAAGCTAGGTCTGCTGCTGTGTTTTCCCCTCCTTCCGACGCCATCTTGCTTGCAGGGCTGCTTGCTTTTCCTGAGGCCTTAGCCTTGGGCTTTTTTGGAAAATAGTCTTTAACAGAGTTCCTTGAATTTCTTTTTGATCTGGGCTTTTGACCATCTACTGTTCCCATACTAATTAAAGAAAGAAAAGAAAACAAACAACAACGCTGGGCGCTTGCTTAAGTGGATTTGGCAGGGGTAAGTAAGGAGCTCTGCTTTCAGGCGTCCATTCCCTATGCGTGCGACGCCACGCCCCCCGAATTTGGACTCTTGAAAGGCAAAGCAGGTTTCAAGGTTTGGGTTTGGACAAGTGATTCTAGGGAGTGGGGAGCAAGTTGAAGCTTCTTTGAGAAATCTCATGAGAGCCTATGAGGAGGAATACTGGTGAGAACCAGAAAGACTTGCACCCAGGCACCTGCTAAGTCCTGAAGCTCACCTTGGACTATCTGCTGGGTCTCAGGCTAACCTCATAAGAACATAAGAGAAGCCATCTTGGATCAGACCAGTGGCCCATCCAGTCCAACACTCTGTGTCACACAGTGGCCAAAAAACCCAGGTGCCGTTAGGAGGTCCACCAGTAGGGCCAGGACACTAGAAGCCCTCCCACTGTTGCCCCTCCCAAGCACCAAGAATACAGAGCATCACTTGCCCCAGACAGAGTGTTCCAACAATACGCTGTAGCTAAAAGCTACTGATGGACCTCTGCTCCATATGTTTATCTAATCCCCTCTTGAAGTTGCCTATGCCTGTAGCTGCCACCACCTCCTGTGGCAGTGAATTCCATGCATTAATCACCCTTTGGGTGAAGAAGGACATCCTTTTATCCGTTCTAACCCGACTGCTCAGCAATTTCATTGAATGCCCACGAGTTCTTGTATTGTGAGAAAGGGAGAAAAGTACTTCTTTCTCTACTTTCTCCATCCCATGCATAATCTTGTAAACGTCTATCATGTTACCCCTCAGTTGACGTTTCTCCAAGCTAAAGAGCCCCAAGCGTTTTAACCATTCTTCATAGGGGAAGCGTTTCAACCCTTTAATCATTCTAGTTGCCCTTTTTCTGCACTTTTCCCAATGCTATCTTATCCTTTTTTTGAGATATGGTGACCAGAATTGTACACACAGTGTTGTACCTCACAGTGTTGCTGTGAGGATAAAGTGCCTATGTCTGTGTATGGGAACCATGTGTACCATTTTCAACTCCTTGGAGAAGTATAGGAGGAACATATAAAGAAAACCAATTATTTTGCCCTCCCCACTTCTTCCTTGTTGGCCCTTGAGGACTTGTGCCCTGTCTCTTGCCAGAGCTTGGAAACCTTGGAAACTTGCCCGAGCTTGGAAACCATAGGTACCTTCTTATCTTTGCTCAGAATTCTAGCTCCTCCCCCCAAGAAATCTGGGCTACAGCTTGGACCCAGACTTGTGTAATTGAGGTGGGTGGAGTAGGAAAGATCCAATGTGCAGATGAAGCTCTGATTACGCTAGCTGTCTCCTATCCATGGAATTTGGGATCTTTGGAGCAGGTTATAAATAGAGGGGTGTTTAACGGAAGGCTGGAATAATATTGTTGTGGTTGTTCACATAGAGAGGTCGCCATCCCAAGGAACTTACAATATAAGCCTCAGTGAGAAAGGTGATAAAAGCAGGGTCAGGGTATAAGAGAGGGAAGAAGGTACTCAAATGCAGTGACGTGTCCTTGGCTTGGGAACCAGGACCGGGTGCTAAGCGAAAGGCCTTCCAGAAGAGATGACTTTTGAGGAAGGATCTGAACAGAGACAGAGGCATGGTACCATATTGGCATTAGGATTGCCAGCAATGGCCTGAGGAATTCTGGGAGATTTGAGGACAGGGTCTAAGCAGGTGAGAATTTGGGGAGGAGTTTAATCTATGAACATATATGAACATATGAAACTGCCTTATCCTGAATCAGACCCTCGGATCCATCAAATCAGTATTGTCTACTCTGGCAGCGGCTCTCCAGAGTCTCAAGCTGAGGTTTTTCACGCCTACTTGCCTGGACCCTTTTTAGTTGGAGATGCCAGGGATTGAACCTGGGAACTTCTGCTGACCAAGCAGATGCTCTACCAGTGAGCCACTGTCCCTCACCTAGAATTAGGATTGGAAATTCCTGGAGATTTGAGGGTTGAACCATAGGGAGGGACCATACCAGTGTACACTGCTGCAGAGTCCACCCTTGAAAGTAGACATTTTTTCTCCAGCGGAACTGATTTGTGTTGTCTGGAGACCAGTTGCAGTTCTGGGAGATTTCTGGGCCACGCTTGTAGGCTGGCAACCCAGAACTGGTGACCGGTTCTCCATAGGTCATAATGGATAATGGATGCATAGGTATCTGGGGCTCAGGAAGGGCGGTTTTTTTTTTGAGGTAGAGTTGCCAGATTTTCAGCATGGTGCCTCTCCTCAATCCCCCCTCCCCAAAGTTTCAAAAATATTGGACCAGGGGATCCAGTTCCATGAGTTCCAGAAGAAGGTGTCCCCATCCTCCATTATTTCCAGTGAAGGGAAGGCGTTTAAAAGAAGCACAGTCCCTTTAAATGTGATTGCTAGAACTCCCTTCAGAGTTCAATCATGCTTGTCACAGCCTTGCTCCTGGCTCCGCCCCCCAAAGTCTTCTGGCTCCATTGCCAACGTCCCCAGATATTTCCTGAGTCGGACCCGACAACCCTAGTGCTACAATTTCAATGCATCTTATGCAAGTACTTCTGCCTTCCCAGCTCAAGAGAAAAAAATATGGGGGGGGGGGGGCTGCACTGTGTTTGTAGAAAATGAAGCAAAAAGCAATTGCAGCTTTAGTTTCAGTTTTGCTACAGCTTATTTTTAACGGCAAATGCACTGTGTACAAGCTTATACAAGGCTGCTCCAGATGCACGAGGCAACTGCAGTGTGCATTCAGAGGGTGAGGCTCTCATTTTCGGTCTCCCCCCGGGCAGTTGGGGTTTGTCAGCGCTTCATTCATCTCCCACATCCAGCCTATCCAGCAGATTGATTTGCAGCATAACAGCCCCGACAGTAACAAATAGATACTATATTTACGTATGCGGGGCAGAAAAATTGTCTACGGGAAAATAATAGCATTGGAAAATTTTCTCCTTTGGAAAAATTTCCTGCCCCACATGGCTGCCGGGGCTGTCTCGTCTGGCTCCTTGACAAGGACACCGCCGGGTGGGAAGCCGAGCGTGTGGAGTGATCCTGCCTACGCCAGTGCCACTCAAGTACGCGGAAATATAAAACCTGCCTTGGGATGCTGTGGTTCTTGAGCCAAAGTGTCAGGGAAGCCCTCCAGAAAGCAAAAGGTGGAAGACTCAGTGCGGCAGCCAAGAATTGCCACAGTTATCCTGCTGTACTGCTAAGGTGTTCAACATTAAGTTCCAATTTATAAAACTAGTTACAAGGTGGTACTTAGAAAGGTAAAGGCAGTCTCCTGTGCAGCCACCAGTCATTTCCAACTCTGGGGTGACGTTGCTTTCACAACGTTTTCACGGCAGACTTTTTATGGGGTGGTTTGCCATTGCCTTCCCCAGTCATCTACACTTCCCACACCCCCGGCAAGCTGGGGACTCATTTTACTGACCTTGGAAGGATGGAAGGCTGAGTCAACCTGGAGCCGGCTACCTGAACCAGCTTCTGCTGGGATCCTCCTAGTGTTATGTGTCATATAAATGGTGGTATGGACTCCCAATGCTCAAAGAGGTGTGGACTCAAAGGTGAATTTTTCTGCTCCTGGTGGACTGTATACATATAAAGAAATTTTGGGAAAAGATTGTTACAGAGATACATAGTATTACTAATATTAATCTCCTGTTTGACCCTAAGACTTTATTATTAAGCATATGGTCTCCACCAGACAACGGAAAATATAAGGATACATATCTTGTTGTCTTTAGCATGTACTACCATAGCCTCTAAATGGGTTTCCCAACACGAACCAACGGTTGTTGAATGGCAGCAATGGCTATGGGAGCATTTTATAATGGCCAAAATTGCAAACGCAACGATTTCTTATTCTGTTGACACATATTGTAAACTTTTTGTTCCTATATGGTTTCCTATGATAGAATACCTAGAAACTTTAGATGTAATCCCTAAGAATCTGTTATATACTCAGATGCTATGCTTTTAATGATGATTCACTAAATGTTACATTTTTTTCTTTTTTAGAAATAGCTAATTGAATTGGTATGTTTATCTACTTACCTTTTCTATAAGTTCTTTTCTTATTTCTTTGCCTTGTAATACTTTTTGCGATGCCTAATAAAAGAACTCATTTGTTTAAAAAAAAGAAAAGAATTGCCACAATTCAAAGACCAGTCAGAGGAAAGCCAGCCTTAAAAAAACGAGTCAGTCTTCCTTATATGACAGGGGTGGCCAACGGTAGCTCTCCAGATGTTTTTTGCCTACACCTCCCATCTGCCCCAGCCATTGGCCATGCTGGCTGGGGCTGATGGGAGTTGTAGGCAAAAAAACCCATCTGGAGAGCTACTGTTGGTCACCCCTGTATGAAATCAGTATTGTTCACTCAGATGGGCAGGAGCTCCTTGTCCCTGGTGCACCTTGGCAGACGGCTGCTTCCATGGTTCAGGGTCTCTGCAGAGAGTGCCTAATTGGCATCTGAAGGCTGGTAAGAACAGGGGTCCTTTTGTAGAAAAATGGGTTGTGGAGCTCATTATCATAACTCATTAGCATGTGCTGCCCCACCTCCCCAGTCAAAAGCAACACAATACAAGAAAGGAGAGCCTCGAGCAAGCAACTCCAACTTGGGCTGGCTAGAGATCCAGCCAGCCCAAGCAGGCTTCGCTAACCTGGGGTCCTCTTGGAATGCTCCCCCCAGTCAAAAGGCCAGCAAACCACCCACCGCCCAAAATGGCATAAGAAGTGGAGAGAGGGAGAAGCAGGCTTCTTCAAGGGTTAATGATGGCTGTTGGGGAGGTGGCAAAGCCCTTGGTGGCTGTCTGTCTGTCCGCTCTCCTAATCCAGGGATTGTTATGCAGCTGCACCTACTATTCAATGGACAGGGTAGATGGGGAGGAAGAGGGGGAACCCTCAGAAAGGTTCAGGAGCTGTGTTCCTGTGAGCTCCTGCTGAATCTGAGGCCTGTCAGCCATCAAGCGTAGCGCCTTGATGAGTTTCTTTCATTCAGAAACGAACGGGCACAGGATCCAGCTCATGAAAAATTGGTTCTCTGGTGTTAGCAGCAGGGAACGTAGATCATTCTGGCTGCTGCACCTTGGATCAGCTGCAGCTTCTAAACAGCCTTCAAGGGCAGCCCTATAATGGATACATTACAGCAATCCAGTTCGGGTGAGGCTCCCTCACCTAAACTGTTTTTCTATATTGTGTGGATCAGGGCAACACATTTCTTAAATTTGAATCCAAACATAAATTATCGTATGGCATCATGTGTAGAATAGCCGGGAGATCCTTAGATGATCCGGCAGCTGCACATTCTAGCTCTTAGCACAGATGGCACTGTTTCCATTTGTCAGTCTTGACGGACTGCGGAATGGAACGAGGCAGGCCTCTTACAGGCCTTAGAACAGCTTGGCTGTTTGAGAAGTCTCCATGGCTTGTGTCCTTCTGCTCCATTCACTTAAAGCAGAGTCTCTCAAATTTCAGATAGTTTCCTGAAGTAAGTGGAGGCACAGTTCATTCTCACCGCTGAAAAGTTGTAGTTGTGTAGTGTTACCATGGCTCAGTGGTAGTGTTGTGTAGTGTTGCCATGGCTCATCTGCTTAGCATGCAGAAGGGTCTTGGTTTAATCCAGGGGTGGCCAAACTGCGACTTAGGAGCCACATGTAGCTCTCAAAGCCCCCATTGGCTGCCTTGGAGAAGGCATTTGTCTCTTTAAATCACTTCTCCAGGCCAAGCCAGCTGGCAGCTTGGAGAATGTATTTAAAGTTAAAGTTGCTTTCTTTCCACCTCTCGCTCCCTCCCTCCCATCTGGCTCCCAAACCTCTGATGTTTATTCTGTGTGGCTCTTACCTTAAGCAGGTTTGGCCACCCCTGGTTTATTCCTTGGCATTTCCAATGAAAAGGATCAGTGATGTGAAAGACCTCTGCCTGAGACTCTGGAGAGCCACTGCCCATAAGAGTGGCCAGTACTGACCTTGAGGGACCAAGGGTCTGATTCCGTAAAAGGCAGCTTCATGCGTCCCTCAGCAGGAGCCATCTGCGTTTTCTGCAAGTCATTGTTCTCTGCATGCAGGTAGCAGGTGAATGATCCAGTCATTAACAGTGAAGGCTTGGCTACAACAGCTGGTGTTGGCAGGCGGGAAGCCAGGCCAGAGCAGTGACTCATGCAGAGCTACAGCAGGCTGCCTCATGTACAGGCTTCTAGGAGGTTTTTATTCCTCATAGCAGACCGCTTTTTCCTAGCAACTCCGTTTGGCAGTTGCTTCTTGATGAGGGTGCTTAGCTGCCACAGTTGAATGCTTCCTGCGCTTCCCTTTCCCGTAACTGTAAACATGACAGCCGTGTTTAATTGCAGTGCTGGCAGGTTTTTTAAAAGGTGTCAGCTTTTTCTCCGGTACAGGAAAATCTTAAGAGGGCTTACAGAAGGTGTTTTGGATATCGATGCCTAACTTTTAAAGTGCCACGATTGGCGCGTGGCTCTGAAGCAGCCTGACGAGGTTGCTGTTTGCACCTCTGCGGCAAACATGTTCTCTGCAAATCTGCAACATGTGTCGGGGCAGATGTGTAGCATTTAAAGCCGAGGGATGCCTCTGCAAATTTTGAAAGGGTTTGTACTGCAGTGTGTGTGGATTTCTGTGCCTATCCCATGTTGATGTATCTATCAGACATTCTCCTGGGAGCTCAAAGATAGAAGAAGATATTGGATTTATAACCCGCCCTCCACTCCGAACAGTCTCAGAGCAGCTCACAATCTCCTTTACCTTCCTCCCCCACAACAGACACCCTGTGAGGTAGATGAAGATATTGGATTTATATCCCGCCCTCCACTCCGAAGAGTCTCAGAGCGGCTCACAATCTCCTTTAACTTCCACCCCCACAACAGACACCCTGTGAGGGGGGTGGGGCTGGAGAGGGTTCTCACAGGAGCTGCCCTTTCAAGGACAACCTCTGCCAGAGCTATGGTTGACCCAAGGCCATGCTAGCAGGTGCAAGTGGAGGAGTGGGGAATCAGCGCCGGTTCTCCCAGATAAGAGTCCACACACTTCACCACTACACCAAACTGGCTCTCCAAAGTGGCATACCTGGTTCTCCGTTCCCTACTTTATTGCTCACAACAACCCTGTCGGGTGGATCAGGAGGTGAGAACAGATCTGAGGGCGCTTGGTAACCTTTTGGCTGAATAGAGGTTTGAAATTGGGTCCATCCAATCCTAGCTGACACTCTGGCTTGCAAGCGTGGTGTGTCCTGGTTAAATCTGGAAGTCAAAGGCGAGTTGCGCTAAGGCAGATAGGAAAGAGTAGGGTAATCCAATGCTTCAAGTGTGGTGTTGCAGTTAAGAGTGTCCGATGAGGATCTGGAAGGCCCAGGTTTGAGAGCCAGTGTGGTGTAGCGGTTAAGAGTGTCAGATGAGGATCTGGAAGGCCCAGGTTTGAATCCTCATGCATACCATGGAAGCTCACTCAGTGACCCTGGGCCAGTCACACTCTCTCAGCCTCACAGGGTTGTTGTAAAGATAAAATGGAGGAAGAAAGCACGATGTAAGTTGCTTTGGATCCTCTTGGGGAGGAATGTGGTGTATAAATGAATATTAAATAAATAAAATGCTCCCCTCCCCTGCCCCCAGAGGCCTGCACACTTAGTGAAGTGTCTGTATAGGGGCTGTGGGGGTGGGAAGTATAGGGCTGATAAGGAATCTGTAGTGCTGTTGGGTAACTGAAACCTTTCTGCAAGTCATTGTTCTCTGCATGCAGGTAGCTGGTGAATGATCCAGTCATTAACCGTGAAGGCTTGGCTACAACAGCTGGTGTTGGCAGGCGGGAAGCCAGGCCAGAGCAGTGACTCATGCAGAGCTACAGCAGGCTGCCTCATGTGCAGGCTTCTAGGAGGCTTTAATTCCTCACAGCAGACCGCTTTTTTCCTAGCAACTCCGTTTGGCAGTTGCTTCTTGATGAGGTGAACTTGAGTTAGCAGGTGCAGCCTGGATGGCCCAGGCTAGCTTGATCTCTTCAGAAGCTAAGCAGAGTTGGCCCTGGCTAATATTTGGATGGGAGACCTCCAAGGTGGTCCTGGCTCTCAGAGGCAGGCAATGGCAAACCACCTATGAAGCCTCTTGCCTTGAAAACCCTACTGGGTCGCCATAAGTTGGTTGTGATGCGACGGCAGAAAAGAAGAGTTTCAGGGAGTGCCTGGCCATTTGAAAGGAGGAGTTGAATGCATCAGGCAGCCTGGGAAATGGAACTAGCCCCGATTTTGAAGCACACGACACTGCCTGTCCTTGTCAAGTTAAAGTGTGCCTGTGTTTCAGGCAGTACCCATGAAGCAACTCTCGGGAAAGGTTGCAATTGAATCTGAGAGCCGCAGTGAGACTTTGAAAAGCAGCATGATAGCCCCCAGCCTTTGTTGAAGAGTCTTTCTGGATACAAGACTCAGGACTACTTTTGCGTTTCTCAACCCATATCTCGGTAAATGGTTTCATGTGGAAGAAAACTGAAGGGAAGGGCTGTGGCTCAGCGGTAGAGCATCTTTGCGGCATGCAGAAGGCCCCCAGGTTCGCTCCCTGGAATCTCCAGTAGAAGGATCTGGCAGGAGGTGATGCAAAATACCTTTGCCTGAGACCCTGGAGAACAGCTGCTGCCCTGTATGGACCTGTGGTCTGTTTCAGTGTAAGGCAACTTCATGCGAATGTGTGTTATTGAATTTAGGCATGATATCTTCCCTACCCCCCCCCCTTTTGGTTGCTGTTCAGAGTATCATGGCTTTTGCAGATCTCCAATGGTATTTTGTCAAGCAAAACCAGGAAGGAGTTGCACTGGCTTGGTTGGGCTTGCAGTTCAAGCCCAAGAGTTGGATGTTGCATCCTGTGCATAGAAGGCCAGGGGGAGAAGTTCTGCTCCCCATTTTGTCTTGTATGGAGTTCCTGGGTTTGTTTGTTTGTTTGTTTGTCTATTTATATTTCAATTTCTATCCCGCCCTTCCCACCGAAGCGGCTCAGGGCGGCTTACAACATATAAAATCTAACATAGGTTTAGCTTTAAAAACGTCAATTTACAACAATTTAAACCAGTAAGATAATAAAACATATAGAACAGCGGTCTGTCGAAATGTTACACTACAGCCTTCCAAAGTTTCCAGCGTCAGTTAGTTATAAGCCAGCCGGAAGAGGACTGTCTTGCAGGCCCTGCGGAACTGCTGTTGGGGTGGGCTGGTAGCATCTTAGCGGGTGCCACTGTCTGGGACCTCGCTAGACAGAGATGACTTTTGTCGTCAAACGGGGAAGTGTTTGTGACTAATCTGTCCTGCGTGTGAGCCAAGCTACTGGATCGAGGTGGTGTGGCGGTATTGCTATTGTTGGACCTATCGGCAGCGTTCGATATGATCGATCACCGGCTGCTGACCCGCCACCTTGTCGACGCAGGGATTCAGGGGTTAGCATTACAGTGGCTTTCCTCTTTCCTTGAAGGTCGGGGACAAAGGGTGGCGATTGGGGGAGAGCTGTCCCAGAGGCACCTACTTAATTGTGGTGTGCCTCAGGGGGCGGTTCTCTCTCCGATGTTATTTAACATCTACATGTGCCTCCTTGCCCAGATTGCCCGGAGATATGGGCTGGGTTGTCACCAGTATGCTGATGACACCCAGCTCTATCTATTGATGGGTGGCCGAGCTGCCGACGTCCCTATAAATCTGGACCAGGCGTTGCAAGTCGTGGCTGATTGGATTAAGTTGAGCGGGCTGAAATTGAATCCAGCGAAGACAGAAGTCCTTTGTCTAGGTCGCAGTGGTCTGGAAGGAGGGATCTCCCTTCCAGCTTTTGACGGGGTGCCATTGGTACCGGTGCGCGAGGTCAAGAGCTTGGGAGTGCTACTGGAGTCTTCCCTGACAATGGAAGCCCAGATAGCAGCCACCGCCAAATTCGCCTCTTTCCACCTTAGGCGGGCGAGGCAGTTGGCCCCCTTCCTGGAACGGGGTGACCTGGCAACAGTGATCCATGCTACGGTCACCTCGAGGTTGGATTACTGTAATGCCCTCTACATGGGGCTGCCCCTGTACCGAACTCGGAAACTGCAGCTGGTGCAGAATGCAGCAGCCAGACTACTAGCGGGACTACCTCAGTGGGAAAATGTGCGGCCTAGGCTGTGGGAACTGCACTGGCTTCCAATTGTATACCGGGTTCGTTACAAGGTGCTGGTTATCATCTTTAAAGCCCTATATGGCTGAGGACCTGCCTGCCTTAGGGACCGCCTCTCCCCATATGTTCCCCAGAGAGCACTGCGTTCCAGCTCACAAAATCTTCTGGAAATCCCTGGGCCCAAGGAGGCCAAATTAAAAACAACCAGGGAACAGGCCTTCTCTATAAAGGCGCCCCATGGCGGAATCAGCTACCGGAAGAGGTGCGGGCCCTACGGGATTTTAATCAGTTCCGTAGGGCTTGCAAAACCGCCCTCTTCCAACTAGCCTTTTAAGATGAAACCAGAATTAATATCAAGCCATTTTGTACAAACAGAGATTGTAGCACCATTGTATTGTTTTTAGATTAATTTTAACGTTAATTTATATATTGTATTTATTTATGTCACCTGTTTATTGATTGTATTTCTTTGTTTTATTGCTATATCATATTTATATCATGCTTTGTAAGCCGCCCTGAGCCTGTCTTGGCGGGGAGGGCGGGGTATAAATAAAAACATCATCATCATCATCATCATCATCATCATCATCATCATCATCATCATCATCATCATCATCATCATCATCATTATTATTATTATATTACTTGAAGCCCTTAGGACTAATGCAGTGCACCAGATATTAATTAAATGCCAGATGTATTAACTCCTGTTTTTTTGTTTAAAACAAGATACAGAAATAGAAGTGTTCCCTTGTGCTGTAGTACGTGGCTAAAGTGACTTGTGCGGAGTGGGGCAGCTCAGTGCACCAGCTTCGCCTATGGAATGGGGAGGGAAGGAGGTATCAAGGGGTTAGAAAGCAGACCCTTTTTGATGGCATTTGGCAAAAGGCGAGACCTGCATAACTTGCATACCGTCTTGAAAACTGGGAGCCACTCAGTCCAGTCAGCCTCACGTCTGCAAACAAGATTGAGGCTGCGGATTGGAAATCAGCGCTGCCTCCTCTGCTAATGAGGCTTTGTGTGTGGTCCTAGTGGGTGCCTGGAAGTCATTTCAGCTTTCTCCCCCTTGCTGTGCAGTCTGGTTCTCGGAAAGCAAGGTGGAAGCCATGCCTCAGCTGGTACCGAGAGGCATCACGTTTTTAGCACATGAGCCATTCCTTAAATTCCTCAGCTGTGGAGTTGCAGTAAGCCAAAGCTGCTCGGTCCTGGGCCGATCAGCCTCTCTCGCAGTCCGTCCCTGTTCTCAAGCAGAGCGCAGCATATTCTGCTGTGCTTTTGTCAAGGGAGAAGTGGCTCCGGCTTGGACCTTCATGCCCAGCAGAAAGGTCGAGTGAGTGGTGCCAAGCTGCAGCTCTTGCATGGCCAAGACAGGAAACGAGTACAGATAGGAAATGAGTACTCTCAGGAGTCAGCATCTTCCTCAAACCCTTGGTCAGCTGTGCTGGTGCTCTAGCAGCAAAGACTTGTTTATAACACAAAGCACCATTCAGAAATGTGATCTTTCACCAACATCCTGAAGTCATTGAGCCCACTCTGTCGCCTTGGCCCTCTGCTACTTCAGTGGGAGAAATCCAGATAGTCACCTGAAGTACCTCAGACAATTGTCGATTGTTCTTTTGCCTTTCCAAAGAGCCACAGCATGAAGAAATTAATTTTGATATGCTACGGATTGGCTCCACATTCTATGTCCTTTTTATCCAGTATGACTGGATTATGGTTAACTTTGCGTTACTGCAAAGACGTGTCTTTTAATTTTGTGAGTTCAGCAGCTGTTCACTACGCATATATCTGATTTATGAACCTTCCATTATAATTTCAGAACTGCTAACATCTAATCTTTTTCCGAACGTTTAAAAGGTCACATCGCTGAAATGATCGTTTGAGCCCTCAGATTTAACTGCAAAGTCCACTTCTGTTTCACTCCCCCTTGCTTGCTCCGTGTCTGTAATTTACACAGAGCAGTGCAAGTAAGCAAGTCCTTAGGATATCCATGAGAGGTCTGGCAGTTGTCAGGAATGCAAATACTTGCATGATACCATCTCCAAAATGGCAAGTGGTGGTTCATGCATCCAACCAGTGACAAGATTGCCATCTCTATCTGTCAGCCGTCCATAATCTTTTGGGCCAGGTACATTTGGCAAGCTTTTCAAACTGTCTTCACATCCTTGTCCTCCAGTTGGCCCTAAATGTGTGCCTGAATAGGCAGTCTTTGTGTGATGGGAACTAGCTGCATCTCTTCACACTTGGCAGGAAAATTCCATAGTATAGTTCACTTGCCGAAATGGTGCAGGTATTTGGAATAGACGTTTGACAAGTGAAGTTATAGCTTCTCATTCAACATGAGATTTTCTGTCTATTCCCTAGTTGACTTCACGTGTCCTGGTAGACATTTCTCAGAAGTTTCAGGGAGTGAATTTACCTTGGCATGTGAAAGCACTCAGTGTCACAGCTAGCAAAGGCAAGTAGTCTAATTAAGGCAACAGACGCAAGCTCTCTGAGGAACTTCTGGATTTGCTTATGTCAATCAGTCTTGTGTGACTCTCTGTCCCACATTTTACAAACATGGAGCATGGTGTTTCACTTCCAAATTCAAGGCATAATATGACTACAGGCCTCATAACTTGTTGCATAAAGTGTTTTTTCTTCCAGACTCTTCACGTACTTAGGCATCTTCCATTGTTGTACCAAGAATGTAATAAGCTCAAGCTTGTTGAATTGCACAGGTATTTTTTTACCTGTTGAATTTTGTGAACTAGTGCAATATTCTTCACCTGTAGGCAAAGAGCAACAAAGGCCATACAGCCAAAGAGGATTTGGTCAGCCTTCAATTTCCCTAGTTTTGCTGTAACTGCATTTTTTGTTTTGTTTTATTGACACTGGAAAATTCTCAGGTTCCGCTTGGACATCTTGACATGAACATTGGTAGTCAGAGCCGACTTCCAAATATGCTGCTTCTCCAGTTTCACGAGCCATGAGAAGATCTGTGACGACATGGGGGATCCTACATCAATGAACAAGCTAGCCAAATCTGCCTGATCATGACTCATTGGATTCAGCCAGTTGTTCACCAGCAGGGCAACTAAAGTTTGAACAGTTGCCTCCTTAAAAAAAAAATTCTATTCAAGATATTTATGCCTATTTATGTAATTTCAGAAATAAGTCAAGCTGCGGTGTCCCCCGCTTTGTGACTCATCAGAATGGATAGACAGAACGGGAAGCTTGCATGGCCTGCTGTTTGGCATTGCTGGTAACAGACTGAAGGACAACTTGAAGGCATTTCTAGCAGATCTTTAACCCAAATGTGAACGGGGTGTGAACTGGCAGAGACTGACCAAGAGAGAGACCTTGGGGTTGTGGTTGATAGCTCACTGAAAATATCGAGACAGTGTGCAACTGCAATAAAAAAAAGGCCAGCGCCATGCTAGGAATGATGAGGAAGGGAACTGAAAACAAATCATCCAGTATCATAATGCCCCTGTATAAATCGATGGTGTGGCCTCATTTGGAATACTGTGTACAATTCTGGTCACTGCACCTCAAAAAAGATATATAGTATTGGGAAAAGCGCAGAAAAGGGCAATTAGAATGATTAAAGGGTTGAAACACTTTCCCTGTGAAGAAAGGTTAAAACGCTTGGGGCTCTTTAGCTTGGAGAAACGTCGACTGAGGGGTGACATGATAGAGGTTTACAAGATTATGCATGGGATAGAGAAGGTAGAGAAAGAAGTCCTTTTCTCCCTTTCTCACAATACAAGAACTCGTGGACATTCAATCAAATTGCTGAGCAGTCGGGGTAGAACGGATAAAAGGAAGTACTTCTGCACCCAAAGGGTGATTAATGCATGGAATTCACTGCCACAGGAGGTGATGGTGGCTACAAGCATAGCCAGCTTCAAGAGGGGATTGGATAAACATCTGGAGCAGAGGTCCATCAATGGCTATTAGCTACAGTGTATTGTTGCAACTCTGTCTGGGGCAAGTGATGCTCTGTATTCTTGGTGCTTGCGGGGGCACAATGGGAGGGCTTCTAGTGTCCTGGCCCCACTGGTGGACCTCCTGATGGCACTCGGGTTTTTTGGCCACTGTGTGACAAAGAATGTTGGACTGGATGGGCCACTGGCCTGATCCAACATGGCTTCTCTTATGTTCATGCCAGAAGTCATATGAGATTCTTCTGCAAAGCACAGATGAATGATTTCTTGGCGTCTTGGCAACTACCTCTACACCACAAGTCTACACATCCTCTATTTTCTGACGTGAAAATGCCATTATCACCCAAAGTCTGCCTTTACACTTGGTGTCTGCCTCTACTCTATAAGTCATTATCCAAGTAGTAATTGGAGCCAGTTCCCAGAAGCCGAGAGGTAGTTTGCAGGATCCGTGGTTTCCAGCAACGCCTAATGCATTTGGCAGAGCAGTGGGGAAGACTCGACAGGTGCTTCAGAGGACACTGCCTAAGTGAGTTAAGAGAAACACTTGACCGGCTTGTTCTGTGGTGGTTGCATTTCCTCCCAACCAGGCAGCCTTAACTCCTTTCCTGCCCTGTGATATAGCTTGCTTTATTTTCATTGTATGTGGGAATGAAGCTGAGCTAAAAATAAAGTTCATTTTTTTATTGTAGCAAAATGCAAATTCCAGACATGTATTACACATTTAATGGCTTTGTATAATCATTAGTACAGCGGCCCCGTGGCGCAGAGTGGTAAAGCAGCAGTACTGCAGTATTGTGGTCTGAACTCTCTGCTCATGACCTGAGTTCAATCCCCGGCGGAAGCTGGGTTTTCAGATAGCCGGCTTGAGGTTGACTCAGCCTTCCATCCTTCTGAGGTCGGTAACATGAGTACCCAGCTTGCGTAGATGACTGGGGAAGGCAATGGCAGACCACCCTGTAAAAAGTCTGCCGTGAAAATGTTGTGAAAGCAACGTCACCCCAGAGTGGAAAACGACTGGTGCTTGCACAGGGGACCTTTCCTTTCCTATAATCATTAGTACAGCCACTCATCACAATATGAACCCGTTGGTTGATGCTCACTATATTTCACTACTGACCACCAACACATTTCCTGATTTCTAATCTGTTTAGACCTCTGAAGTGCAGTCAGTTTATTAGCCGTTCTGATTATTTCCCACACCCTCATCAAAAATTCCCTTTCTTCTGAAACATACTGCAATTTCCAGATATGTGCACTAACCACAGTCACCAAACAGAACATTCTTTCTTAATAAAAGTTTAAACCGTCCCTATGTAAGTTAATTCAAACAGCTCTCAGCTTTAAAGGGCAAAACTCTCTGTAATTCCATGCAGTAATCGCAGCATTTTCCAGTGGACCTGGGCCCTTTCATGTGGCTGCTACATGTCGGAAGTCATTTTCCCTTCAAGGGCTATTCCAGCATGTTTCATATAAAATCTGATGGACTTTTAAAAATTTCGGTGGGGACAAGTGCCACTATTGTATTATCTTAGCTTCTTTCTTTCTTTCTTTCTTTCTTTCTTTCTTTCTTTCTTTCTTTCTTTCTTTCTTTCTTTCTTTCTTTCTTTCTTTCTTTCTTTCTTTCTTTCTTTCTTTCTTCCTTCCTTCCTTCCTTCCTTCCTTCCTTCCTTCCTTCCTTCCTTCCTTCCTTCCTTCCTTCCTTCCTTCCTTCCTTCCTTCCTTCCTTCCTTCCTTCCTTCCTTCCTTCCTTCCTTCCTTCCTTCCTTCCTTCCTTCCTTCCTTCCTCTGAAAACCGTGATCTCTTCTTACATACATATGGTGGTGGTAGAAAGTTCTGTCAAATCGCAGCTAACTTATGGCAAACTGACAGAAGAAGAAGACTGCAGATTTATACCCCGCCCTTCTCTCTGAATCACAGACTGCGAACGGCTTACAATCTCCTATATCTTCTCCCCCCACAACAGACACCCTGTGAGGTGGGTGGGGCTGAGAGAGCTCTGACAGAAGCTGCCCTTTCAAGGATAACTCTGCAAGAGCTATAGCTGATCCAAGGCCATTCCAGCAGCTGCAAGTGGAGGAGTGGCGAATCAAACCTGGTTCTCCCAGATAAGAGTCCACACACTTAACCGCCACACCAAACCACTGTACCAAACAGGGTTTTAGCACTGCAGGAAGTCTTTGGTGGTCTCCTATCCAAACACTAACCAGGACTGACCCTGCTTAGCTTCCGAGAGCCAAGGAGATCACATTATCCTGGTCCATCCAGATCAGGGCCTTGCACAAATACTGTCATTCCTCAATTGATTTTTAAATGTGTCTCTTTCTCATCTCCCCCCCCCCCCCCGCCCCAGAAAGGCCAGCTGCTCCCTATGTGGCGTTCATTATGGCCCTCCTCAAACAGCGTTCTAGCAAGAAGTAGCAATTGTAGCTAAAACGAAGGGTTGTTCCTCGTTTCGCTGCCCAGAGTGAGGCCGGGAGGAGGGCGTATGTGCAGCGTCCAGAGCTTCTGGTGTCCTTGCCCCACTGACGGACCTCCTGATGGCATTTGGGGTTTTCTGGCCACTGTGTGACACAGAATGTTGGACTGGATGGGCCATTGGCCTGATCCAGCATGGCTTCTCTGATGTTCCTATGACTCATGCATGCACGCCAAGTGGGCTGTGCGCAGGGCGTTTTGGAGGCTGGGCGAAAGAGCGCCAGGTGCAGCCCCCACATAAGCACAAGGCGCTTCTGCAGCAGCTGCGGGCTCAGCTCTGTTCCAAGTGAACGGGGGCCCCTCCTCGCTGCTTGCAGTCGATTGTTATCTGCCTCGACGGATCAGGAGCCGAATGAAATTTGGAAAATGATTTGCTTATGGTTGCCAGGACTAGAAAGATCTGTTCACTTTGTACGTGCCAGCTCTGACATTTCAGGGGGTCCGGCACTGGGTATTTAAGCAACAGCTCCCCTTCCTCTGTACAAAAAGAAAGTCCTAGGTACCTGCCTCGGATAATTATGCCTTTAGATACATGAAATTGTTCCCTTGCTGGTTGCTTTATGATAAGCAAGACAGCAGCTCCAAGTTATTAAAAGCAGGAGAGATTTGTCCTGCAGCGGCTTCTTGTTTGCCTGTCAGGTCTATAAATACTCACCTAGGGCTTCAGTAATAAGTAATACGATGCGCTCTGTGTGTGTGTGTGTGTGTGTGTGTGTGTGTACACAAATGAGTCATGCCTTTTTTGGGGAGAAGGGAAATCTCGCTACCTCTGTGTTTCTAATGAGCGCCGAACTCTGCGCAAGGTGGTAGCTGAGGAGAGCACAAGTGTGCTTATTGGGGAGCCAACGACAGCTGTTATTGTGCAGTAATGATTTTGCCATAATTGCTGAGGTGCTGATTGTGTCAATGTTAGCTTACTGTAGCATCTTGCAAGCACAGCTGACTTTTGAAGATTGCTTGAGAAAAGCCCCTTATCCGAAATGAGGAGCATGGGTGTTACCAGGGTGTCTCTCCTGCTGTAAAAGGTTTTCAGTGGTTCTCAGCTTGTTTCTGGGGTCAGTCCAGAGTGCTGGTTAACCTACAAAGTGCTAAAAGGTCCTGGAACCCACATACTTAAGGGACCACCTAGCATATCCCCCTGGATTGACTTGGAAGCCGTACTCCAGTTATTTCCTCCTTTAGAGGTCCCCCTCAGAAGAGTGCCGAAGCTACGGAATATTCTACACCAGAACGGGTTTCTGGCACTAACGTTTGGTCCTTTCCTTTCTGGCAAGCTTCTTTCTGGCTTTGAATGGTGTTTGTGGGTTTGGGTGTAGAAATGGTTGTCGTAATTGTGTCTGTTTTTATACTGTTCAGGTATCGTCACCAAAGTTCCCTCTAAGCTGCAGAGTCTTGTGAGCAAAAATTCTGCTCTGGGAGCTACTGACATTAAAATTGTGAGCTACTGGCCTTAACGTTGTGAGCCGCTGCGTAAGTCAGTGTGTTCTGGGGCCGTCCTTCCTGAGCTAAGACAAAAATGTGTGAGCTGGAGGCTAAAAATCTGTGAGCTAGCTCACGCTAACTCAGCTTAGAGGGAACACTGATTGTAACCCATCCTAGACACCGGTCATGGGAAGGCAGGCTGGGGCTGATGGGAGTTGTAGGCAGAAAACATCTGGAGAGCTACCGTCGGCCACCCCTGCTCTGCAACAGTCCCTTGGGCCAGCCTTGCGTGAATGAAAGCATATCTGCGCAGGGTGCGTGGACAGGGTTGACCTTTAATAGGCAGCTAAAGACTTGAGAGAATGTCTTGGGTGGTACGGAGAGGAGGAGTTTTACCCTTCCAGCAACCTTGAGTAGTAGATTAGGCAATAATAGAGTAGCTGTCCCAGGGTCTCTCAGTGAGTTTCGTGGCCCACTTGGAATTTGCACCTGCCTCTAGTCTAACCGCTGGTTTCACTGGCTTATGTCACTCGTATCAAGCAAAATCTTCTTGTTGGATTTAACCTTGGATGTGTTCAGATTATCCCATGCATAGAGCTAGGTGTGACAGTGTCAAGCATTGATATTTCTCAATAATCAAGCTTTTGTTATTGAATCAAAAGTTGCTTTATTGTAAAACTCCATAGCTTTGTCAAGGACAGAATCCTTGGAAGTAATGACGTATACAGATTCGAATAGTTACTTTATAGGAAGACTTCAAAAGGATAACATACAGATGCAATTTGAGTCACGGCTTCAAAGGCTACTAGGTAGTATCTCTTTTATTGCTAAGGAATGCAAGCTAATAAAAACATCTCCCTTTCTCACACTTTCTCTGAGAGCAGATAAGACCTGGCTGTGTGAATCTGGGGGAGAGGCACATAATAATAATAATAATAATAATAATAATAATAATAATAATAATAATAAATAATTTTATTTATATCCTGCCCTCCCCGCCTAGGCAGGCTCAGGGCGGCTAACAACAAGTTCAATAAAATAATACAATATATAATAAGTTTAAAACAACATTTAAATTATACAGTAATTTAAAACAACAATATCTAAAACCAGTTCCAATTGTCTGAGTCATTCCATAATTTAAATGGCGGTGGTCTTCCTGATGTTATTCTGTACATTTATATAATGGCAGAGATCACTAGATAAAATTGTTGGTGGATTAAACAGCCATCTTATCAGCGGTCTACAAAGGCCTGCTTGAAAAGAATGGTCTTACAGGCCCTGCGGAATTGGTCTAAATTCCGCAGGGCCCGTACCTCCTCTGGGAGCTGATTCCAAAGGCACGGGGCTGTAACAGAGAAGGCCCGTGCCCGGGTACTCTGTAATTTTGCCTCCTTTGGCCCAGGGATAGTCAGCATGTTCTTCCCTGCTGACCTCAGTGCTCTTTGGGGCTCATATGGGACATTACACCGTTATGCAAGGCTAACCTAAACATCCTCAGGCCAGATGGTGGTGGGGGGCAGGCCAGAGTGGTGTTCTGCTCTGTGTCTGTGGGGGACACCTCTCCACTCTGCTTGTGAGCATCTGGCTGGCTTCTGGAGGAATGCTGGTTTAAGAGGGTCCTGTGCTGACCTGCTGGGGCAGTTATTGTGATGCCTGTTGTTCTGAGCGGGCTGTAGCAGCTGCAGGTGACACCTCAGAAATCCTCTATCAGCGCAGAACTGTACAAATGAATCTTTCTCCTTTGTCTTTTTACTTCCAGGTCATATACTGTTCTTTTGGCGGTACATCCAAAGGACTACATTTCAATAACCTGATAGTGGGCTTGGTCCTCCTGACGAGGGGGCGAGATGAAGAGAAGGCAAAATGTAAGTAGGAGCAGAGAAGGTGCTCAACAGAAAGCATAACAAGATTCCCACAATGTGCTGACTTGAAGGCTGATGTATCTTACTGGGGGTGCTTTAGGTCATCCTGCATGGTGCAGGGGGTTGGACTGGATGGTCTTTAGGCCCCTTCCAACTTTTTAGTCCTGTGATTCTACATGTAGCCCCAAGGTCTGTTTCTTCAGCCTCTGGACTTTCGCAAGGAGCCCAAGATTTTACTTAAGATGAACACTTGTGTGGTTTATTAGCCAGCCTCACTAAATGCAAATACCAGGTTCTGAATGGAATTTTTCATTTTGATTTCTTCAAGGGAGATGCTTGAGAGCCCTAATGGGAAGTTGGGTCCAACAGCTCTGTGCTGCTAATGTTATCTCTTTCCTCTGGCATCAACGGAAGGCTTCTCGCGCTGGAGGAAAGCATGCCATTAACGGAACATATCTGTGGGACCCAAGCCCATTTTTCTCTGGTAGATTTTTGTTCCTTTCCATTCAAGCAACCTGAGTCCTCTTGGTTGCAAAGACTAGTGAACAGGCATGAGTTCTGACACCTCCCCTTGCTTGCTAGGATGTGAAGGGATGGTTTATACAGACCCTCAAAGGCCAGAGTATGCCATTCATTTCATTTATTATGATCCAAGATGCGGGGGGCTGCAACTTGGTATACACAGATGTTTTTATTAATAAGGGTGGAAATCACTTGCGGGGCGGGGTGATTATCTGATGGGTTCTCAAACTCTTTATCTTCCACTTTTCCTTTGTGCTACTTTATAATGTGCATACTCACTCACAGTAGAAGAGTTGTTCTGTGATTGTGTGTGTGTGTGTGAGAGAGAGAGAAATTCTGTTACAATCACATTGGACTCAGACCCCCATTCATGTAAATGTGGGGAGACAGGACAGCTAGGATTTTGGGGATGTGAATGACCCCAGTATGGGGAGAAAGTTATTTTATATGGATGCATACTTCTAAGGTGATATTTATCTTAGGATCAGCTTCCAAGTTGTGCTTCTGAAGTGCAGTTTGAGCTTGACTAATGTAACTTTTATTGGGCTTTCACCTAGACATTTTCAGCCTCTTCGCTAACGAATCCGGCAGCTATGTTGTCCGTGAAGAAATGGAGAGGATGCTCCAGGTGGTCGATGGGAAAATCCCGGACACTGTTAAGAAATGCTTCTCAGAGGTACTTCCTATAGTTTTGTGACCTGAAAGAGAAATATTTTAAAAATCCTCACTAGGGCTTTGCTTGATATGTACATAAAAGCTTGGGGCACTTCATATGTTGCTATAAAATGCCATTGCATCTATTTATTCCTATATAATTTGTAACTAATCTCCTGGTCTCTGGTTTTCTGCACATGTGTCTTATCTTATGGCTCATGTCTTGTGCTTGAGTTATACCAGCCACTTCTGTACAGAAGGCTAGGTTTGTTTCTTCTGACAACTGAGCCATGCAGAGATCATTTCTGACACCATGTACAACCATGTCACTCAAACTGCTTTATATGTTAGGTTTATTAATGTACAAAGTGGTCTCTCTGTGTGCAGGGTAAGACTGCATTACTAGAACAGAAGAAGAGTTGGTTTTTGTACCCCAGCCTTCACTACCCGAAGGAGTCCCAGAGCAGCTTACCATATGAACATATGAAGCTGCCTTATACTGAATCAGACCCTTGGTCCATCAAAGTCAGTATTGTCTTCTCAGACTGGCAGCGGCTCGCCAGGGTCTCAAGCTGAGGTTTTTCACACCTATTTGCCTGGACCCTTTTTGGGAGATGCCAGGGATTGAACCTGGGACCTTCTGCTTCCCAAGCAGATGCTCTACCACTGAGCCACCGTCCCTCCTCTCCTTCCCCTCCCCACAGCAGACACCCTGTGACGCAGGTGGGTCTGAGAGAGCTCTCCCATATGTGCTCTTGAGCAGCACAGCTCTGCAAGAACTTGTGGCTAACCCAAGTTGCATCAGCAGGTGCAAGTGGAGGAGTGGGGAATCAAACCTGGTTCTCTGCACACTTAACCACTGCACCAAACTGACTCTCCAAACTGGAGCTGAACAGTCCTGATCTGATTCAGCACTCCAACTGAGAAGGCAAAAAAAAAGACAGAGAGAAAGAGACAATCCCAAAAGAAATCGTCTTCATTCCCCATGCAAGGCTAGAAAGATGAAATGTGAGGCGTAGGAAACACATAAAACAGCATTGCAGCGCAGCAACACGATCTTAGCAATGCTTCCTCTGCATTGCCTAAGTGAGGCAAATGGGGAGTCTAAGGGGAAATAAAGGGTGGAAGGGGGAAAAAAATCTACTGATTTATCCTGAAGGGAAGAGTCCATTGCACTGAGGAAGAAAAGCTAGCCTGGGGCGAAGAAAGACTCCAAACCAAAACTAGCTGTGATGTTTGGGATCTAAGGTGAGCGACTGAGTGATTCAGGGGAAGAGCAAAGACCTGGGAAAGAAGCCAACAGCTACTCTGGGGGAGGAGTCTCGGATGCAGAACCAGATACAAAGCTGGAGGGACTTGAAGTGCCGTGGAAAAGATGAGGTGCGTGGAGGGCACATCTGTGTGAAGAGTGGGGTGATGTAGCTGGAGCAATTGAGTTAACTGGGCTGGTGGATCAGCTCAGGCTGCTCTGACAAAGATGAAGCAGCGGCTTAATGACATTTCTCTGGGCTTGGGATTCATATACCAGGGGAAGCTGTAAAACGAGGAAGGCTCTAAAGCTTGCAGTTACGCCTAGGGATAAGGGAGCTCTGGGAAGCTGAAGGCAGAAACTTTTAATCAGTTTGTTCTGTGGAGCATTCAGGCAGGTGCCGCGGGAATTTCATGCTACATCTGGGGCTCCTTGTTTGATATCCAACCATCTTATATTATCCCTCTGGCAGATAATCTTTTGGGGGTGTGCAAATGCCAACATCTCTGCTGAGGTGGGAGTCAGCCTTCCTTGCAGCCGGGAGGTCACGGTGATGTTGAAATACAGGAAGATTTGCTGTGAGGAAGCTGGGCTTTAGCTTGACTTGGGCCACTGATGTCGCAGGACTGGCTTTCCGCCTGCAGGTTACAGAACTCACCGCTCAATAACGTATGCACTAAACAGTGCAATGAAAACTGCCGCCAAGTTTTAAAGCATCAGAACAGCCACCTTATTTCATGCATCGAAAGGACATTCTGAAGAATTATGTGTCGCACTTTCTGGGGAATGAAAGATGTGTCGGAGCCTTCCTGACTTAGACACATCGACTGGTCCAGCAGGCAGAGGCCACAGCAGAAATGCCCAGGCCCAGGGGCAGCTGTTGGTCTCCCACAGTCTCGGGTGGCATTTCAGAAGGCCCTGATCAGCTGCTGCAGTCTATCTAGGAAGACAATCCTAGGCTGTGAAGGGAGACTCAAGTTCGGGTCCCTGCTGATCCCAACGCACTATGACCTCTTTGGTCAGTTGTTCTCTCTCAGGATAACCATCTTGCAGGTTTGTTAAGATAAAATGGAGTGAGGTAGAACCATAAACAGAAGCCCCGTGGTGCAGAGTGGTAAGCTGCAGTACTGCAATCCAAAGCTCTGTTCACAACCTGAGTTTGATCCTTGCGGAAGCTGGGTTCAGGGAGCCAGCTCGAGGTCGACTCAGCCTTCCATCCTTTCGAGGTCGGTAAAATGAGCACCCAGCTTGCTGGGGGGAAAGGGTAGATGACTGGGGAAGGCAATGGCAAACCCCATAAAAAGTCTGCCGTGAAAACGTTGTGGATTGCATTTTGCCTGGGTTCTCAGCTGTGGCCTGTCCATCTTGGGTGGCCTTGCATGGCATAGCCCGCAGCCTCACTAAACCGCACAAGCCCTCTCACCACGTCAAGGCAGCGATTCATGAGAGAGGTTAGAGTGGTACAGAGATACTATTTTGGCTACCACCTGCTTAGTGACAGTGCCTTGGTTTTAGCAACTTGCGGATTTAACTGTCTTTTCTCCTTGGTGACAGGGGTGGGCTGTTGTGAGTTCTGTCCAAGGTGAGGTTGAGGGTGGGCCTCAGGTGTGCTTTCTCCCGCATGTCACTTCCGTTACTGACAGTGTTCCCTCTAAGCAGAGTTAGCGTGAGCTAGCTCACAGATTTTTAGCCTCCAGCTTACACATTTTTGTCTTAGCTCAGGAGAAATGGCCTCAGAACAAACTAATTTATGCAGTAGCTCACAACTTTAATGCCAACTCACAAAGTAGAATTTTTGCTCACAAGACTCTGCAGCTTAGAGGGAACATTGCTTACTGACATTTGAACTTAACAATAAACTGGGCAGGATAGAGAAATGGGGCATTCTTTTGCTGACACATTTCTTCCTTCCCTTTGCTCTCTTTTCTACCATAATCCAGATTCCTGGACCAAGAAAAGATGAATTTTCAAGCCAGGTCAAAAATTCACCTGACCTGGCGTCTGCATGTGAGCAATTGGGGATTAGGTGAAACTCCTGGAGTGGTGAATTCCAGAGGCCAGGCTTCACAAAACGTGTCGGAGGCTTCACAAAACGTTAGATTTTGTGAAGCCTGGCTTCTGGAATTCACCACTCCAGGAGTTTCACCTAATCCCCAATTGCTCACATGCAGACGCCAGGTCAGGTGAATTTTTCAGTATCACCTTAGAGACCAAGATTTTCAGGGTATAAGGAGCCCTGTGGAGCACAGTGGTAAGCTGTAGTACTGCAGTCCAAGCTCTGCTCACAACCTGAGTTTGATCCCAGCGGAAGCCAGCTCAAGGTTGACTCAGCCTTCCATCCTTCTGAGGTCGGTAAAATGAGTCCCCAGCTTAGAACCATATACAGTGCCCTGAAATCTTTTGTGGAAGGGCAGGATAAAAAAAATATCTATAAATCAATCAAGGCAAACTTGTGGTGGGAATTTACGACATCTGTGACTCTGATCCAAGGTAAACCTCTAGCAGCGAGTAGGGTCATTGCAATGGCTCAGGAAAAAATGGGGGGGGGGGTGGCAACATGGTTTGGACCTCACTAGTTGCCATCAAGACTTGGCTCGGGGCTGCCTGCTGCTGCCACTCAAGCCAGGTGGCCTCCATGGAACTACCAGTGCTGTAGATTCCCTGCAGCTTTCCAAGGCAGTAGCCCTTTGGGAAATTCCCCAGGAAGCTGAAGGGTCCAATGTGCGGACTCTTATCTGGGAGAGCTGGGTTTGATTCCCCACTCCTCCACTTGCACCTGCTGGAATGGCCTTGGGTCAGCCATAGCTCTGGCAGAGGTTGTCCTTGAAAGGGCAGCTGCTGTGAGAGCCCTCTCAGCCTCACCCACCTCACAGGGTGTCTGTTGTGGGGAGGAGAAGATATGGGAGATTGTAAGCTGCTCTGAGTCTTTGATTCAGAGAGAAGGGCGGGGTATAAATCTGCAATTCTTCTTCTTCTTCTTCTGCCCTGATTCAACCCAGTTCTGTCTGTCTTTTGCCTTTACACCAGCTCAGTCTTATTTTACGGGAAATCCGGATCCGACTCACAACCTGAGAGCTAGCGTTCAGACCTAGGAAAGAGCTAATGGAGTGCATTTATTTATTTATGTATTTATATCCTGCGTTTTGCCCCAGTGGGGACTCAGAGTGGTTTACGACACCATTCTCCCTTTCTCTGTCATCGTGACGACAAGGCTGTGAGATAGGTTCGGTGAAGAGAGACTGGCCCAGTGTCACCCAGCAAGTTTCCTTTTGCAGAATGTGAGTTCGAAGCTGGCTGTCCAAGATTCTGGACTGATTAGGTCAAGCTCTCTTCACTGGGCACAGCAGATTTCCATCCTATCTCTCCCGCCCCCTCTCAACTGCCATCAGATCTCCTTTCTTTAGCAATGGGTGCAAGTGTCTCCCCTCCCCTCCCTCTTTACAGGGCCCTGGGGGACTCCAGAGCACTCCTGTGGGAAGCTTGAGTAGGGACTAAACCCTCCTTTCACCTTGCTGGTGGAGGAAGTCCAGTCTGCAGGTATCGAAGAGGTCAGGTGAAGAAAGGTCTTTCCAGCACCTGCTTCCTGACCTCCTTTTAGCTGGAGATTCCCAGGATTAAATCTGGAATCTTTGGAATGCAAAATGTGTGCTGTACTACTGAGCCACACCCCCATTTCTTTCCATGAATCACAAACGATGCCAAATTGGATAATGCTTGGAGCTTTGGTGCAATTCTTCCGTCCTTGGTGCACAGTTTGTTTGAGGAGGGTTTATTTTATTTATTGTATTCATTTGTACTTTTTCTCCCCATTGGGGACCCAAGTAGACTTTGTCATTCTCTTCTCCATTTTATCCTCACAACGACCCTATGTGGTGGGTTAGCCTAAGAGAGTGTGATTGGCTCAAGGTCAGCCAGTGAGCTTCTGTAGCATGAGTGAGGATTCGGACCTGGCTCTCCCAGGTTCTAGCATGACACTTTTAGCCACTTCACTAAGTTTTAAGTTTTAAGCAGAGCACCCATAGCCCTATTCACAAAGCTGGGTGTACTTTGCACTGTAAATAGAATACTGATGCAGCCACAAAAGTATATGAGCAAAGCAAAATCTGTAATTTATTCCAGTTACAGGCATTGTAAGCATGGGGCACCGAGGTCTTTGGGGCTCTGAAGCCCCAGCATTTCAGTCACTAGGAATTTTACTCAGTACTTATTGTCCATGTAAGGAGAGAAGGGAAAGGCGATTGTAAGCCACTTTGAGATTCTTTAGGGCAGAGGAAAGCAGGGTTTAAAAAACCCACTCTTCTGCTCATCATAGCATAAGTCATATTTTTGCAGGTGTGAGAGTTGAGAGACTTGCTGTTTCTAAAACCAGAGGCTGAGATTCCTTTGCATTCTTTCGCCTCCCCGTCAGCAGTCCCTTGGGGGTTTCATTTTGTAAAATGGCGAGCCGCTGGCTATGTGACTTCCACGTAGCCGTTGATTCATATAGCACCTAGCACAATATTTGGCACTCTATAAATAGCTGCAGCAGCCTGCCATTAGCTTCGGGAGGGAGAAGTCAGTCACCCCAATCCCCTCCCCCCCCCAAGTTGGGCCGGCCTGATTAGTAGCCTTGTAGTGCCTAAGCGAGAGAAATGAATTTCCAGCAGAACAAAGACTTGAGAGCGTTTGAACTCCAGCCCTACCAAGAGGTGATCCATTCCGCAGACAAATGCCTTTGAAATCATAGCGCTTGAGAACGTCAATAAAAGTAATATCCAAGCGCCATTAATTCCACGCTCATCCAGAAAGCACTTTATTTACCAAAGGTTCAGCATGCAGCACACTTAGCTTCATAAGCCTGGCATAGACTTCTCCGGCTTAATCAATTTGGGCAGGCAGCCAGCCGATAGCAAATGGCTGAATTGTACGGAGGGCTGTGAGTATTTCTCATGGGTCTGCAGCGCTCCCACTGACCTAGGAATCTATTACCTAGTATAGAATTCAGCGTTCAGCTTTCAGTTTTTTTTAAAAGGGTCCTGGCCCTTATGGAAAGGTATGGGGTTAGATCCCTTGATGTAATGGTTGTCTCGCCAGTAAAGGATCACCTTGCAAAGGAGCCTTGTGTGGAAGAAGCAGCATTGTATCCTGACTTGGTTTTCCACTACCAGGGAGAGCTAAGGGATGACCAGAGGTCTGCTGTGTCCCTTCTCTTCCCAGTCCATTGACACCATCTTCCTGCCAGGGAAGCCGTTCCCTCATCTGGGGATGCTGGCAAAGTGGGAATGGTTCCTGCAGCTGTCTGTAGATCACATGCATGTTAAATGCCGTCAGCAGGGCTTTTTTTGAGCAGGAAAGCATTTCTGGCTGGCTTGGTGCCAGGGGGTGTGGCCTAATATGCAAATGAGCTCCTGCAGGGCTGTTAAGAAGAAGATAATATTGGATTTATATCCCGCCCTATACTCTGAATCTCAGCGTCTCAGAGCGGCTCACAATCTCCTTTATCTTCCTCCCCCACAACAAGCACCCTGTGGGGTAGTTGGGGCTGAGAGAGATCTCTCAGAAGCTGCCCATTCAAGGACAGCACTGCGAGAGCTATGGCTGACCCAAGGCTATTCCAGCAGCTGCAAGTGGAGGAGTGGGGAATCAAACCTGGTTCTCCCAGATAAGAGTCCGCACACTTAACCACTACACAAAGAAAGCCCTGGCCGTCAGGTTGCGTCCGACTTGTGGCGACCCTCTGAATTAGTGTCCTGTCATTAACAAACTTGCTCAGGTCTTGCAAACTGATGGCCGTGGTGTCCTTGATGGAGTCCATCCATCTCCTGTTGGGTCTTCCTCTTTTTCTGCCGCCTTCCTCATTTCCCAGCATTGTCTTCTCCAGTGACTCTTGTCTTCTCACGATGTGACCAAAATATGTAGAATCTGTGTAGTCATTTTAGATCATACAAAAGGCTTAAATGTCGGCCGCTGTAGAGCGGATAAACAGAACCCCTCTTTGTAACTCCTCAGTCAGGGCTTTCCACCAGCTCTGGATAGCAGCCCAACAGTCCTTGCCTTCGGTGCTTGGCTTCTTCCGCTCTGCCCTCTGACCTTGCTGTTGGCCCACCCTCTTGTTGAGGGTGAAAGAGGAGGGCACAAAACTTGAAACTCAACATCAAAAAAACTAAGATCATGGCATCCGGCCCCATCACACCTTGGCAAATAGAAGGGGAAGACGTGGAAGTAGTGACAGACTTCACATTCCTGGGATCCAAGATCACTGCAGATGGTGACTGCAGCCACGAAATTAAAAGACGTTTGCTCCTTGGGAGGACAGCTATGGTGAACCTGGGTAGTATAATAAAAAGTAGAGATATCACCCTGCCAACAAAAGTCTGTATAGTCAAGGCGATGGTATTCCCAGTAGTGATGTATGGCTGTGAGAGTTGGACCATAAGGAAGGCCGAGCGCAGAAGAATAGATGCCTTTGAGCTGTGAGGTTGGAGAAGAATCTTGAGAGTCCCTTGGACTGCAAGAAGATCCAATCAGTCAGTCCTAAGGGAAATCAGCCCTGACTGTTCCCTGGAAGGTCAGATGCTGAAGCTGAAGCTCAAATACTTTGGCCACCAAAAGAGAAGGGAGCAGCCCTGGAGAAGATCCTGATGCTGGGAAAAACAGAAGGCAAAAGAAGGGGATGACGAAAGATGAGATGGTTAGATAGCGTTACTGATGTAACCTACATGAATTTGAGTGGACTTCAGAGTGGTGGAGGACAGGAGGGCCTGGCGTGACTTTGTCCATGGGGTCGCAAAGAGTCGGACTCGACTCTGCGCCTGAACAACAACAAAAGGTCTTTGCTGAACTCCCTGAGAACATAAGAACATAAAAGAAGCCATGTTAGATCAGGCCAATGGCCCATCCAGTCCAACACTCTGTGTCACACAGTGGCAATTTTTTTTTTGTGGCTAATAGCCACTGATGGACCTCTGCTCCATATTTTTATCTAAACCCCTCTTGAAGGTGGCTATGCTTGTGGCCGCCACCATCTCCTGTGGCAGTGAATTCCACATGTTAATCACCCTTTGGGTGAAGAAGTACTTCCTTTTATCCGTTTTAACCTGTCTGCTCAGCAATTTCATCGAATGCCCACGAGTTCTTGTATTGTGAGAAAGGGAGAAAAGTACTTCTTTCTCTACTTTCTCCATCCCATGCATTATCTTGTAAACCTCTATCATGTCACCCCGCAGTCGACGTTTCTCCAAGCTAAAGAGTCCCAAGCGTTTCAACCTTTCTTCATAGGGAAAGTGTTCCAGCCCTTTAATCATTCTAGTTGCCCTCTTCTGGACTTTCTCCAATGCTATAATATCCTTTTTGAGGTGCGGTGACCAGAACTGCACACAGTACTCCAAATGAGACCGCACCATCGATATATACAGGGGCATTATGATACTGGCTGATTTGTTTTCAATTTCCTTCCTAATAATTCCCAGGATGGTGTTGGCCTTTTTTATTGCAAACGCACACTGTCTTGACATTTTCAGTGAGTTATCTACCATGACCCCAAGATCTCTCTCTTGGTCAGTCTCTGCCAGTTCACACCCCATCAACTTGTATTTGTGGCTGGGATTCTTGGCCCCAATGTGCATTACTTTGCACTTGGCCACATTGAACCGCATCTGCCACGTTGACGCCCACTCACCCAGCCTCAACAGATCCCTTTGGAGTTCCTCACAATCCTCTCTGGTTCTCACCACCCTGAACAATTTAGTGTCATCTGCAAACTTGGCCACTTCACTGCTCACTCCCAACTCTAAATCATTTATGAACAAGTTAAAGAGCATGGGACCCAGTACCGAGCCCTGCGGCACCCCACTGCTTACCGTCCTCCACTGCGAAGACTGCCCATTTATACTCACTCTCTGCTTCCTATTACTCAGCCACTTTTTGATCCACAAGAGGACCTGTCCTTTTACTCCATGACTCTCAAGCTTTCTAAGGAGCCTTTGATGAGGAACTTTATCAAAAGCTTTCTGGAAGTTAAGGTAAACAACATCTATCGGGTCTCCTTTGTCCACATGTTTGTTCACCCCCTCAAAGAAATGTAACAGGTTAGTGAGGCAAGATCTTCCCTTACAGAACTCATGCTGAGTCTTCCTCAATAACCCGTGTTCATCAATGTGCCTACTCATTCTGTCCTTGATAATGCTTTCTACCAACTTTCCCAGTATTGAAGTCAGACTGACTGGCCTGTAATTTCCCGGATCTCCTCTGGAACCCTTTTAAAAGATGGGAGTGACATTTGCTACCTTCCAGTCCTCAGGAACGGAGGCAGATTTCAATGAAAGATTACAGATTTTTGTTAGAAGATCCACAAGTTCAACTTTGAGTTCTTTCAGAACTCTCGGATGTATGCCATCCAGACCCGGTGACTTAATAGTTTTTAATTTGTCTATCAGTTGTAGGACCTCCTCTTTTGTTACCTCAGTCTGACTTAGGTCTTTCAACACCCCTTCCAAAATTAGTGGTTCTGGGGCGGGCAAAAAGTTCTCATCTTCCACAGTGAAGACGGAGGGAAAAAATTCATTCAGCTTCTCAGCCATTTCCCTATCCTCCTTCAGTAATCCTTTTACCCCGTGGAGGGCCCCACTGCCTCCCTGGCTGGTTTCCTACTTCTAGTATATTTGAAGAAATTTTTATTGTTGGTCTTTATGTTTTTTGCAATATGCTCCTCATAGTCCCTTTTTGCCTGCCTGATCACAGTCTTGCATTTGATTTTCCACAGCCTGTGTTCCCTTTTACTTATCTCACTTGGACTGGTTTTCCACCGCTTAAAGGAGTCCTTCTTACCTTTTACAGCTTCCATTACTTTGTTTGTTAACCATGCAGGCCTTTTCTTATGCTTGTTTGTGCCTTTCCTGACTTGTGGTATGTATTTTATCTGAGCTTCTAGGATTATAGTTTTAAATAGTCTCCAAGCTTCCCCAAGGGTTTTGACCGTATTTACCTTTCCTTTCAGTTTCCTCCTCACATGCCTCCTCATCTCAGTGTATTTACCCCTTTTAAAGTTAAACGTGGTTGTGGCAGTCTTTTTGGGCAACTCCCTATTTATACAAACGGTGAAATCAATAACATTATGGTCACTGCTCCCAAGCGGTACAATCACTTTTACATCTCTCACCAAGTCTTGGGCATTACTTAGGACCAAATCCAGGATCACCCCACCCCTGGTAGGTTCTGAGACCATCTGCTCCATAGCACAGTCATTGAGAGCATCAAGAAACTCAATCTCTTTCTCTCGACCAGAACACATATTGACCCAATCAATCTGCGGGTAGTTAAAATCACCTATTACGACACAGTTTTTACGTTTAGCCGCTATCTTTAAGCCTTCCATCATATTATAATCGTCCTCTCTCTTTTGATTTGGTGGGCGATAACAAACTCCCATAGTTAAATTTCCTTTTGGGCCTTCTATTTCAACCCAAAGCATTTCTAAAAGTGAATCTAATTCTCTGACCTCAGTCTTACTGTGGAAGGAGGAGACATTATGCAAAAAGAAGGCAGCGTTAGTATTGACTAATCGTGCACCATTTGGGGCGGCTGAGCCAGTTCTCAGGGTTTTTGTAGTGTTTGTGTTCCCGTCATGCAAAGAACACGAGAGCCCCAGCTGTGCATTTTAATGAAAAAGCTGCCTCAAAATGTCAGCCCGGCTCGGTTTCAGCAAGGATCCCGGAGGAGGCGAAGAGGTCCTCCTTTAATGTATGCGGCCCTGGTCTTCTGTCCTACAGAAATATCCCATGTGAATCTTCTTTTGAAATTAAAATGGACTACAGTAACCTCCACTGGATTTCCACGGCCTCTTAATCTCAGGAGGAAGTTTTTGCCACCAGCTCTGGTTGCCGGAGAAATTTTATGTTCCTGTTGCGTGGCTCCCTTCTGGGGAGACCAGAGGCAGCGTATGTGTGTGGAATGCATCATTTTCTGCACAAATATTTTCTTTCACCCTTCTAAGCCAAGCGTTGCTATTGTTTTCCGCTCCTCTCTCAAACAGAGCCCAGTGTGATGGCAGTGCCCCTCCCTCCCTGTGCACGGGAGAAGAGGAACTGCGATTTGAAGAGACTGCTCATCTGTTACTTTCTGAGGAGAAATCTCTCCCTGATACAGGCCCAGCTTCCTGCTGGGAGAAAGTAACAGGTCAGCTGAGGTCTCTAGTTGCTGATTTGAATGTGACGTTCCTCTAATTTCACTTAGATCTGTCTCCAGAGCGGGGTGGGGGTGGGGGGAACCAGTGGGCGTTGGTCACAGGAGTGTGGGGTTGGGCTGCTTGTGAATAAACACAGTATAGGCTGGTTCACTGATAACTTTCTCCGTATGGTGGCTGGGTGGGGTTGCCAACATACAGGTGGCACCTGGAAGTCTCCCAACATTACAAGTGATCTCCAGACTACGGAGATCAATTTACTCAGGGGAAATGGCTGCTTTGGAGGGTGGGCTGTATGGCACTGTACCCCACTGATGCTAAACCCACTCTCTCCAGGCTCCACTCCAGATCTCCTGGAATTTCCTAATTCAGAGTTGGCAACCCTATGGTTGGAGGAAGCAGGGGCTAAATCTGCTGGAGCTGAACTCTGGATTTACAAGCTTCAAGAGGGGATTGGGTCAACATCTGGAGCAGAGGTCCGTCAGTGGCTATTAGCCATGGTGTATTGTTGGAACTCTCTGTCTGGGGCAGTGATGCTCTGTATTCTTGGTGCTTGCGGGGGGGGGCACATTGGGAGGGCTTCTAGTGTCCTGGCCCCACCACTGGACCTCCTGATGGCACCTGGGTTTTTTTGGCCACTGTGTGACTCAGAGTGCTGGACTGGATGGGCCATTGGCCTGATCCAACATGGCTTCTCTTATATTCTTATGGACCTCCTGATGGCACCTGGGTTTTTTTGGCCACTGTGTGACACAGAGTACTGGACTGGATGGGCCATTGGCCTGATCCAACATGGCTTCTCTTATATTCTTATGGACCTCCTGATGGCACCTGGGTTTTTTTTGGCCACTGTGTGACTCAGAGTGCTGGACTGGATGGGCCATTGGCCTGATCCAACATGGCTTCTCTTATATTCTTATGGACCTCCTGATGGCACCTGGGTTTTTTTGGCCACTGTGTGACACAGAGTACTGGACTGGATGGGCCATTGGCCTGATCCAACATGGCTTCTCTTATATTCTTATGGACCTCCTGATGGCACCTGGGTTTTTTTTGGCCACTGTGTGACACAGAGTACTGGACTGCATGGGCCATTGGTCTGATCCAGTATGGCTTCTCTTATGTTCATGGCCACATATGGAGATCCTCCTTTGAGAGTCAGTTTGGGTTGGGATTGGAGAGATCTGTTTTTGCCCCCCTGCTCATCTGGGGCCAGTGGTTCAGGCTAACCTGCTTCACAGAATGGTTGTGGTGACGAAAACAGAGGAGGGGACAACCACACATGGCACTTTTGAGCTCTTTGGTCCATAGGTCTGATAGCGTCCTGGCTCTTAGTATTTTAGATCAGGGCTGGTCAGTTCTGTGGTCCCCGGTTGCGAGTAAAACATGCACAGTGATGCACTCCCCGTGCTGAAGCTGGGCAGGGGTGTTGTCCCTGGGTGGGAGATCTCCTGGAACTTCCGTTGTGTTGCCTACAGATTGGAAGAAACATGAGTTGTAAACAAAATACAAATAAAAGCAGAGGTTTTGTATTGCCGCCTCCCCAAAATCGTTTCCTGACGAGAGTTCTGGCACTGCCACCTCCCCCAGCTCACTTGGCTAGTCCTCTGAGGGCATCCTTCCCTGCTCAGAGCTCGGAGACCCGGACAAGAGGCAGCGCAGTGTTTCTTAAAAACATTGATAACCCTGCCGAATACACCCCCCCCCCCCCCAAAAAAAATAAAGACATGCCAGTACATGAAGTTGTGCCAATTTCCACCACTTCCTCCCTCTCTCAGTTTCTTTGCAGATCCCCCTTAGCTGTTCCAGAGGATCTGCTCTCCCTTTCTCTGGTTGAGTAGGGCAGGAGAATCCAGTTTTGGGAGAGACTGAAAGAAAAAGGGAGGCAGGCTTTTTCAGTCTGACAGAGGGAGCTTTGACTCTTGAACGCTCCTACCCCGAAATTCTTGTTGGTCTCTAAGGTGCCGTGGGAGTGGGATCTTGCTTTTTGACTGCAGAACAACATGGCTGCCCGTGGGAAACTTCTGTGAAAAAAGATAGTTAACAGCAACAGCCACAAAAATCTGTGCCCCTGCCTTTCTGCCATATAACTGTGTCTGAAGAGGGGTGAAGAGGTCATTAAAAGTGGTGCAGATGCAAATGACTTTTCATCTGCAAAATTAAAACAGCAGGAGGGGAAGCCCTTTTAAGCACAGGTAGGGTTGGGAAATGCTTGGAAATGTTGCAGGAGGAGCTAAGTGATGGTAGGGTTGGGGGGGGGGGAGGGACCCCAGCAGGGTATGATGCCGTGGAGTCAGTGCTCCTAAGCAAACCGTTTTCTCCAGGGGAACTGATCTCATTCGATTTATATCCCACCTTATCCCACCGAAGCGGGCTCAGGGCGGCTGCTGGTATCTCCACGCCTACTACCCCTCTGCATATCACACTGCCTGCTATTGTCATTCATCTGCTATTGCCATTCAACATCTGAAATCACCTTTATAAAGTTTATATTTCTGGTACCTTGTGTTACATCTTATGGCACCTATGGCCCGGGCCAACAAAGTGACATTTAGGTCAGATCTAGCCCTTATAACAAATGAGTGACACCTTTGGTGTAGGCGGGATATAAATCCTGGCTTCTCTTATGTTCTTATAAGGAGGTACTTCTTCACCCAAAGGGTGATTGACATGTGGAATTCACTGCTACAGGAGGTGGTGGCGGCTACAAGCATAGCCAGTTTCAAGAGGGGATTGGATAAAATATGGAGCAGAGGTCCATCAGTGTGTGTGTGTATATATCCAACATGGCTTCTCTTATGTTCTTATGTGACACAGAGTGTTGGACTGGATGGGCCATTGGCCTGATCCAACATGGCTTCTCTTACGTTTGGTGTAGTGGTTAAGTGTGTGGACTCTTATCTGGGAGAACCGGGTTTGATTCCCCACTCCTCCACCTGCACCTGCTGGAATGGCCTTGGGTCAGCCATAGCTCTGGCAGAGGTTGTCCTTGAAAGGGCAGCTGCTGTGAGAGCTCTCTCCAGCCCCACCCACCTCACAGGGTGTCTGTTGTGGGGGAGGAAGGTAAAGGAGATTGTGAGCCGCTCTGAGACTCTTCGGAGTGGAGGGCGGGATATAAATCCAATATCATCATCTTCTTCTTCTTCTTCTTCTTCTTCTTCTTCTTCTTCTTCTTCTTCTTCTTCTTCTTCTTCTTCTTCTTCTTCTTCTTCTTCTTCTTCTTCTTCTTCTTCTTCTTCTTCTTCTTCTTCGACGCAGAGTGTTGGACTGGATGGGCCACTGGCCTGATCCAACATGGCTTCTCTTATGTTCTTATGCCAGCACTTTTTTTTTTTAGCAGGAACGCAGTTCTGGCTGACCTGGCATTGGGGTGTGCAAATGAGTTCCTGCTGGGCTTTTTCTACAAAAGAAGCCCTGGTGTAGGCTCTCAAGAAATTTTCCTGTCTCTTCCCCCCTTTTAAAATTAAGCCGTATAATGCTGGCTTCAAGAGCCCCACTAAAGGCCGAAACTTCTGCAACACAAAGAGTTTCTACCATTTCATGAGCTTCAGCCAGTAACCAATTAAGAGCCATCCGACTTCTGTAGTGGGAAAGGTTTCCTTCACATTATACGTCCATCCCCCCCCTCCCCAAGTCTTTCTCTCAGTTGAAGTGCACACTTCCTAATAGCAAAATAATATTTCTGCAAAGGGTGTGTGTGGTACTTGGAGGATTTGTCACGATAATTGCATTAAAGAGAATACAGCAGCTAAATTGCCCAGTATGTGGAAGACATTAGCTCTTAGCAAAGCTGCATTTTACTGATAAGAGTTTTTCAGGCACCGTTTGATCACTTTGTGCCAAAGGGTTAAAAAAAAAAAAAAAGTACCCACAGAGTCTCCTGATGCTGATGGCAGATCTTTTTTCTTTTCTTTCTTTTGGAGGGGAGGGGGGGTTTAATTTGAATGCAGTCGCAGACCCTGTCTTAGCAAAGCAAGCTACCTGGTCCGTTGGAAATATAGCTGTGAGGGTTTTTTTTAATCAGGATGTCTGCTGCCAAAATTAAAGCTTTGCATTCAGAAGAGTGGTCTTGAAGGGATTCTTTTTGAAACCCAAAGAGTGATATGCTTGGGGTGAGATGGGGGTGCTGCTAGGAATCCCAAGGGCAGCAGGCTGTATTCTCATAAATCAGTGGCTCCCAATCTTATTGGCATCAGGGACCGGTTTCATGGAAGACAATGTTTTCATGGAGGGGGGGGGGGGAAGCACTGTTTTTTTGCCACCCCAGGATGAGCCCTGCCTGCACCCTGTTCCTGACCCCCATGGGGGGTCTTTAAGTGGGAGGGAGGCTGAGGCTGCTTCTGCCACCTCCCTGCTAGGTGGCCAATTTGCCTCCCTCTCTCATTAAAACCCCTCACCAACCAGCTGATCGGAGGGGATCTATAAATGAGGGGTAGGTGAAGGCAGCAGCAGCGCTACCCCTTCTGCCTGCCTGGGATCCCGGCAGACGAAAGAGGTGGTGTTGCCTTACTCTGAGGCTGCCTGCCCTGCAAGGGGAGGCAGCCTAGGAGTGAGACCGCGCTGCCTTTTTCATCCACCTGGGTTCCAGGCAGGCAGAAGGAGCGGTGTGGTGCCTCTGCCTTGCTCCATGGCCCGGTTGCTAACAAGCCATGGACCGGTACTGGTCCGTGGCCTGGGGGTTGGGGAGCCCTGTGATATAAATCATTCTGCAGCCCTGACCTGGCCGGCCCAGGCTAGCCCAACTAAGGGGAGACATGGTAGAGGTTTCTGAAACTATGCATGGGGTGAAGCGAGTTGACCGAGAGAACTTTTCTCCCTCTCTCAAGAGGCTAGAACTCAAGAGCAGCCAGTGAAGCTGACGGGCAGTAGGTTCAGGATGGACAAAAGGGAAATACTGCTCGACACAGAGAGTGATTCAGATGTGGAGTTCGCTGCCAGAGAATGTAGCGATGGCCACGGGAATCAGCAACTTTAGACGGGGATTAGAAGAAGATGATGATATTGGATTTATATCCCGCCCTGTACTCTGAATCTCAGAGTCTCAGAGTGGTCACAATCTCCTATGTCTTCTCCCCCCACAACAGACACCCTGTGAGGTGGGTGGGGCTGAGAGAGCTCTTACAGGAGCTGCCCTTTCAAGGACAACTCCTATGAGAACGATGGCTGACCCAAGGCCATTCCAGCAGGTGCAAGTGGAGGAGTGGGGAATCAAACCGTGTTCTCCCAGATAAGAGTCTGCACACTTAACCACTACACTAAACTGGCTCTCTAGATATCTAGAATCTAGATAGATCCATGGAGGTTCAATCCCTGGCATCTCCAAAAAAGGGTCCAGGCAAATAGGTGTGAAAAACCTCAGCTTGAGACCCTGGAGAGCCGCTGTCAGTCTCAGAAGACAGTACTGACTTTGATGGACCAAGGGTCTGATTCAGTATAAGGCAGCTTCATATGTTCATATGATAAGTCTGTCAGTGGCCTACTAGCCATGGTGACTGAGGGGAACCTAATCCTCTGAATCCCAGAGTCAGGATGCAACATGAGGGGAAGGCCTCGACCTCTTTTGCCCTGTTGTTGGCTGTCCAGAGGCTTTGATTGGCCACTGTGTGAGGCAGGATGCTGGAGCTGACGGACTAATGGTCTGATCCAGCAGGGCTCTTCTTATGTTCTTACGAACCTGTGCCTTCCTTTAGACCAGAGGTTAAGACTGAGAAATGAAATGAAAGTAGCACCTCAGAGCCAGTCTGGTGTAGCGGTTAAGTGTGCGGACTCTTATCTGGAAGAACCGAAGGGTTTGACTCCCCACTCCTCCTGATTCCCCACTTACAGCTGCTGGAACGGCCTTGGGTCAGCCATAGCTCTGGCAGAGGTTGTCCTCGAAAGGGCAGCTGCTGTGAGAGCCCTCTCAGCCCCACCCACCTCACAGGGTGCCTGTTGTGGGGGAGGAAGTGAAAGGAGATTGTGAGCTGCTCTGAGACTCTTTGGAGTGGAGGGTGGGATATAAATCCAATATCTTCATCTACCTCACAGGGTGTCTGTTGTGGGGGAGGAAGTGAAAGGAGATTGTGAGCCGCTCTGAGACTCTGAGATTCAGGGTGGAGGGCGGAATATAAATCCAATATCTTCATCTACCTCACAGGGTGCCTGTTGTGGGGGAGGAAGTGAAAGGAGATTGTGAGCTGCTCTGAGACTCTTTGGAGTGGAGGGCAGGATATAAATCCAATATCTTCATCTACCTCACAGGGTGTCTGTTGTGGGGGAGGAAGGGAAAGGAGATTGTGAGCCGCTCTGAGACTCTTCGGAGTGGAGGGCAGGATATAAATCCAATATCTTCATCTACCTCACAGGGTGTCTGTTGTGGGGGAGGAAGGGAAAGGAGATTGTGAGCCGCTCTGAGACTCTTTGGAGTGGAGGGCGGGATATAAATCCAATATCTTCATCTACCTCACAGGGTGCCTGTTGTGGGGAAGGAAGTGAAAGGAGATTGTGAGCCGCTCTGAGACTCTGAGATTCAGGGTGGAGGGCGGGATATAGCTTCAATATCATCATCATCATCATCATCAAAATCACCTTGTTGCTTGACCTCAGCTACCAAAGTCTGTCTGCTCATTTTCAAGATATGCTCGGGTTACAATTGTGGTGAGTTTCTGTTGCTGATGCCGCTCAGTAACTTGGTGAACAGGCCGCTTGTTTTGCCAACAGGAGGTTGTTTCTAGTATAATCAGTCCGAGGAACTCTGAGCTGCGATAGATTCTCCACCTGAGACCCTGAACAGGCACCGCCCATCAGAGTAGAGAGTCTAGACTCGGATGTCTCAGCAGCCTGACTTGGAAGGCAAAGACGGCATTTTTTTATCGCACTCTGGCTGTTAGGAGTTGTCCCGTTGATCGTCACAACAGCCTTGCAAGGTGTATCATGACTTCCGTCGCATTGCAGATGCAGGCGTCAGACGAAGAGAAAGGGAGTTGCTTGCCCGAGGCCTCTGTGTGGTCTAGCGGGTTGAGGCAGAATTCAAACCCGCTTCCCAGTTGCATAGGTTGCACAGTTGACCTCTGTGCTGTACAGGTGGTTCTAATCAGTCCCATCTGGCTAGGTCCTGTTCCATTAAACTGCGGGATAATTGCATAATTGATGCTAAACGAGGGACTCGCAGCAGTTTGTCTCTGCAGGGATGTGTTTTGCTAAAAGAGCAGTAAGAGCAGTGGATGGATCTGTCTAGAGTGGCACTTTCTGATTGGCTGGCAGCCATTTCCAGCCCTGGGGCAGCCTTTCACTGTCTGACACTGGCCTGTTAAGACCCTGGGGGCCCCTAGCCATTGGGACATCTTTGGGGTTTATGCTTCTGTTTTCTCCTTTTCTTGTATTGGCTTGTCTTGTGAGCTGCCTTAGGCATATTTCTTTCCATGGAGGTGCCCTAAAACAAACCACCTTGTGTAATTCCCCCCCCCCCCCACACACACACTAAATCTGCTTTTGTTTATAGGGTGAAAAGGTAAACTACGACAAATTCAGGAACTGGTTGCTGCACAACAAAGAGGCCTTCACGTTTTCCCGCTGGCTGCTCTCTGGAGGAGTGTACGTGACCCTCACGGATGACAGCGACACCCCCACCTTCTATCAGACTCTCGCTGGAGTCACGCACTGTAAGTAACTGCTGCAGAACTGAGCCGTCCTATTTCATGCGGGCAGCAGCCCTCAAGGGTTCCCGGATTTCGTGATGCTATCAGGGGCGGCCAACGGTAGCTCTCCAGATGTTTTTTTGCCTACAACTCCCATCAGCTCCAGTCATTGGCCATGCTGGCAGGGGCTGATGGGAGTTGTAGGCAAAAAACATCTGGAGAGCTGCCATTGGCCACCCCTGAATAGATGGTACTTGGGATTGTTCAGCGAACCAGTTCTTTCTCTTAAATGTCAGCTTAACTACTTTGGCAATCAGCTGCTTGTACAGAACTATACAATTGGGCAATTCTGGCATTGTGGGTGTGGCAGATGGGGCTAAGTCTCACTAGTCCCCTTTCAACCCCATTTGTCTGTTGGGAGAAGCCGGAGGGTGCCTATTTCCTGGATGTACCAATATATGCTAGGAGGAATACTGGATATTTGATATGACGCAGTTCAGACGTCATGAGTTCACTTCTTAAACTTGTGCTTTGTAAGCTTGGGAAATGGCCCTGAGCTTATGTCTCACACCCCTTTCCGAAACACCTACGGTTAGTTATTTCATTAAGTTTGCAAATGAGAATTTGAAGTCTACTTCTGTGTGCCAATTGTGGTGAAGAACACAGTGTGGCAATTGAGATATTGTGGCAAACTTTGATTACAGGCAGCCAGGAAATGACAGAAGGAACCTGTGTGCAAATGGGGGTGAAGAACAGATGGCAACTGAATTGAGTCAGGGTGTCGTGGCATCTCCCTGGGGGAGACAAAGAGCACCCCAGTAAATGTCCAAGAGAATCATACCGCCTTCCAAAAGACATAGAAGGTACAGAAGTAGACTAGCAGGGGATGTTCCCTACCAGGAAGAGTAGGTAGTGTCATTATGATTGACAGGTTAAAACGGATAAAAGGAAGTCCTTCACCCAAAGGGTGATTAACATGTGGAATTCACTGCCACAGGAGGTGGCGGCGGCTGCAAGCATAGCCAGCTTCAAGAGGGGGTTAGGTAAAAATATGGAACAGAAGTCCATCAGTGGCTATTAGCCAGTGTGTGTGTGTGTGTGTGTAAGGTGTGTGTGTGTGTGTGTGTGTGTGTATGTATGTATATACACACACACACACATATTGGCCACTGTGTGACACAGAGTGTTGGACTGGATGAGCCACTGGCCTGATCCAACATGGCTTCTCTTATGTTCTTATGTGACACAGAGTGTTGGACTGGATGGGCCATTGGCCTGATCCAGCATGGCTTCTCTTATGTTCTTATGTGACACAGAGTGTTGGACTGGATGGGCCATTGGCCTGATCCAACATGGCTTCTCTTATGTTCTTATGTGACACAGAGTGTTGGACTGGATGGGCCATTGGCCTGATCCAACATGGCTTCTCTTATGTTCTTATGTGACACAGAGTGTTGGACTGGATGGGCCATTGGCCTGATCCAACATGGCTTCTCTTATGTTCTTATGTGACACAGAGTGTTGGACTGGATGGGCCATTGGCCTGATCCAACATGGCTTCTCTTATGTTCTTATGACAGCTGCTTCTCTTTTTTGCACAGTATGTTTCCACACACACCCCAATACCATTCATGCCCTCTTGATTAATATATTCTTTCCATCCATTCAGTCACCATTAGGGAAATGCAAATAATCTTTGCATTGCAGTTGTCTCCTTAAACTCTAATTGAGATTTTTGTCCAGTCCTACTCTGTTAAGAAAAAGGAAGTCACCCTGTCCCCCCCCCCCTTCCTGGTGGATATTTCAGACATCAACCCTTGCTAGGTTTTGTGACATTCTTTCACATTTCGTAAGTGAGGCCGGTACCAGTTTCCGCAGCTGTCCCCTCGAGAGTCTTCAGAGGCTGGGAGGGAAATTTTTGGGACTGAAGTCGTATTGCATCTCACCCTCTGACTTTCTTTTTACTGCCTTCTCTTGCCTCTTTGTGTTTTCCTGCCTGCATGTGCTGCTGAGCTCAGTCTACGAGGTTCATTATATTGCTGTTTAATTGCATTGTTAGAAGAAACCCATGCATCCCATATTTATTTTACAAGGAAGCAGAGGAAATCTGATTATTTGGGTTTGTAGTATAGTCGGCATAGCTGGCTGTGCCGGCAAAAGCCTGTAGGACTTTATAGCTTTCTGAAATGTCTGTATTTGTCATGGGATTTACAGTCGTTACTGGCCATTTCAGCTGGAATTGTAAGTGCTGTGAAAGAGAGCAATTTGTCTCAGAATTTACAAGGTCCAGGAAATAGGGAAACAAATTTTTCTTAGCTGGTTGGCTTAGGTTCTCAGGGTTTTTGTTATTTGTGACTTTTTTTTTTTTAAGACCCGTCTTTTGGAACAGATCTGTTCACTGTGTTAATTTTGCGTGATTGTCTTGAGTGGCCAAACTGTGTCCTGTAGGCAGAATCCCAACACCTTGATTCTGCTTATCTGGCCCCCGGGAGCCCACTGAATCGAGGAGGATGACTAATTTGACTTGCAGAGAAAAGAGGCACTTGCATCTTTGTGTGTGCGTTTTCTGTGGATTTTATTGTATATCTGTCTTGCAGGCAATTTGAAACAGCAGAGGACCAATGCCTGCTTGCCTCCTGAGGCAGTGATGTGATCCTTTCGGGAAGCACCATAATCCTCATTGCCCCACTAAATCAAAACCTGACGCTGGCTGAACTCATGGGATCTCTGCTGCTAGATCACCGCTGTCTCCCCCACCCCCGCCTCCTTTCCATGAAACCTGGCAATCCCTGGGTTAACCCAGGGTTAGTATTTGGATGAGACACCACCAAGGGAGCTCCAGGGTTACAACACAGAGGCAGGCAGTGACAAACCACCTTTGAAGAAGAAGAAGATACTGGATTTATATCCCGCCCTCCACTCTGAGTCTCAGAGCGGCTCACAATCTCCTATATCTTCTCCCCCCGCAACAGACACCCTGTGAGGTGGGTGGGGCTGAGAGGCTCTCACAGCAGCTGCCGTTTCAAGGACAAGCTCTGTGATAACTATGGCTGACCCAAGGCCATTCCAGCAGGTGCAAGTGGAGGAGTGGGGAATCAAACCCGGTTCTCCCAGATAAGAGTCCGCACACTTAACCACTACACCAAACTGGCTCTGAATGTCTCTTGCCTTGAAAACCCTACAGGGTTACCATAAGTCAACTGTGACTTGACGGCACTTTCCACCATCGCTGCCACCAGTGATGTCCAAGTGGAGTGGCCCATGGAATGATGGTTGCTTGCTTTGGCATTATCAAGAGCTTAGACAAATTCTGGAGGGACAGGCCTGCTGGTGGACGTCTTGGCCAACCTGGATAATATTACCTCTGAATTCCTTTTCCTAGATGGCAGTGGTAGAGGGGGGGGGGGGCTGTTGCTTTCATGCCCTTGTTCTGGAGGCATCCCGTAGGCCCAGTGAGGGGCCTGTACATCAAGTCCAGCTCCCGGGGGCCTTTCCAAAAGTAGATTCAAGTGTGGCAAGGTGGTTTGCCTTCATTTCCCACCTGTAAAAGAAAAAGTAGTCAAGAGGTTCTCAGTATCGCCTTCTTGTTTTGGGGCTTGGGGGTGTAACCTTCTGGCCCGTGCTCCAAAATTGTGCATTCCTTCCCGTTGGCTGCCTTGGCTTCGTGATAGAGCCTGACCATCAGAGAGGCAATTGGCATGCCCAGCAAAAATATACTTCCTGCTCTCTGGGCTGTTGCCTGGGGAAACAAAGTGCCCCAATTATACGGAGACTTGGCTGTCTCTTGTCTGCATTGTTTCAGATTGGAAACCCGGGTGAATCACCACCCAGACATTTATGACCCTGCTTTCAAATGGCTTAAGCCAGTCACCAAGCAACAGCTGCTCTCTCTCTCTCTCTCTCTCCCCTCCCCCCTTACTTAGAGAGTTTCTTATGGAAGGCTATCCTGAACTTGCCTGTTGGGGATGAAGACCTGGAAGAATTACGAGGGAGATCCTCAGCTCTTTCCCCTGTCTGTGCAAAGCTTATCCTTTGTTATGGTGCCTCTGATTTCCTTTGTGTTTTGCAAGTCATAAAAAGTCAATTGACTTCGGCCTGCTGTCGGCATGCCCTGCAGTGGGGCAACTGCCAGGGCCCATCGCTGCTAACTCCTTACTCACGCATCTCTTCTGGTGCTTCCGCTGCCTCCTTGAGCACTTTGTTACGTCTGCTCTGTGCAGCGCGTGCTGCCTAGTGGCTCTAGAGAAAGGCACGTGGGTGGTGCAGAAAGCATCCGCATTTCTACTGGCCGTGGCAGTGGCATTCCTAACCGTACCCAGCAGGACCTGGAGCCAGCCTGTGGACCCCTGCTCTAGGGTCTCGGGTATAGATCTTTCACATCACCTGTCACTTGATCCTTTTAATGAGAGATGCCAGGGATTGAAATTGGGATCTTTCTGCATGTCACTCAGATGCACTATAGCAGAACTGCAACCCCTCCCGTTCTTCCAGGTTTGGGAAGATTTTAAAGAACCTCTGAGAATAATTCTGATGTTGCTGCTTTTTACCATGTCAACAAATTCTAGTTTTATAGACACAGATGAATTTTGGATGATGATGATATATTCCCCCCCCCCCCAAAAAAAGAATAAATCAGACTGTAAAACCACCTGTGACAAGTAACAGGTACTAATGCCTTGTATGGCGCCCTCTGCTGGTGGATACAACTCCCCCCATTAAGAAAGGTATTATGTCTGAGTATTTCCGACATAGGAATGAAAAATAGCCCTGATTAAAAATAGGCAGAAAGTTATTAATTTTTGTGGGGGGGTGGGGATTAAGGGAAGACAGTGAGCATTCATTGTGAAGCTTCAGCGACTCCATTTAAATCTGCTTAACGAGCCAAATTATCGGAAAAAACATAAACAAATTATAATCTTTTCACTTGTAAATAACATTTATGTAGTGAAAGGTAGATGACTATAATTATGTTTTCCCAGTCCAGAATTACAAAGGGAATTTTTGAAAGTCACACTAAGTTGCGCACACATGCCATTTTTAATCAACTTTTGTTCCATTTCATTTAAACCGTAAATAATTATTCCAGAGGGTAGGGGATGTTGCAGCTGAAAGTTAGCGTGGCAATTCAGTGGCCTGTGTTCCGTTTAATTAATTGATTCCCACTCCCACCGCCCCTTGTAGGGACACCAAACACCCAGTTCTTTTCCTCATGTTCAGACTTCTAATAATACCTGGCTATGTGAGCAAACGAAGGCTTTCTTGCTGTATTTTCAGGGCTGTGTACTCTCAGCTTGAAGAATTTTTAGAGTTCTTCAATCACAGGATTCTGAAGAAGTGAGCAATAACTTACAGAAGCTCATAGATTTCATTAGTCTTAAAGGTGCTACTGGGCTCTTGTTTTCTGCTGCTGCAGAAAGATTAATGCAGCTACCCATCTTGAGTCTTCTTTTTGTTGTTTTTAGCAATATATAAATGTGTCATTGTTTTCTTTTCTGCCCTAGTTGTGCCGTTTATTTTCCTTCTGCTAGCCACTGGGAAGGGAAAAGGCCTCTGTAACGGTGGGTTTTGAAGAGTTCAGCGCATTATTGCCCATACATTTTCCAGTTTATCCTCATGAGCACAAAGACTAGAAAGTTCCAAATCACTCTTGTTTTTCCTGGTTGGTAGGGTTGCCAGCCTGCAGGTTGGGGCTGGAAATCTCTTGGAATTCCAACTGATCTTCAGATGACAAGGAGAAAATGGCTGCTTGGGGGGGGCTCTATAACATTATGCCCCAAACGTTGATGTTCCTCCTCTTCCCAGACCTTGCTCTCCCCAGGCTCTCCCCCCAAATTTCCAGGTATTTCCCAAGCAGGAGTTGGCACCCTAATTGGCACATATTATCCCATTTCCTTGCTGACCCCTTTACTTATGTGTATATTGACTAGATTGTAAACTTTCAGCTTGAGTCAAATTTCTTAGTTTTGGGGCCGTGTTAAGTGATGGGTAAATAGTAAAAAGGTACAGGCAGTCCCCTGTGCAAGCACCAGTCGTTTTCGACTCTGGGGTGACGTTGCTTTCATGATGTTTTCACGTTTACGGGGTGGTTTGCCATTGCCTTCTCCAGTCATCTACACTTTCCCCCCAGCAAGCTGGGTACTCATTTTACCAACCTCGGAAGGATGGAAGGCTGAGTCAACCTCGAGCCGGCTACCTGAACTAGCTTTCGCTGGGATTGAACTCAGGTTGTGAGCAGAGGGCTCCGACGCAGTACTGCAGCTTTACCGCTACATGACAATGAATCTTGAGGCTGGAACCATTCTGTGCTGATGAATTTTGAGGCTAGAACCATTCCTTGACAGAACAGAACTGCAGCATTCCTGTGTGCATCAAATGCCGCAATGAATCTTAAAAGAGAAGGAGCGTGGAGATCCTCGTGGTGTTACAAGTTGGGTTGTAAAGAAGCTGTCTGATAACGTCTCCATTGTGAAGTGTGTGGTTTGCACTAAAAATATACCCCAGAGTCAATTCCTGGCATCTCTGACAACAGGATCTTGAGTGGCAGTGTGACGTCTGCCTTAAGCTGGTAGAACTGCCTGGCAGAAGAGGTTTTTGAAGGTTGACTGGTGGTCTGACTCAGTATAAGAGGCAGTTCTGTGTGCTCATTTAGGAGTGGGAGTATATAGCCTAGTGGTACAGCACATACTTTGCATGCAGAACTCTCATTAAAGTGATGCTAACCTTATCGGTTGCAAACCCTGCAGGGATGTTGCCAGGTAGCGTGGAGGCTAGAGTGGGTGGGTCAGTGGTGTAAAGGATTTTCCTGTATCATGTGGGCTCCCAGTGAGGCACGTGCTTATACATAGCATGTATTTTTGCTCCTGCCATGGATTCTACTAGCCCATGGCTCATTCCCCCACCACCGCCTTTATTGAAGAGACACTGATTCTGAGTCTTTACTGAATCGCTGTAAGGATTGTGGTGCAATGCAAGGGAAGCACCCTGAACATTCCACAAGTGCTGCTGGCATGTAAAAAATCTGGTTACTGCAGCAGTCATAAAAATTCTGATGCCACCAATGTTCCCTCTAAGCTGAGTTAGCGTGAGCTAGCTCACAGATTTTTAGCTTCCAGCTCATGCATTTTTGTCTTAGTTCAGGAAGGATGACTCCAGAGCACAATAATTTATGGGGTAGCTCACAACTTTAATGCCAGTAACTCACAAAGAATTTTTGTTCACAAGACCCCATGGCTTAGAGGAAACATTGGATACCATCTGAGTTCATTTCATTGTGTGTGTGTGTGAGCGTGTTCAATCCTAGTCCAGCCTTTCCCCTCCAGTGTTCCCAGACCTTTGATTCCTGAAGCCATTGTTTTCCCTTAGGTGGAGATACCCCAAATGTCCAATTTTCTTGGTTGCTCCCAAAGCAAGGGATAACTCAGTTTGTATCGCCTTCTGGCTGTTCTGCTTGCCCATTGCCCAGTCTCAGGGAAGGGGTGGTGCTTTCTGAAGCAGCGGGAACATTCCCCTCTTCACCTGCCAGCTGTCTTACCTTGAACATCTCTATTATTGGCATGAAGTCAGGTAAGTCCCAGCGTCACACTGTGAGGGTTTAGGCTCCAGACTCTGTGGTTCAGAGGTCATAGGAGAGAGCAGACGAAGGAGTTGCTTCGTGTGCTCTTTTGTCAGTTCATCCTCAGGTTTGAACATATGCCTTTTGCGCTGTCAGATAATTGCTCTGTCTTGCTGCTGACCGATCTTGGCTGAAGAAAGGTCTTCCCCAACACCTGCAAGTTGAGATCCTTTGAGCTGGCAGCCCCACAATTACTATGGTATAGCCTTCCCAAGGAGGTGCGCCTGGCCCCCTCGCTTTTGGTTTTTAGGAGGCGGCCGAAGACAGTTTTATGCGAACTGCATTTTGTTAAGTCTACACGCAGACCGGAGTTGTAATTTTAAATCTTGCTTTTGCGTTTTTAATGCTATCATAGCATTATATTATGTCATTATCTTATTATTATCTTATTCAATCTGTAATTCATCTATGTTGTAAGCAATGTTCCTTCTAAGCTGCGGAGTCTTGTGAGCAAAAATTCTACTTTGTGAGCTACTGGCATTAAAGTTGTGAGCTGCTGGCACTAACGTTGTGAGCTACTGGCATTAAAGTTGTGAGCTGCTGCATAAATTGGTTTGCTCTGGAGCCATTTTTCCTGAGTGAGGACAAAAATGTGGGGAGGAGGAGGAGGAGGAGGAGAAGAAGAAGATGATATTGGATTTATATCCCGCCCTCCACTTCGAAGAGTCTCAGAGCGGCTCACAATCTCCTTTACCTTCCTCCCCCACAACAGACACCCTGTGAGGTAGGTGGGGCTGGAAAGGGCTCTCCCAGCAGCTGCCCTTTCAAGGACAACCTCTGCCAGAGCTAATGGCTGACCCAAGGCCATTCCAGCAGGTGCAAGTGGAGGAGTGGGGAATCAAACCTGGTTCTCTCAGATAAGAGTCTGCACACTTAACCACTGCACCAAACTGGCTAAAAGAAGAAGAAGAAGATATTGGATTTATATCCCGCCCTCTACTCTGAAGAGTCTCAGAGCGGCTTACAATCTCCTTTGCCTTCCTCCCCCACCTCAGACCCCCTGTGAGGTGGGTGGGGCTGAGAGAGCTCTCCCAGAAGCTGCCCTTTTAAGGCCAGAGTCTCAGAGCGGCTCACAATCTCCTTTCCCTTCCTCCCCCACAACAGACACCCTGTGAGGTGGGTGGGGCTGAGAGGGCTCTCACAGCAGCTGCCCTTTCAAGGACAACCTCTGCCAGAGCTACGGCTGACCCAAGGCCATGCCAGCAGGTGCAAGTGGAGGAGTGGGGAATCAAACCCGGTTCTCCCAGATAAGAGTCCGCACACTTAACCACGACACCAAACCAGCTCTCCAATGACTGTGAGCTAGCTCACACTAAGCTTAGAGGGGCCACTGGCGGTAAGCTGTCTTGACACAGGTAGCCCAGGCTAGCCTGATCTTGGCAGATGTCAGAAACCAAGCAGGGCTGGCTGTGGTCAGTGTTTGGCTAGGAGACCAGGGTCATCATGCAGGGGCAAGCAGTGGCAAACTGCCTCTGAACGTCTCTTGCCTGAAATGAATAAGTTTCAGTAAGCCTCAATAAGTGGATAGCGATGTGATGGCAGAGAAAAGAAAAAGCCGCCTTGAGCTCTGCATGGAGGACAGGTGGCTAATACATGTTTCAAAGGAATAATGAACAAGAAGACGGCAAGGATTGAATTGGGGATCTTCTGCATGTAGAGTATGCTCTCCACCACTGAACTGTGGCCCGTCCCCGTGCAAGGTTTCCTCCTCCTTCAGCTCGCTGTATTTTTTTTTTGACTGAATTGTAGGATGAGGCTTCAAGACAGGTAGCTTTCTCTCTCTGAATTACACAAGGCCATCGCCTGCTCTGAGCCCCTAGGGCTTGGACGGGCTGTAAATCCTAAAGTAAAACACATAGTGGCTGCATGACTCACCCCGAGGCTTAAACTAAGGGGAATTGGCTCTTTATTTTTACCGGAGTGCTCACAAGGAATGGACCCCGTAGCATCCTACAAGCCACTGTGAAGCATTAATCGCTGGAAAGCCTTAGTGTGAAGTCCTGTGTCAGGACACCTAAATAACATAACAAATCTTAACCGTCACAGGCTGTGGCGTAGCATGCGCCACAGCTGTTCAGAACCAAAAGAGAGAAGCGTTTCTGGGATTAGAAGGAGTACAGCATTGTGTTGTGTGCGTACATGTATGCGTGAGAGAGTTCAGCACTGAGCATTGCACTCATGCCTCCGGTTGGTAGCTCTGGGTGCTGAAATAGGCGGATGTCCTCACCTGGGCTCCCTGCCATTTAAAAAAGCCATTAGTAAGAAGAAGAAGAAGAAGAAGATATTGGATTTATATCCTGCCCTCCACTCCGAAGAGTCTCAGAGCGGCTCACAATCTCCTTTCCCTTCCTCCCCCACAACAGACACCCTGTGAGGTAGATGAAGATATTGGATTTATATCCCGCCCTCCACTCCGAAGAGTCTCAGAGCGGCTCACAATCTCCTTTACCTTCCTCCCCCACAACAGACACCCTGTGAGGTAGATGAAGATATTGGATTTATATCCCGCCCTCCACTCCGAAGAGTCTCAGAGCGGCTCACAATCTCCTTTCCCTTCCTCCCCCACAACAGACACCCTGTGAGGTAGATGAAGATATTGGATTTATATCCCGCCCTCCATTCCGAAGAGTCTCAGAGCGGCTCACAATCTCCTTTCCCTTCCTCCCCCACAACAGACACCCTGTGAGGTGGGTGGGGCTGAGAGGACTCTCCCAGCAGCTGCCCTTTCAAGGACAACCTCTGCCAGAGCTCTGGCTGACCCAAGGCCATTCCAGCAGCTGCAAGTGGAGGAGTGGGGAGTCAAACCCGGTTCTCCCAGATAAGAGTCCGCCCACTTAACCACGACACCAAAGAGAGCGAGGGAGCCTGACCAAACGCAGAAAAGCTCCCGATAGTTACGAAGAAGGGAAATGCTCCAGGTGTCAGGAGCTGGGTGCAGGCGAGAGCAGAATCCGAGTTCAGTCTGGGGCCGAGCCACGGAGTTCCAACCGAAACCGGGTTGGATAGCCAAGTCAGGGGGCGGAGAGCGAATCAGGAGTCAGGAAGCCGGAAAGTTCAAGCAAGAGCACAAGAGCCAGGGTGGACGTGCATCGTCACAAAAGCTTCCGTGGAGAGCCCAGTCCTGAGCAGGAGGCTAAATGTGCCTCCAGCGATCCTCCAATTAGCAAGCAGGGAAGTGCTTGTGAAAACTCAGGACTCAGCGACTGCCTTCCTCATAGGACATGCATCTCTCCAGCTGGCTGCTAGGTTTAGGTGGAGGCGCTCCCTCAGTTGAGCTACCCGTGGGGCTCCCTGCTTGCAGCTGTGCTTCCTCCTCCTCTGCTGTTGGGTCAGGTGTGGGGAATGATGGCTCAAGCAGCAGCAAGCTGTCAGCCTCAGAAGCGCTAGAGGGGCCAGCTACAGGCTCGGCTGCCAACTTGAGCAGGGGTCCTGCCTAGTTATAGAATCATAGAGTTGGAAGGGACCTCCAGGGTCTCATCTAGTCATCTAGTTGGAAGGGACCTCCATGGTCATCTAGTCCAACCCCCTGCACAATGCAAGAAATTCCCAGTATTTCCCCCTAGGTTCGCAGGATCTTCATTGCTGTCAGATGGCCATCTAGCCTCTGTTTAAAAACCCATGACACAGGGGCACTCTTCCCTACCTTCCCAAACCCTCCTCCTTGTGCAAATATTAAGATATTGGAGCTGTATTCTCCCCTCTGGTCACCCGACATCTTAGAACTGAGACTCATGGACAGATCTAAGATACTTCTTTTCTTGAACGGATCCCCCTGAGCTTGCGGTCTCTGAGTCCCGAAGTTTAGGAGAATGTTGCCCAAAAGTCATTTCAGACAACTTGATCCTGGTTTTTTGTGTTTTTTTTAAGAGTAGTTTTAAGTGGTGCCTGATTTGCAGATGGTTACCCACCGCCCCTGGTATCTTGAAGCACCCTTGTGAAGCCTCTTGGTGACAGCTTTATGGCGGGCGCTAGTGAAGCATGGCGGTTAGGAGAATGGGGTGTGATCCAGGGAGGTCGCCGGCTCAAATGTCATTTCAGCCACAGATTCACCTGGCCGCACTCAACCCCGCTCCTTTCATCTGCAATGGCCACGTGTGCTTTCCAGGTGGCCTGCGGTGCACACGAGTCACCTCTAAGTAGCTAAGCAGAGATGAGAGGGGTCTTTTAAGCCCTCAGGGAAGCAAAGGCAGGCTATACAGAGAAGAGTAGTTGGGGGTAATGAACATTTTTACGAGCCTTATTAGGGCGCACTTGCACTCAAATGTCCACGTCCAAACACCACAGGAGGACTCAACGTGTTTAGCTGAAGGAAGGCTTTCCTCAGCGTTGTTGATGACAACAAGGGAGAGAGGATGAAAGGCTCCTGACAAACTCGGCCTTGCGCTGCGTAAAACTCCTTAGCGTGGCTTTAATCTGCATCACTCTACCTGCTGATCCTCTTAGCCACCGGGTCATCGCGTGTCACCTTAACCAGGTCTGGTTCCTCACATCCCTTCGCGGGGTTGTTTGTTGAACGGGCAGCGTGAGCTTTCGAGCATCTGTCTCCCCCATCTTCAGTCACCAGGCTTCTGGTTTGGTGATGCTGGATGGTTTTTGCAGGCCCCCAGAAGTACACGTGGCTGGAAACTCCCTTAGCAAATGTCGGTGCAGACCGAGGGGGGCCCGTTAAAATGATGAGAGTATGGTCTGCTGCTGCTGCTTCTGTGAGCCAAGGAGAATTGCCCCTTTAGGTTGGTAAGATAAAGTGGGGGAACGGAGTGGAGGAGTTTGGGGGTATGAGATAACAGGATGGCTTGTAACGTTCACGATGCCGTATTATGTCTGGATTGGGACCAAGGAGAAGCCTCTCAAGCCAAGGAAATGAGGCATTGTGGGAACTTAGGCACGGTGTGAGAGATTTTATGCTTGTCTGATTTTGTGTCTTTTTGTTGCCCATTTAAAATCAGTATCACCAGATTCTTGGGAATTGGGTCAGAATTCAAATAAACAGTGGTTTGTTCAGGGTTTTAGCTTAAATTATCGAGATGCAGGTTGCTGCCTTAATACTGGGCGCCTTTAATCCTGTAGTTGACTGATTTTCAGGGAGGAGAAAAACATACAGTATTAAGCAGGCTTGCCCTTGTGGCATGTTTAGGAACAACTTAATCTGAATGGGGGAAAAAAAATCCCACGTAGACAACCAACTGGAGCATAAAAGGCAAATGCAGGTTAGTTTTTGCTTTATTTTCCAAGCAGGTTGACAGCTGAAGGAGAACAGCCTGTTAACAGGGCATTGTTTTTCACTGTTTGGATGCTAGATTATCGTATGTTGCTTCTGCAGTTGGGAAAGCCATCTGTGCCTGCTTTTAGCTCTCCCCCCCCCCTCCCTGAGAGCTGAGTTTGGGTCTCAGAACCGCTAAGAAATTATTTATTCATTCATTTGCTTATATCCCGCTTTGTGTCCTAATGGGGACCCAGCGTGGCTTACAAGTCTTCCCATCTTCTTCTTTTTTTATCCTTGCAACAATCGTGTGATGTAGGCTGATAGGGACTGGCCCAGGGGTATGCATGAGGCTTCCTCAGCAGAGTGGAGCTTGAAACCGGATCTTCTGACACGAAGCACCGTGCTCTGCTGGGCTGTCTTGGGCCTTCCAGTCTGCAGTTGATTTAGTTGAAATTGAGTCCCTCTCGGTCTCATCAGAATCAGAACCGGCAAGGCGAGAGAGTTGAGGATTGAGCCCCTCAGAGAGCCATTTCAAAAAGCGAGGCAAATAGCCCAAGCTTTTACCTTTTAACAAATTCTTAAGTGCCTTTTTAAATGGTTTAAAGGTTCAAATGGTCATTTTATTTGTCTTCTCTTGCAGTCATAACCTTTAAGCTATCAAATTGTTATTATGGGCTCCTACTTGGGTCCTGCAATGTAGGTTCTCGTTAGGACTTTCTACAACGTATTTCAAGGTTGTTTAAAACGATTGAAATATAGTGGTCGTTGTAATAAACCTGAACTTGAACTTGAGAGCCGTTTACTGCTTTCTTGTTACTAGGTCTGTTGATTCTGGCAGGGCTGCTCTGGAGGTGGTGGGTTCCTGGTTTGCAAAACCAAGGCTTGTGGCAATTATGATGCTGGTGCTAATTCAATCTGAAATTTCCTTGGTGCTTCAGGCTTTCCAACTCTGTCCTCATTTTGTGTGGGTTTAAATTGCTGTTTTTGAGTAAACTCGCGCGCGTAAGAGTGGTTAATGATGCCAGGGTAGGCATATCTAATTAAGACACTGCGAACAGAGCACCTTCCTTCCGTTTTGTGCGCACATCCTCCCTTCTCCCTCTAGCCTTATCAGCATTTATGTGTTCAGTCAATGCCGGCATTAGTTGTAATTAATAGTAACCCAGTTCTGCTAACCGGCTTTGAGTTCTCCTTTCAAATCCTGGCTAGTCTTTAGTGTTAATGCAATGCTTAATGATGGTTCAGGTTGATAGAGGTGATTTGAGGAGTAAGAGGGCTGGCTTGGGAGGGGGGAGGGTATTGCTCCCTCACAGGAGGGATAATTCGGGGGGGGGGGGGGGAGAGTTAAAACCTGCAGGAGGGTCAGGTGCTGCACCTTTGCTGTTCCACACCCTGGTGCCAAGGAACAGAGAAGGGCCCTGCTCGTCTCCCCAGCCCTTTGCCATGTGCAGAGTCCTTTTACGAGGGGAAGGGATCTGGTCTGGCTTTGCTCTTGGCTTAGGAGAAAGCAGAAACGGCACACATCTCAGTGTTTCTGTCTTCTCCAGAGCAAGTTGATTCCATCTCTTTCTGCCTTCCCTGCTTTTTTTCTCTGCATACATGAAGACTTGGAGGAAGCAAACAGTGGTGGCATATAGTTGATGACTTCTAAGCTGAGCTGAACCTTCTTGTTGCCGTAACTCTGTCTCAAAATAACAGACACACCTGCCATGGTTTAAATGCCACAGTTCAGTCTGGTCCAAGTTGTATGGGTGACTTTCCATTGATGCTCATAGGTGTGTGGCCCTAGGGTGACTTTCCATTGATGCTCATAGATGTGTGGCCCTAGGGTGACTTTCCATTGATGCTCGTAGGTATGTGGCCCTAGGGTGACTTTCCATTGATGCTCGTAGGTGTGTGGCCCTAGGGTGACTTTCCATTGATGCTCGTAGGTGTGTGGCCCTAGGGTGACTTTCCATTGATGCTCGTAGGTGTGTGGCCCTAGGGTGACTTTCCATTGATGCTCGTAGGTGTGTGGCCCTAGGGTGACTTTCCATTGATGCTCTTGGGTGTGTGGTCCTAGGGTGACTTTCCATTGATGCTCGTAGGTGTGTGGCCCTAGGGTGACTTTCCATTGATGCTCGTAGGTGTGTGGCCCTAGGGTGACTTTCCATTGATGCTCTTGGGTGTGTGGCCCTAGGGTGACTTTCCATTGATGCTCTTGGGTGTGTGGTCCTAGGGTGACTTTCCATTGATGCTCGTAGGTGTGTGGCCCTAGGGTGACTTTCCATTGATGCTCGTAGGTGTGTGGCCCTAGGGTGACTTTCCATTGATGCTGGTAGGTGTGTGGCCCTAGGGTGACTTTCCATTGATGCTCATAGGTGTGTGGCCCTAGGGTGACTTTCCATTGATGCTCGTAGGTGTGTGGCCCTAGGGTGACTTTCCATTGATGCTCGTAGGTGTGTGGCCCTAGGGTGACTTTCCATTGATGCTCTTGGGTGTGTGGTCCTAGGGTGACTTTCCATTGATGCTCATAGGTGTGTGGCCCTAGGGTGACTTTCCATTGATGCTCATAGGTGTGTGGCCCTAGGGTGACTTTCCATTGATGCTCGTAGGTATGTGGCCCTAGGGTGACTTTCCATTGATGCTCGTAGGTGTGTGGCCCTAGGGTGACTTTCCATTGATGCTCGTAGGTGTGTGGCCCTAGGGTGACTTTCCATTGATGCTCGTAGGTGTGTGGCCCTAGGGTGACTTTCCATTGATGCTCTTGGGTGTGTGGTCCTAGGGTGACTTTCCATTGATGCTCGTAGGTGTGTGGCCCTAGGGTGACTTTCCATTGATGCTCGTAGGTGTGTGGCCCTAGGGTGACTTTCCATTGATGCTCGTAGGTGTGTGGCCCTAGGGTGACTTTCCATTGATGCTCTTGGGTGTGTGGTCCTAGGGTGACTTTCCATTGATGCTCATAGGTGTGTGGCCCTAGGGTGACTTTCCATTGATGCTCGTAGGTGTGTGGCCCTAGGGTGACTTTCCATTGATGCTGGTAGGTGTGTGGCCCTAGGGTGACTTTCCATTTATGCTCATAGGTGTGTGGCCCTAGGGTGACTTTCCATTGATGCTCGTAGGTGTGTGGCCCTAGGGTGACTTTCCATTGATGCTCGTAGGTGTGTGGCCCTAGGGTGACTTTCCATTGATGCTCTTGGGTGTGTGGTCCTAGGGTGACTTTCCATTGATGCTCATAGGTGTGTGGCCCTAGGGTGACTTTCCATTGATGCTCTTGGGTGTGTGGTCCTAGGGTGACTTTCCATTGATGCTCTTGGGTGTGTGGTCCTAGGGTGACTTTCCATTGATGCTCTTGGGTGTGTGGCCCTATGGTGACTTTCCATTGATGCTCATAGGTCTGTGGCCCTAGGGTGACTTTCCATTGATGCTCTTGGGTGTGTGGTCCTAGGGTGACTTTCCATTGATGCTCATAGGTGTGTGGCCCTAGGGTGACTTTCCATTGATGCTCTTGGGTGTGTGGCCCTAGGGTGACTTTCCATTGATGCTCGTAGGTGTGTGGTCCTAGGGTGACTTTCCATTGATGCTCGTAGGTGTGTGGCCCTAGGGTGACTTTCCATTGATGCTCGTAGGTGTGTGGCCCTAGGGTGACTTTCCATTGATGCTCTTGGGTGTGTGGTCCTAGGGTGACTTTCCATTGATGCTCATAGGTGTGTGGCCCTAGGGTGACTTTCCATTGATGCTTTTGGGTGTGTGGTCCTAGGGTGACTTTCCATTGATGCTCTTGGGTGTGTGGTCCTAGGGTGACTTTCCATTGATGCTCTTGGGTGTGTGGCCCTATGGTGACTTTCCATTGATGCTCATAGGTCTGTGGCCCTAGGGTGACTTTCCATTGATGCTCTTGGGTGTGTGGTCCTAGGGTGACTTTCCATTGATGCTCATAGGTGTGTGGCCCTAGGGTGACTTTCCATTGATGCTCTTGGGTGTGTGGTCCTAGGGTGACTTTCCATTGATGCTCTTGGGTGTGTGGCCCTAGGGTGACTTTCCATTGATGCTCGTAGGTGTGTGGTCCTAGGGTGACTTCCCATTGATGCTCATAGGTGTGTGGCCCTAGGGTGACTTTCCATTGATGCTCTTGGGTGTGTGGTCCTAGGGTGACTTTCCATTGATGCTCATAGGTGTGTGGCCCTAGGGTGACTTTCCATTGATGCTCTTGGGTGTGTGGTCCTAGGGTGACTTTCCATTGATGCTCTTGGGTGTGTGGCCCTAGGGTGACTTTCCATTGATGCTCATAGGTCTGTGGCCCTAGGGTGACTTTCCATTGATGCTCGTAGGTGTGTGGCCCTAGGGTGACTTTCCATTGATGCTCGTAGGTGTGTGGCCCTAGGGTGACTTTCCATTGATGCTCTTGGGTGTGTGGTCCTAGGGTGACTTTCCATTGATGCTCGTAGGTGTGTGGCCCTAGGGTGACTTTCCATTGATGCTCGTAGGTGTGTGGCCCTAGGGTGACTTTCCATTGATGCTCGTAGGTGTGTGGCCCTAGGGTGACTTTCCATTGATGCTCATAGGTGTGTGGCCCTAGGGTGACTTTCCATTGATGCTCGTGGGTGTGTGGCCCTAGGGTGACTTTCCATTGATGCTCATAGGTGTGTGGCCCACCACATCTAGGCCCAAGCTTTGCCCATTACCACAGCTGATGGAATTTAGCTAGACTGGGATTTTGTGAGCAGGTTTGGGAGATAATAAACATATATCCGAGGGAGGTGTATATGTGTGTATGTGTGTTCTGTTTTTGAAAGAAGCAGTTTTGAAACTTCCTGAAAAGGGTAGACTTGGAGAAGAGTGTCCCCAAACAATTAGTGTTTGTGGGTCTAGATTCTGTTCTTAGCAAAGGTGCTTACGTGGGTGGTGGCTATGCTGCTTCAGGTGGTCTAGGAGGAGATGAATTGTGCTGACCCCTCTCAATCCAAGTTTAGGCCTGGGTTTGGGATGGAAATGGCTTTGAGCACATTGACTGACCTTCTTCATCAGGAGAGTGATAGGGGAGTGTATTGCTGTTGGTTCTCCTGGACCTTTGGGCAGCTTTCAGTCCATATTGGCCATGGTATCTTTCTGGAGAGGCTGACTTCTTGGGGGAGGGGCCAGCATGCTTTCATGGTTCCACTTTCACCTGACTGGCTGGTTTCAGAAAGTGGTGCTGTGGGACTGCTGTTTGCCCCTGTGAGCATTAGTACTATGTGATCTTGCCGGAGACCAGTGTTCCCTCTAAGCGGAGTTAGCATGAGCTTTTGTTGTTCAGTCGCACAGTCAAGTCCGACTCTTTGCGACCCCATGGACAAAGTCACGCCAGGCCCTCCAGTCTTCCACCATCCTCTGAAGTCTGCTCAAATTCATGTTACATCAGTAACGCTATCCAGCCCTCTCATCTTTTGCCTTCCCCTTCTTTTGCCTTCTGTCTTTCCCAGCATCAGGATCTTCTCCAGGGAATGCTCCCTTCTCATTTGGTGGCCAAAGTATTTGACCTTCCAGGGAACAGTCTGGGTTGATTTCCCTTAGGACTGACTGATTGGATCTTCTTGCAGTCCAAGGGACTCTCAAGAGTCTTCTCCAGCACCACAGCCCAAAAGCATATATTCTTCTGCGCTCGGCCTTCCTTATGGTCCAGCTCTCACAGCCATACATTACTACTGGGAATACCATCGCTTTGACTATATGGGCTTTTGTTGGCAGGGTGATGTCTCTACTTTTTATTATACTGCCCAGTTTCGCCATAGCTGTCCTCCCAAGGAGCAAACATCTTTTAATTTCATGGCTACAGTCACCATCTGCAGTGATCTTGGATCCCAGATTTTTAGCCTCCAGCTCACACCTTTTTGTCTTAGCTCAGAAGGATGGCCTCAGAGCACACTAATTTATGCAATAGCTCACAGCTTTAATGCCTCACAATGTAGAATTTTTGCTCACAAGACTCTGCAACTTAGAGAGAACATTGCCAGGGACTGTCTTGATCATCTGGGAATTTGGTGTGAGGAGCCACCGATATGCAGATGATGTTGAGTTTGGTTTGTCCCTTACAGGTGAGGCAGGCGGGTCCATGGAATTCCTGAACAAGTGCCTGGATTAATGGCCAATAAATGGAAGCTCACTGTTGGTCATCATGGGGTCCTTGAAGAGACTGCCTCTAGCCATACTGTCCAGCACACAAGTTAAGATGGTCTTCTCAGTCAGTGCTGCCTAGATACCTACCTGCGGAAATGAGGCAGACAGCAAGCAGAGGTGGAGCCTTTTCAGTGGGGGCTCCTTGTCTTTGGAATGCCTTCCCCATTGATGCTTGCCTGGCACTTCCTTTGTTGTCCCTTGGGTACCATTTTCAGCATGTACTTCTTTGTTGTGGCTTTTTACTGAAGGGCTCCATCTTTTTAACCGTTTTCTGGTTTGTTTTAGTATTAATATTTTTTATGTTGGGAGTGTGCTATGATTTTATTGTGCAATTTGTATCTTGTGAGAGGAAGGGGTTTTACGAATGGCTTATGTCTAGTGATTCCGCAGAGATGTTTTAAAAATGCAGGACATGTTCCAGGCAGTATGCAGCGTCTGTAAATCTCAGCTTTTTTTTAAAAAAATGGAAGTTCTGTACCTTACCAATGTGAAGGTATCCTTGAAGCTATGTGGGCAACCTCTGAAGCCAGTTTGGTGTAGTGGTTAAGTGTGTGGACTCTTACCTGGGAGAACCGGGTTTGATTCCCCACTCCTTCACTCACACCTGCTGGAATGGCCTTGGGTTAGCCACAGCTCTCGCAGGAGTTTTCCTCGAAAGGGTAGCTGCTGTGAGAGCAGCACATGGTGTCTGTTGTGGGGGGAGAAGATATGGGAGATTGTAAGCTGCTCTGAGTCTCTGATTCAGAGAGAAGGGCGGGGTATAAATCTGCAATTCTTCTTCTTCTTCTTCTTCTTCTTCTTCTTCTTCTTCTTCTTCTTCCTCCTCTTCCTCTTCTTCTTCTTCTTCTTCTTCTTCTTCTTCTCCTCCTCCTCCTCCTCCTCCAGAAGGGTGACTTCTGGATTTCCATCAGGAATGTGTGAGCGGGGGTATAAGGTGTTGTAGTGCTTGGCATGGTTCTGTGCTGCCTTCTAAAAATATGGCCACGTCTGTAGATAGCTAAATAGGTGGATCGGTGCTACACTTACCCAAAACAAAACCTCCCCAGGTTTACAGAAAAACCTGCAAACTTTAGAACATACATTGGGGGGGGGGGTTAAACCTCCCCCCCCCCAACCTGGGCATGCGAAGACAACGAAACATCCCCCTCTAGTGGTGGCACCAATTGTAGTGTTGATGCCAGCTGCAGTGAAGTGGGGAAGGGGGGAGGAGTCAGGAGATGTGGCAGGCCCAGTGACAGAGACCGGGAGCTGTGCTAGGCTTTCTGGGAGCAGAGGTGGCAGCTGCACCAGGCTTGTTGGCCGTGTAGTTAATAGTGGGGAGAGACACAATGGGCCTGGCAGCAGAGGCTGGATGCCGCTCTGGGCTTGCTGGAGGGAGCTAGGGCTGTGCTGGGCTTGCTGGCACTAGAAGAGATGGGGGGAATGGGAGATGCAGTGGGCCCAGGAGCTGTTCCAGGTTTGCTGGGGGCAGAGGTGGGGGGGACCTGAAACTGTGCTAGGCTTGCTGGCATTGGAGGTGATGGGGGTGACTGGGGGCTGTGGAAGGTTCCCTTGGAGCACCAGCAAAGGTAGGGGGAGCCACAAAGGATTCTCTAGCTGGATAACGGTTTCAGTGATGCTCCATAGTTGGCTTGTATAGGAATGCAGCTGAGCTGTAGTTTGGATTGTACTGTAGATGTTCTTCTCCCACATGGTTTTCCCACTTGACCAGCTGGTTTCTGAAAGTAGCAGATTTTCAGGCCTGTTGTGGTATTAACCCTTCTGTGTGTTTGAGAACTCTTCATTCCTCTTTAAACAATTTTATTGATAACATATGGTAACAATTTCCATTAATAACTTCTTTTCATCTATCCCATATGCTTCTTTCTAATCACCCCTCCCCCCGTTACTTGAACCCCGCCAGTGTTATTTACTCAAAATACTAACATTAAAAGGTACCCTTAATTCCTAAGAACTAAAATTAATATTCTTCTTTCTTCTAAAGTTTAATCATTATCAAAAATTGTCCAAAGTCCTTTTACTTTCCACTCGTCTTCTGCATAACTTCTAAATTTTTCCACTCCCTTTTAAAATCTTCTAAATCATAGTCTGTTAAAGTTCTTGTTAATTTGTCCATCTCACTCCATGTCATAACTTTTACAATCCAATCCCATTTTTCTGGTATTTTTTCTTGCTTCCATAATTGTGCATATAGTGTCCTAGCAGCTGAAAGTAAGTACCAAATTATAGTTCTATCTTCTTTTGGAAATTTTTCCATTTGTAATCCCAACAAAAAAGTCTCTGCAGCTTTCTTGAATTCATATCCCAAGATCCTAGAAAGTTCTTGTTGGATCATCTGCCAATACTTTTTTGCTCTTTCACAAGTCCACCACATATGGTAGAAATAACCTTCATGTTTTTTACATTTCCAGCATCTGTCTGGCATCTTGTTATTCATCTTTGCCAATTTTTTAGGAGTCATATACCATCTATACATCATTTTAAAACAGTTCTCTTTAATACTTTGACATGCTGAAAGTTTCATAGAGTTCTTCCATAAATATTCCCATGTATCCATCTGTATTTCTTTATTTACATTTATTGCCCATTTAATCATTTGAGATTTCACTACTTCATCTTCTGTAGACCATTTAAAAAGTAATTTATAAGTTTTTGAAATTAATTTTTCATTATCTCCAAGCAGAACTTTCCATTCCTCTAACCTTGTTCCCCCCCCCCCCCCAATCCCTGCTTGACAGAACTGCAGATAAAACATCTCCTCCCCTCACCCGGGATTATATTGATGTAAGTAACTGAGATTGCATTGAGGAAACCATTAAATGCAATATTAAATGAACTGTAGTCCATCATCCCCGACGGAATCACATGGTAACCATTTTGGTTCATTGTCCAAATATGTAAGGATGGGGAAAGTATACATTTATTAAGACCGACTGAAATTAAGTAGCCTTTTCCTTCTGAGTAGCCTTCAGTGCAGCATGAAATCTGTCATGCATCCAGCATCATTTAATAGAAAGTAATTTCTGTATTTATGTGGCCTTTTCTCTGGAGAGCTTAGGGGCGTTTGTACCCCTACTTCAGTTTTATACTCACAGTGATTGCTTGAATTAAATTAAGCTGGAATAGAGTGACTGGTCCAAGATCGCTCAGTGAGCTTTGTCGTTAAGTGGGGAATTGAAATTGCGTCGCCCTGGTTTTTAATCCAGCCCTAATCACTGTGCCACACTTATTCTGAAACTCTTCCTGTGTTCCATTTAGTGTGAGCTGCAAGCCTTTGGGTACTTAAATATTTTTCACTCTTTTTTTTAACACCCAGCCTATGAAATTCAAAAGCTTGCTCACTGAGTTCATCTTCATGTAAAGGGTACTGGTGTTGTCCTTGGGCTTGCTCTAAAACAAGAGATAAAGACAAACAAGGATGTGTTCATTAGGACTAACTGAAATTAGTAACTATTTCTTTCTCAGTAGCTTTTTGGTGCAGTTTGTCATCTAATCATGAAATTTAAAGAAATTCATGTAATTATAAATGCATATTAAATATAAATAAACATCAATACCAATCTTTTAGCTTGGAAAACTTAACTAATTTAAGCCACTCTGTGGGCTTGCTTTGATCTTTTTTTATTGTCACTGCCCTCCCGTTCATAGAGACATCCTGGAGTTGTCCTGATCTGTTCTACAGACAGCTAAATTTTGCTGTTCTGTTTTGCTGATGTTCTGCAGAAATCACAACACTGGCAGTCGAACGTAGAAGCAAGTTACCTTCCCTTTTTGTTCCTTCCTTCCTTTCCCAAGTGACTCCTGCCCCCAAGTACACTTCAAGTATGGGGTAGGGGAGGGGGGATGCTTCCTATAGCATTGGGGAGGGGGGATGCTGTTCATAAGGGTCACTTTCCGGAAAATAGAGTGCCTTGATGCAGGCATGACTTGTGCTCTGGTGGCCACAGCAGCAGTCGTATCCTTTGCATTCAGCGAAGCACTGTGGCCTGAAGAATCCCACAAGCACAAGTGCACCTGCAGGAAGAGTTCAGTTAACCAAATATTGTCATGTTCGTGGTTTGGCTAACGGATGGCCGCAAGCTCTGGTTGGTGCTGAAATATCTGCTGTCATGATGGGTGGTGCTTATGGAGGGAAGCACGGTGTGTTGAAGAGGCCCCCGATGTAGCACCACAGAGTTAGTCAAGGCCTAGCCTGTCGGGTGTCCGTCATGTAAACCTTGCTTTCATGGCAGCGCTGATGGCAAAGAAGAGGGCAAAAGGGTGCATGGGGGAAAAACTTCATTGGCGTGGAATGTGCTTTTATTTCTGATGGTTCTGGGGTGGGTGGGGGTCCAGCAATGAAGAGTGTCTTCTGCCCCCTGTGACTGGATGGTCTTATTTCTTGGCGTCACTAGAATTCGATACCGGCATGTGACGCAGCCCCAGGGCTCTTTTCATGTCCATTTTATGTAAATTCCATGCCAGTATATTTATTAGGTGCGTTAAATCTGTCTATACCGTTTAAAGAAAATGTTCTAAGCAGCTTACAAAAATAAGGTGACCCGTGAACTGCAAACAGTGCAGTTTTATAGTACAAAGCTAAAGACCAGCTCAATCATGATTCAAAGGAAAGCAGAACATGAAGAAAATAAATAAAGCCAGGGAAACTGAGCAGTCGATCAAAGGATGTAGAAATAATTTTTTTAAAAAGTCTTGAGCTGCTGCCTCGACGAAGGTGACAGGGAAACTTCGGAGAAGAGGGAGCTACAAAGGCCACTCAGAGCCATTCCACAGAATACTTTGCTGTATTTTTTTTTAAAGGTCAAGGTAGTCCCTGTGCAAGCACCAGTCATTTCCGACTCTGGGGTGATGTTGCATCATGATGTTTTCACAGCAGACTTTTTGTTAAAGGGTGGTTTGCATAGCCTTCCCCAGCCATCTACACTTTAACCCCAGCAAGCTAGGTACTCATTTGTCTGACCCCGGAAGGATGGAAAGCTGAGTCAACCTTGAGCCGGCTACCTAAACCCAACTTCTGCCTGGATGGAACGCAGGTCGTGAGCAGAGCTTTGGACTGCAGTACTGCAGTCTTACTACTCTGCGCCACAGGGCTCTTCCTTTGCTTATTACCAAGAGGCAAAAACTAGTTTTCCACTGAGAGATTCGGAGCCCATAAACACACAAGTGGAGAAGGAACACATACAGTGGTATCGAAATCTCTCTGGTAATGTACAGAAATCAGCAAGTCATAAAAACGGAGGATGTATCCTTACTCCCCTTCAGCTGTTCGGGAACCCCTTAGGAATGACAACAGGCAGACTTCTACAGCTGGCTGACGTGGCCAGTGCTGTTCCATGTCCCTGCCTGAGCCAAGGTTCAATAATAGGGAGGTTCCTAGGGACTTATATACTGTTTTGATCTTCACCTGCGTGTGTGTTCACTTCCCCTTCATCCCGATATTAGGTGCTTCAGCTTAACATAAAAATAACACACTTCCAAAGTGTAATAAAGAGGAAAGTTAACATTAAGGTAGAACAACATGTTCTCCTCCACTTGCAGCTGCTGGAATGGCCTTGGGTTAGTCATAGCTATCGCAGGAGTTGTCCTTGAAAGGGCAGCTGCTGTGAGAGCCCTCTCAGCCCCACCCACGTCACAGGGTGTCTGTTGTGGGGGGAGAAGATACAGGCGATTGTAAGTCGCTCTGAGACTGATTCAGAGAGAAGGGCGGGGTATAAATCTGCAGTCTTCTTCTTCCATCTTTAGTGCCTGTAACCTCTTGAGGCCTGGCACACAGGGCATCTTGAGTACAGACAGAGAAACTGTTTCAGCACTAACACATTGAACTACAATGGCCTTCTGCCAATGCCACTAGCCTCAGCTCAGGCAATCAGGGACCTAAAGAAGAGCCTCTGGTAAGAATGTAAGTGATCTGGCAGGTCTTTGTGGGAAGGCTCTCTGGGTTGTGCCTGAAAACCAATTGGAAGCCAGTGCGGGGGTTGCAGCACAGAGGAGTTAATACATTTACTGCAGCATGTCTAACTGTGATCTGACCTGAGCGTCATTCTCTTCCAAGGAGGAGGGCAGCCAAAGTTGGCAGCTGGGCTTTTGAACCATGCAGAGTGCTTGGGCAACCAGTGATATGGCTGGATCTTAAAGTACCCCCAAGGCTGCAGATCTGATCTTTACGGAGAAAGCCCAACCCCAGCATCTGGTTACCACAGACAAGGACAGTTGACTGCACTTGTGCCCCACTCAGGGAATAACAGCTTGCCAATTGACTGTCCCTCCCCTTCTCCTAGTGCTCGTTTTAAGATACCGTATCCAAAACAATGGAGGTCTGTGTGACCCAGAGAAGGGTGTCCTGCATTAAAAGTTATAAAACCTTAATGAAAGAGAATATGCTCTCATGCATACTCTCAGCTCAGCAGTAGGTTGGGCAGAGGATCCAAATTAAAGTGTAAACACTCGGCTCCTCTTTCCCTTGCTGTGTACATGTCCTAGCCTGATGTTAATCTAAGGCAGGCTCCTAAAAGTTTTGTTCTTAAAAGTTCTCATTACCTTGGAGTCTTTATGCAGCCTACAATGGCTTAGGTAGAAGATCCTCTTTCTTCTGGATGGAATCAGCACAAAAGAGGTTCTCCTTCCTATGCCAAGGAGTTTGATTTTTGTTTGTCCACCTCTGGGCAGGGCAGGTTGGGTCAAAGAAGCTTCTCCTGACATCTCCAGAAAGACTTATCTAAGATTTTCAGTCTCCAAAACTCCGTTCCATTTCCAGTGAGAGAGAACTTTGGCTCATCCCATTGTCTTCCAGTAGAGAACGATTTCTAAAAGGTGGCTGAGGTGAGGGTGGCAATAAGCCGTTGAATTGACTCCCCCTCAGATGCTCTCTGTTAAAAGAGAAGGGGGGGGGAAGCTTTTTAAAACTCAAGGTGAAGGTTTTGTACAGTAAAGTATAACATATTTCTTCACAATGCTCACATTACTTGCCCATTGCTGGTCTTTGTCATCAGACTGTAGGAAAGAATGGGAGCAAAGTGCCAGTGAGGGGATGTGCATTTGGTATAAATTGAATTAAATAAATACCTGAAAAATACCTTATCAGTATTTTTTGAGTATTTATTCAGACAAATACAGATTCTGTAATCCGATTTGGCTACCAATATAGATGAGCCCAAATAAAATACCCATATAGCTGAGCCCAAATAAAAACCGATATTGTTCAGCTTTTATTTGGGCATAGCTTGGAAAAGACATTTAAAGAGCCCATGGTCTTTTTAAATTGCTTCTCTCACTGAATCTCACTGCCATGGGAGCTCAGCCTGGCTTGGAGAAGGCATTGGCAAGCTCACTGCAGTGGCAGTGGTGCAGCTCACTTGACAAGTGAATGTAATGATCTCTTTAAATGCCTAAGTTCACTTGCCAAGTTGCACTGCCACTGTGGTGCAGGTGGCTTGCAGAAGACATTTAAAGAGACCTGGCTTGTGCTGCTGCTGTGGTGGTGCAGCACAATGAATGAACTCAGAAGACATTTAAAGAGACCACAGTTTCTTTAAATGACTTTCCGCCCCTCTGTTACTTTCGGAGCGGGGGGGAGGCATTTAATGAATCGGGGAACCTTCTTTGGGGGCCTGTAGAATTGGACCCCTGGTCCAATCTTTTTAAAACTTTTGGGGGGGTTGGGGGTTAGAAGCTGCACCAGAAGCTATGCTACAGATTTGATGACTCTATAAAAAAATTTTTTTAAGCCCCCCAAGTCCTGAATACCTCCAGATCAATTTTCCATTATGCTCTATGAGGACTGTCCCCATAGGGTATAACGGAGCCAAATAAATTCCAGTTTCTTGAATATATGCCTGAATCACAACACCATACCGATATTGGGATCCAGGGATATTGGGAAATTCCAATTGTTTCCAGGTCCAAAATATCCATTTTTTTAAAAAAAAAAACACAAAATGCCGATTTTCTCCCTGCATACCATAATGCCAACAGCCTGTGTGCATTTTTTCCCGTTGGTCCTTTGTAGTAAGCAGTCCAAAGAGCTACAGCTTAATCCTATTATGAAGCCAGCATGGACTTAAGGGCTCACAACCATCTGGGAATGAGATCATACATGGTGGTGCTTAATATAGATGGTCTTGTTGTTTGGAGAGCGCTAAATGTAAATTGAGCCCCGTGGCACAGAGTGGTAAAGCTGCAGTACTGCAGTCCGAGCTCTCTGCTCACGACCTGCGTTCGATCCCAGCAGAAGCTGGGTTCAAGTAGCTGGCTCAAGGTTGACTCAGCCTTCCATCCTTCCGTGGTCGGTAAAATGAGTACCCAGCTTGCTGGGGGGAAAGCGTAGATGACTGGGGAAGGCAAGGGCAAACCACCCCGTAAAAAGTCTGCCGTGAAAATGTCGTGATGCGACATCATCCCAGAGTCGAAAACGACTGGTGCTTGCACAGGGGACTACCTTTTTTTAAAAAATGTACACTGACCTTGAGCATTGCTGTAACTTTTACAGATAACTTAGCTTGAGAATGCTAATGGAGAGAGAGCCTGTATGTTCTTGAACAAGTTTTCAGCTTGTCCTCCAAATGATATGATTTATATTTGCATGGTCTATCCAGAAAGTTATTTTTCAACTCCCAGTAGCTTCTTAGGGATGCATCCTCTCCTTTAGGCGGTGACTTGACTGATTATCAAAAGGCTGGAAGTGCTTTCACTGGCATGCGCCAGTCGAAGGCAGAGCCGCTATGATGAAAGAAGAGATAGCAGTTAAGTGGTAAATTTTGGATGCCACAGGTGTGATGTCGTGTTAGCAGAGTAACTCTGCTGTGTGGACATTGCTCCAGCGATGTGGTGGAGTAAGGGCTATGTATTTGTTTCTGTAGACAAATACATAGCTCTTACTCTGTGTCATGATGCCTTCACATGTTCTTGGCCAGCACCCAAAACAATTTCTGTACAAAAGCTTGCAGTGCTCATCCATTTCATGTTTTCCCCTGGGTCCTAGGCTTAGAGCACCGAGTATGAGATTTCTGTAATGAATGTCAATAAATCAAAAGTAGCTTTGTCGTTTACAGATCAATACCTATACACCATACTCAAAACTGGTACAGCACAGACGTTTTGATGCAGTAATTCAGAACAAGAGGTGTCAGGATTCAGAGACTGTTAAATGCACACAATGTTGCAAACGTGATAATGTTTTAAGCATGTTTTTGGGTAAAAAATAATCTTTAATTATATTTGTTTGTGTCCTTTATAAAGTTTATATCTCCGCTACCTGGCATTACATTTTACGAAACACATGGCTCGGCCCGACAAGGTCTCATTTATGTCAAATCTGACCCTCATAACAAATTAGTTTGACACCCCTGGTTTAAAGGCCCTTATATCCCCTCGCTGGGCTTGTTCTGCTGTTCCCTTTTTACTGGCCTCTCCAGCTTCATTCTCACTTTATAACATCAGTTCTTCCTATTGTCACTACTTGTGTTTCTCCCTTGGTACAGCTCAGCTTCACAGTGGAAATCTGGACTTGTAGAGCAGCTTGCTCATTGCAGAAGGTGTCCCACACTGACGTGCAAATACTATTTCAGAGCTCCTTTTCAGTTGGCTAACTTCGTTTGGTTTTTTTACACAGTGGAAGAATCGGATATCATTGATCTCGAGAAACGGTATTGGCTCCTGAAAGCTCAATCGAGAACGGGGCGTTTTGACCTGGAAACGTTTGGTCCTTTGGTTTCTCCTCCCATTCATCCATCTCTGGGTGAAGGTATGAAAAATTCGCAGCTCTCTCGTTTAATAAAGTTTTGGTGGGCCAGTACCGTATTTTTCGGTCCATAGGACGCACCGGACCATAAGACGCAGCTGCCTGGCTGGGAGACAAGCGGCGACTCCCTCCGCCCCCACTGCAAACCCAGCACTTCGCAGGGAGCGATCTCGCCGCTTGTCTCCCAGCCAGGCACGCAGGAGCGGGGGAAGCACGCCTGGCTGGGAGACAAGCGGCGAGATCGCTCCCTGCGAAGTGCTGGGTTTGCGATGGGGGCGGAGGGAGCGATCTTGCCGCTTGTCTCCCAGCCAGGTGTGCTTCCCCCGCGCCTGCGTGCCTGGCTGGGAGACAAGCGGCGAGATCGCTCCCTCCGCCCCCATCGCCAACCCAGCACTTCGCAGGGAGTGATCTCGCCGCTTGTCTCCCAGCCAGGCACGCAGGCGCGGGGGAAGCACGCCTGGCTGGGAGACAAGCGGCGAGATCGCTCCCTGCGAAGTGCTGGGTTGGCGATGGGGGTGGAGGGAGCAATCTCGCCGCTTGTCTCCCGGGGGCTCCCAGGCCCCTCCCCCCTCATCTTTTAGTATTCGGACCATAAGACGCACGCACTTCCCCCCCACACTTTTTTGGGGGGGGGGGGAAGTGCGTCTTATGGTCCGAAAAATACGGTAATTGATGGAGGATGTGTCATTAAAAGCACAAAAAAGTTGCAGTTTAGGGGAGCCGCTGCCGGAGGAATAGGCAAGGACAGAATAACTCACAATTCCTTGTAACGTGGGGAGATACAGAGGACTAGAAGTGCTGGTGATGATTGGTTCTCCAGGGTGACTCTTGTAAGCAATTTGGTTTGCATCCCCTCCAAATTCTTTCAGAGAGCCAGTTTGGTGTAGTGGTGAAGTGCGCAGACTCTTATCTGGGAGAACCGAGTTTGATTCCCCACTCCTCCACTTGCACCTACTGGAATGGCCTTGGGTCAGCCATAGCTTTCGTAAGAGTTGTCCTTGAAAGGGCAGCTGTTGTAAGAGCTCTCTCAGCCCCACCTACCTCACAGGGTGTCTGTTGTGGCGGGGTGGGGGGGAAGGTAGAGGAGATTGAGATTGCTCTGAGATTCAGAGTATAGGGCGGGATATAAATCCAGTATCATCATCTTTTTTCTCCTGCATGGAAGAGTACAGATTATCTCCTATAAATGGTTGGAAGTTTTGAAGGGAAGGGACTGCCAGATGCTTGGTAGGTGTCAGAGGAGGCCCTGTTTGTGCAGCCCTGGTTTTCTGCACCTACTGGAATGGCCTTGGGTCAGCCATAGCTTTCGTAAGAGTTGTCCTTGAAAGGGCAGCTGTTGTAAGAGCTCTCTCAGCCCCACCTACCTCACAGGGTGTCTGTTGTGGCGGGGTGGGGGGGAAGGTAGAGGAGATTGAGATTGCTCTGAGATTCAGAGTATAGGGCGGGATATAAATCCAGTATCATCATCTTTTTTCTCCTGTATGGAAGAGTACAGATTATCTCCTATAAATGGTTGGAAGTTTTGAAGGGAAGGGACTGCCAGATGCTTGGTAGGTGTCAGAGGAGGCCCTGTTTGTGCAGCCCTGGTTTTCTGCACCTACTGGAATGGCCTTGGGTCAGCCATAGCTTTCGTAAGAGTTGTCCTTGAAAGGGCAGCTGTTCTAAGAGCTCTCTCAGCCCCACCTACCTCACAGGGTGTCTGTTGTGGCGGGGTGGGGGGGAAGGTAGAGGAGATTGAGATTGCTCTGAGATTCAGAGTATAGGGCGGGATATAAATCCAGTATCGTCATCTTTTTTCTCCTGTATGGAAGAGTACAGATTATCTCCTATAAATGGTTGGAAGTTTTGATGGAAAGGGACTGCCAGATGCTTGGTAGGTGTCAGAGGAGGCCCTGTTTGTGCAGCCCTGGTTTTCTGTTAATGTGGTTTGATTTGAGGGGCTGGGCATGGAAGCTGCTAGCTTAGCATTTAGTCAGCCTTTAGAACCGGGCTGAATGTGGGACATGGGTGCACTTTCTTTGCTTTTGGTGTTGAGCTCAACACTTAACAAAATTTCTGTCGGTTTGCAGGTCTATTCAATGCCTTCGATGAAAATCGCGACAACCACATAGATTTCAAGGAAATCTCCTGCGGACTGTCGGCCTGCTGCAGGGGACCTCTGGCAGAAAGGCAAAAATGTGAGTGTGTGCAGCAAGACTGCTCAGGGCCTCTTCACACAACATACATATAGGCTTGCACCTGAGTTATGTTAATCTTTATAAGTCTTTCCACACCTTGGACCTTTGTGACCTAGACACCACCTCTCCCTTCACCAGTTAAGGTCATCTTCTTGGGATCCTGAATCTAAGAAACAGGGCCTTTGCAGTGCTGGCCCCATGGCTGTGGAGAAGCTTGCCAGAGGAAGTTAGCCAGAACACAGCTCTTAAATTGGGTCTGAATATCTATCAGAATGAAGTGGATGGATCCTGAGGTGCTAAAATGGACTATGCCACTTTACACTGCCTGTGAAGAAAAGCTGGTTTTGAACCCTCCCCTTTGTGAAGTAAAACCCTTGTAAGTAAAAACCAGCATACTGAGAAGAAAAATTTTAGTCCAACTTGCTTTTTGCTGTGCTAGTTTCCTTCTTGCCGGAGTGCTTTTGCACAGGGAACATTCAGCAGCTGCTGCCCCCGCTGCAGGCTTCTTCTGTCTTGTTCTGTTGCATGGACATTCTCAGGCTTTCAGGAACACTTGCTGGCTGAAGTGGTACAGCCCTTTCTGCCCCCTCAGGATTCTGCGTTCTGTTGCATGGCCATTCTCAGGCTTTCAGAAATGCTGGCTGAAGTGGTACAGCCCTTTCTGCCACCTCAGGATTCTGCGTTCTGTTGCGTGGCCATTCTCAGGCTTTCAGAAATGCTGGCTGAAGTGGTACAGCCCTTTCTGCCACCTCAGGATTCTGCGTTCTGTTGCATGGCCATTCTCAGGCTTTCAGAAATGCTGGCTGAAGTGGTACAGCCCTTTCTGCCACCTCAGGATTCTGCGTTCTGTTGCATGGCCATTCTCAGGCTTTCAGAAATGCTGGCTGAAGTGGTACAGCCCTTTCTGCCACCTCAGGATTCTGCGTTCTGTTGCGTGGCCATTCTCAAGCTTTCTCAGGCTGAAGTGGTACGGCCCTTTCTGCCACCTCAGGATTCTGCGTTCTGTTGCGTGGCCATTCTCAGGCTTTCAGAAATGCTGGCTGAAGTGGTACAGCCCTTTCTGCCACCTCAGAATTCTGCGTTCTGTTGCATGGACATTCTCAGGCTTTCAGAAATGCTGGCTGAAGTGGTACAGCCCTTTCTGCCACCTCAGGATTCTGCGTTCTGTTGCGTGGCCATTCTCAGGCTTTCAGAAATGCTGGCTGAAGTGGTACAGCCCTTTCTGCCACCTCAGGATTCTGCGTTCTGTTGCGTGGCCATTCTCAGGCTTTCAGAAATGCTGGCTGAAGTGGTACAGCCCTTTCTGCTACCTCAGGATTCTGCTGCTTCATTCTGTTGCGTGGCCATTCTCAGGCTTTCTCAGGCTGAAGTGGTACGGCCCTTTCTGCCACCTCAGGATTCTGCTGCTTCGTTCTGTTGCGTGGCCATTCTCAGGCTTTCTCAGGCTGAAGTGGTACGGCCCTTTCTGCCACCTCAGGATTCTGCTGCTTCGTTCCGTTGTGTGGCCATTCTCAGGCTTTCAGAAATGCTGGCTGAAGTGGTGCAGCCCTTTTTGCCACCTCAGGATTCTGCTGTTTCATTCCGTCGCGTGGCCATTCTCAGGCTTTCAGGAACACTTGCTAGCTGATGGAGGAATACATTGATGGAGGCATCAGCTGGCGGTGCCGTTTCCATAGCTTTATTGGAGTTTATCGCTTCGATGGCATTTGAGCTAATTGATAAATTGGAAATAAATTGCACTCCGCTTGGAGAAACGGGATAAAAGTGTCGAGTGCGAATGCCACCAACACACGTTTTGTAATTGTCGGCATTGTAGAACTTTGAAGAGGTAGGACTGGCTGCAGCCCCCTGCTGAACATGCCATCGGTGGCAAAATCCACGGACTGCCTTGCCCAGTGTCTGAAGCAGCGCTTGGCTTTCTCATGAGAAAAGAATAGATCAGTCTGCTTTTATCTAATTTTAAAAGCCGTCACATTTTCTTCTCTCTATCCTTACTTTGCTTAAGGGCAGAGAACGCAAGAAAATGTAGTCTTGTATAACACTTAAATATAAGAGGTTTTTTTTTTAATACTAATTCCTAATCAAGCCTGGACTCTATTAATTCAATATATTATTGTGATTTACTTTCTCATTTCCTGCCAGTTCTAATTGGTTCTGTGTACAGGGCTGCCTTGTTTGTTAGTTGCCGTGTGTGTGTGTGTGTTTGGTCGGATTTTAATTTTTCTCCGATCAAATATTCATGAACACAAACCGTTCGCACCATTTTATGATGCTGATGTCTGAGCTCATGTATATTTAGAACAGGAGACGTCTCTGTGCTGGAAATACAAATGTTTGCTTTTTTTTTTTTTAGAGTTGAAATGGCATCTTTCATTTTCTCTTTTTCTTTCTCAGCCTCTCCCCTCAGTTTGCCAAATAGCTTCATTCTCCAAGGCCTTTCACAGGATCTGCTCTTCAGAAATGCTTGTCTGCATGTCTCTGTGGTGCTCCCTCGTTTTTATTGAAAACGTTTGCATGCAGCCCTTTCTGTTCATGAAGGAGATAACCACAGTGTAACACAACAAAGCAGTCAAATCCCAGGCAGACAGCAGGAAAAGAACCCCTCCCACCACAAGGAACCAAAAGCCCTGAGTTGGATCGCCATTGTCATTGCTTTGACTTGCCACTCTAACTCCTTAGCAAATCTCTCTTTGGGGCAGAGTTCGAGGGAACTGAGCAAGTCTTCCTTTGGGGCAGAATTCTGCAGGCTGTGCACCACCACTGAGAAGGCCCTGCCATTGTTTTGACTTGCCCCTCAAACTCCTTAGCAAATCTCTCTTTGGGGCAGAGTTCGAGGGAACTGAGCAAGTCTTCCTTTGGGGCAGAATTCTGCAGGCTGTGCACCACCACTGAGAAGGCCCTGTCATTGTTTTGACTTGCCACTCAAACTCCTTAGCAAATCTCTCTTTGGAGCAGAGTTTGAGGGAACCGAGCAAGTCTCCCTTTGGGGCAGAGTTCTGCAGGCTGTGCACCATCACTGAGAAGACCCTGTCTTGTCAGAATGACTGTAGCTTATCAGGGGTGAAGTACCTAAGTGAAGGGTGGTGGGCTCATTTCCCTTTTCTTACTGACAGAAATCAACTTCTCACCACCTGTCAGTAGTGTGGATTTATAAATAGGGGTGTGTGCTTCAAAAGTATTGTTTTAATTCTGTGTTAGAAGGGCAGGAGTATCTGTTCTGTTAAATACTGTGAGTATGGTATCAAAAAGAACCCCCTCCCACCACAAGGAACCAAAAGCCCTGAGTTGGAATGCCATTGTCATTGTTTTGACTTGCCACTCAAACTCCTAAGCGAATCTCTCTTTGGGACAGAGTTTGAGGGAACTGAGCAAGTCTCCTTATGGGACAGAATTCTGCAGGCTGTGCACCACCACTGAGAAGGCCCTGTCTTGTCAGAATGACTGTAGCCTATCAGGAGTGAGGTACCTAAGTGAAGGGTGGTGGGTTCATTTCCCTTTTCTTATTGACAGAAATCAACTTCTCACCACCTGTCAGTTGTGTGGATTTATAAATAGGGGTGTGTGCTTCAAAAGTATTGTTTTAAGTCTGTGTTAGAAGGGCAGGAGCATCTGTTGTGAGTATGGTATCAAAAAGTTGTGTTGGGGGGGGGGGGAAATCCTGTTTTAATAAATACTGGAACAATATCAGTACTCCTGAAACGGAGTGAAAATTATAACAGTGTCCTTTCCCTAATTAAAAATGAATGAAACCGGCGTTTGTAAAGTCCACGGGTGCCACAGGAGCCAGAAGTGGTAGGAAGCACACTCCAGCTGGTCCACAGCACACTGGTCCTTTGTCCTTTACGGGGGCGGGGTGGAGGGCGGGGTATAAATCCAATATCATCCTCCTCCTCCTCTTCTTCCTCTTCAGTGGGTGGTAGGCCTGGGCTCCACAGACCGGCAGAAAGGCCTCAGAATCCAAATATTTCCAGTATTTATCAGGAATGAATGCCAGTATTGGGAAATATTGGCAGTGCCTTGCCGATCCGATCCCAGACGTTTAACTGGGTGGCAGGATCCAATTGGTGGTGGTGGCGTAGAGTGCCGTTAAGTCACACACAACTTATGGTGACACCCCCCCCTCCCCCAGTGATGAACAGAAGTGGATTGCCATTGCTTGCCTCTGCATAGCAACCCTGGACTTCCACGGTGGTTTCCCATCTAAATGCTGACACTTCTTGGATCTGATGAGATGGGGCTGGCTTGGGCCATCCAGGTCAGGGTACCAGCAGTGTTGGTGGAAAGTGCTGTCAAGTCACAGCTGACTCGCTTTGACCCTCATAAGGTTTTCAAAACAAAAGAAGTTCAGAGATAGTTTGCCGTTGGGCGACCTTGGTCTCCCATCCGAGGACTAACGAGGGCTGGCCCTGCCAGTTTGGCGTAGTGGTTAAGTGCTCAGACTCTTATCTGGGAGAACTGGGTTTGATTCCCCACTCCTCCACTTGCGGCTGCTGGGATGGCCTTGGCTCTGGCTCTGGCATAGGTTGTCCTTGAAAGGGCAGCTGCTGTGAGAGCCCTCTCAGCACCACCTACCTCACAGGGTGTCTGTTGTGGGGGAGGAAGGTAAAGGAGATTGTGAGCTGCTCTGAGACTCTTCGGAGTGGAGGGCGGGATATAAATCCAATATCGTCGTCCTCCTCCTCCTCTTCTTCCTCTTCCTGGTTCTGATGAGATCAGGTTACCCCAGGATTCTTGGGGGAGTGGCTTCTCCCAGGGGGGCCTCCCTGTGGGCTTTTCCCAAAAATGTCACATCCTTGTGAATCTGGGCAAGTGACCACAAGGAGCAGAAGTTCCACAGTGGAACTAAGACGTCCTTGGGAACTAGGCTTGTTGCGTTCATTTCTTGTTGAGTCTTAGATTGAAGACCAAAAGCGTGTTCTGTGTTGTGTGTTGGTTTTTGGTTTCAGGAAGCCTTTGGCTACCTGGCACCCACCATTACAGACGAGTGCAGATTCTTTAATTCTGCTGATTTTTAAGCAGGTCTTGTTTTTTTGCTTTGCTTGTGTTTTATTGGCACCGTATTGGCTATCTTGAGGCATATAAATTAAAAACTATCAGCATGGATCTTATTTCGCAAGCGGAGCAGTGCTTGAAGGAATGAAGTTTCCATTCTACTTCCTTCTGCAGCCTGCTGTACCCCCCTGAATTATTGGTCCCGGGGCTGATGAGCTCCTGGGAGTGGTGTGAAGGCAAACGGATGTGTGGGTCTCCAGTTGGAGAAGGAAATTGGCAGACTTACACTGGCCCTCTGTCCTCACTGATGCCCCATGCTGTGGCCCATACCTTTTTTTCTGGACCACCCCTCTCTTTTTTCCTTAGAGAGGGACTTGGGGAGAATATTTTCCTCATCCATAGCCCACTCCTGCTTTTCTCAAGTCCGCTGTGATTCTTGGCGTGCCCCAGAGAAGCAGCGGTAGGCGCTGAGGCTTCAGAGATCTTCAGTCTGTTGTCCAGTGGACGTACAAGCCCCCCCCCCCCCCGATTCTCTCAATCAATAAGAAATAGCTGGTTTAAGCTATTTAGTTTTGCATTACTTTGTGGAATTACATCTTAGAGGTGGCGGTTGGATTTCTGATCAGCCCTCAGGTGGGAAGGGAGAAAATAAGATCTAAATGCATTGGCTGATGAATGATTAAATACCGTGTTTATCCGTTGGCCGTAGCAGCTGGCCAGTAAACCCTTGGCATACCTGCTGCAACACTTCCTGTCTGTCAGCAGTAAGGAGTCCGATTTGACTAGATGTGGATAAAGAATCAGTGCAAGCATAGCATTGTTGCCGTTGCTATGTCAATTGCCCCATTTTAAAATAAAAGCCTGTCACTGTTACGTTAAAAATGAAACATAGATCCGTTTTTAAACAATTTTATTGATAGCATATGGTTACAGTGTTCAATTATGTCCTTACTATCTCTAACCCATATGATATTTTCAATCCCCCCTCCCTCCATTAAGAAGAAGAAGAAGATATTGGATTTATATCCCGCCCTCCACTCCGAAGAGTCTCAGAGCGGCTCACAATCTCCTTTACCTTCCTCCCCCACAACAGGCACCCTGTGAGGTGGGTGGGGCTGGAGAGGGCTCTCACAGCAGCTGCCCTTTCAAGGACAACCTCTGCTAGAGCTATGGCTGACCCAAGGCCATTTCAGCAGGTGCAAGTGGAGGAGTGGGGAATCAAACCCGGTTCTCCCAGATAAGAGTCTGCACACTTAACCACTACACCAAACTGGCTCTCCACTAGACTCCCGCCAAGGTTATATACTTAAGTTCAATTATAAAGGTACCCTTAACCAATCAAAGTTCAATGTCTTTCTTTTCTCACATTCATATTAAAAAATTGTCCAATGTCTTTTTACATTCCACTCTTGCTCTATATATCCTCTAAATTTCTTCCACTCCTTTTAAAACACGTCCAAATCATAGTCTCTTAAAGTTCTTGTTGATTTGTCCATCTCACTCCACGATAAAACTTTGACGATCCAGTCCCATTTCTCTGGTATTTTTTCTTGCTTCCACAACTGCGCATACAATGTCCTAGCAGCTGAGAGCAAATACCAAATTAAAGTCCTATCTTCTTTTGGAAATTTTTCAAAATGAAACATAGGTTCAAGTGGGCAGCCGTGTTGGTCTGAAGCAGTGGAACAAAGCAGGAATCAAGTTGCACCTTTAAGACCAACCAATTTTTATTCAGAACGTAAGCTTTCGTGCGCACGAAAGCTTACGTTCCAAATAAAAACCGGTTGGTCTCAAAAATGAAACACGTCACTGGTTTTAACATCAGATTGTGACGGCTCCAGCGGTAGCCACGCTGAGATCGGAGTGTCATCGTATTGCAGACAGGCTGAGCCCAAGAGACTCCGTTTGCCTAAGGCGAGTTCGTGTCAGAGGCAGCCTCCAAACTCATTCATAGCTCAGTTCCAGAGCCAGCACGCTACAGCACAGTTCTGTGCATGGTAAATACACCCTTTATTTTATTCTTAAGATACTCGTTTCTGCACTTTAGCATATGGCTTTCAAGGAAGTTCCCAGCAATAAAATGGACGCCCAGTCCCACCCCCATAAGAATTCTTTGTGTTTAAACAATTTATTGGTAGCATATGGTTACAAAACTTAACTATTTCTTAATTTTTTTTCCCTCGCATTAACCCATATGACATTTCCATCCCCCCTCCCTCCAATGTTGACTTCCCCGAGGTTATAAATTCAAAATCAATATTAAAGGCACTTCTAACTGCTAAAGTTCAATGTATATATTCTTACTACTAAAAAATTGTCCAATGTTTCTTTACTTTCCAAGTTTTCTCCATATATCCTTTAAATTTTCTCCACTCCCTTTTGAATATCTCTAAATCATAGTCTCTTAGTGTTCTAGTTAGTTTGTCCATTTCACACCATGATAAAACTTTCATGGTCCAGTCCCATTTCTCCGGTACTTTTTCTTGCTTCCAAAGCTGCGCGTATAATGTCCTAGCAGCTGATAGCAGGTACCAAATTAGAGTCCTGTCTTCTTTTGGAAATTTTTCTAATTGTAATCCAAGTAAAAACGTCTCTGCAGTTTTCTTAAAGTCATAGCCCAAAATTTTGGAGATTTCTTGTTGTATCATCTTCCAGAATACCACCCCCATAAGAATTCTTGAACCATCACAAAACCAGTAGAATGCAACATGGTTGTATCTCATTTTAGTGAAGTTGAATCCCAGGTTGTTAACAGTGTGGTTGAACTGCTGCTATGCCTTAGCCTCTAGGACATCTGCCTCAAAGATTCATACTTTAAAACCTGAAGGACCCAGAGCCGTGATGCACACCTCTGAAGTTGAGTTGACTTCACACTGCTATGACTGAGATCCGGCCGTAGTTACGCTGACGGCACACTGTGATTCTCACGCACAGAATAACTTTGCTTCTCCCTCTCTCTCAGTTTGCTTCAAGGTTTTCGATGTTGATCGGGACGGGGTTTTATCTCGTGTCGAGCTCGAGGAAATGATGGTTGCCCTTTTGGAGGTCTGGAAGGATAATCGCACGGATGACGTTCCTGTAAGCTACATTCAAAACCACTCGCCTTTATATGTAAAAAGCTAGGCAAAGAGCAAATAGTGTCGTGTATTGTAAGATATTTTGGCATCATGCAAAGCGAAGTGCCCTTTTACCAAACACGGTGGTTGCAACCTGATTGTTCGAGGCTTGTAAACTGGCAGATTATCCAGATAGTTTCATTTGGGTAGCTGTGTTGGTCTGCAATAGAAGAGGTGGATTCAAGCCTAAACACCTTAAATAAGAATTTCGGAGTATAAAGCTTTTGAGAGCCAAGAGCTCTGCTCGTCAGATATGAAGGGAGACAAAAGGAGCTCTTTGACTCTTGAAAACTAATATCCAGAAACCTTGTTGGTCTCTAAGGTGCTGCTGGAATGAAATGGAATCCTTCATGGAGCAGGGGGTTGAACTAGATGGTCTATATGGCCCCTTCCGACTCTATGGTTCTGTGAATCTTGATTCTCCACAGACAGTGTAAAATCAGAATATTTCTGCTTTGTTACGTAGGCTTGACTAATCCTTGAAACCCTTGGTCTCTTAGCTGTGGGTTATCATTCTTCTCTTTCTCAGGAGCTGCACATGAATCCACCTGACATTGTAGAGAGTGTTTTGAAGTCACATGACACCACCAAGGTAGGAAACTGCTTATATGGTTTCTCCTGTTCATCGCAGGACTGAAGAATCACCTGCTCTTTAAACTGTACTTTCATATTTCAGATACAACCCGTGAAACCTTTGCCACAGAAGCCAGGTGGCAGAGTAATCGCATTATGAACATTTCGTTCTATTACGTCCGAGTCAGTTTTTAAGAGCACAAGTTTTGACTCAGTGGCTCAGCTGTGCTTAGTTCAGGGTTCCATTTCCTTCTGCGGTCATACTCTGGGAAGCTAATTCCAAGGACACTGGTCATGTTCTGAACTGGTGCTGCAGAACCAGTGATGTCCTGAACCAGTGCTGAAACTAATCTTAAAAGATAAGAGGTTCTCTGTCTGCCAGGTAAACCAGGGACTTTAGATGTTCCCCATCTTGGATGGGGTTATACTCTCTTTGAGAAGAAGAAGAAGAAGAAGAAGAAGAAGAAGAAGAAGAAGAAGAAGAAGAAGAAGAAGAAGAAGAAGAAGAAGAAGAAGAAGATGATGATGATGATGATGATGATGATGATGATGATGATGGAGGAGGATTTATATTCCGCCCTATACTCTGAATCTCAGAGTCTCAGAGTGACTTACAATCTCCTTTACCTCCCCCCCCCACCCCACAACGGACACCCTGTGAGGCAGGTGGGACAGAGAGCTCTTATAGCAGCTGCCCTTTCAAGGACAACTCCTACGAAAACTATGGCTGACCCAAGGCCATTCCAGCAGGTGCAGGTGGAGGAGTGGGGAATCAAACTTGGTTCTCCCAGATAAGAGTCCGCACACTTAACCACTACACCAAACTGGCTCTCAGGTTCACAGCTTGGTTCACAGGTTCACAGCTTGGAAGTGCTGCTGGACTCAGGAGGGCATCTTAGAAAACTAGGTAGCCATTGTGCTCCTGATTGCTTTTGCCTAGCTCAATCCGGTGCGTCAGCCGCTTCCATTCCATTCAGTCAGATCTCACCACACTGAGCCATGCCTTGGTTACAACTAGACTGGGCTATTACAAGGGGGAGGGGCTACAGCTCAGTGGAAGAGCTTCTGCTTTGCCCGCAGAAGGTCCCAGGTTCAATCGCCAGCATCTCCAGCTAAAAGGGCCAAGTGGTAGGCAATGTGAAAGTCCTCTGCCTGAGAGCCTGGAGAGACCAGTCTGAGTTGAGTAGTACCGACCTTAATGGACCAAGGCTCTAATCCAGTATAAGGCAGCTTCATTGTGCGTTCAATACACTGTAGTTGGGGCTTTCCTTGAAGAGTATTTGGAAACTCAGCTAGTGCAGAACACTGAGGACAGACTGCTGGTTGGGGTGAGGTGTTGGGAGCACGTGACCCTGCTATTACAGCGATTGCACTGGCTACCTGTTGCAGGATTTTGGAGCCCAGTTCCTCTGAGATCTTTTATTGCAGGGGTGGCCAACGGTAGCTCTCCAGATTTTTTTTTTTGCCTACAACTCCCATCATTGGCCATTAGCCATGCTGGCTGGGGCTGATGGGAGTTGTAGGCAAAAAACATCTGGAGAGCTACCGTTGGCCACCCTTGTTTTATTGGTTTGGTGGAGACTGGCAATGGGCTGAATTTAAGTTGAGAGACAATGGTTCTAACTGAAAACTAGTTTATTCCATTAGAAGCTTTTAGGACAGAAAGTATTTCATCAGTTACAAATCTTTAAGACAGAAGGCATAAGAGTTCAGTGTTCAGCAAATCACAATTTCATAAAAATCCAATACTTGCCTTAGTGCCTCTGTATGATAAGAGGTTCAGAAATACAGAATGTTCTGGTCACCAAGGTCTCACAAGGAGCTCTTGATAGCCACTCCAGAAGAGAAATCTTTAACAATTTATACCCTCTAGACTCATAGGTTCAATTGAAATAGCTGACTTCAGGCTAACGCAATTCTAGCAGAAACAAATCTCTAGTACAGTTTTACTCTGAACTTGTGTCATGGATAAGATAAATAAAAAAATCATAGATATCATATCAAGGATCATTCTGAGAATCTCGGCACCTTCAGCAGATAAACTGATTGTTTTGCCTTTATTTTGACTGCGTGGGAAGTACAGTGCATCGCTATGACCGCTGTGTTAGCAAGCATTATCAGTACGTCACGTGCTACAGACCTTCACCCATCAAGACTGCATTGTGGAGACTCATGGGCACCGGGAAAGGAAATTATAACCTCAGAAAAATACAAACTAGTATTTTATATATAAGAAAGCCAAGGCCTCAAGCAGTCAACCCTCGTTTACAAGACTTTTCACATTGACTATACTGCAAAGCTCTATTAGCATTAGTTCAGCCCAATGATATTTAGACAGAAACTCAGCCCCATATTAATAAATTGTGTTTCACTACCGATCTGTTCCTGAGCCCAAATCAAGGTGTTAGTTTTTACCTTTTTAAAGCCCTTCGTGGCTTGGGACCAGGGTAGCTGAAGGAGATTATTCTTCAATATGTTACTGTCCAGGAATTAAAGTCACCGGAAGAGACCCTCCTGACTGTCCCATCAATCAAAGAGGCTCATTTGGTGGGTATATGAGAGAGGACCTTTTCAGTGGCAGTCCCACAGTTACGGAGCAGCCTCCCCGGGGAGGTGCGCCTGGTCCCTTCGCTCTTTATGAGGCAGCTGAAGACTGTTATTTAGAGCTGCGTTTAATTGAAGCAGTCCTAAATTGTGATGTATTGAATGTGCTTTATTACTATTATAATCCACCTTATTTATTTATCTATTTACTTTGGATTTCTCTCCTGCCCTCTTTGGAAGCAGACTCAGGGCAGCTAACAGTCATTTAAAAACAACAGTTTTAGGTTACAGAATTAATCATCATCATCATCATCATCATCATCATCATCATCATCATCATCATCATCATCACATTTTATTTGTATCCCGCCCTCCCCGCCGAAGCAGGCTCAGGGCGGCTAACAACAAGAATTCAATACATACATTATATAATATAACATTTTAACTACAATTAATTAAAATCCATTAAAACAGTAAAACAAACAAAACTACGTTTATGGTGCCACTCATATAGGCAGGACCACGGCTTTCTTCAATCAGTCCAATTAATATTGATGTCATAATTTCGTCTTTTCCTTAAGGTAGTCCCAGCTCCTCAGAACTGCTGTTGCTCAGCAATATTCAAGTGGCAGTCCTCTCCCATTTAGATATCATAGGCCAGCCAGAATCATTCAGTTTTGCAGCCCCTGCGAAACTGGGAAAGATCCTGCAGAGCCCTTATGGCTTCTGGGAGAGGGTGTTCCACATCATTGGCTCTGCCAGCGAGGCCCTGGCCCTTGTAGAGCACAGTCTGGCCTCCCTTGGTCTGGGGATGGATAGCAGATTTTGTGCTCCTGAACATAGTGCTCTCTGGGGAACATATGGGAAAAGGCAGTCCCACAGATAGACAGGTCCTAGACCATATAGAGCTTTAAAGGTCAATACCAGCACCTTGAAATGGACTCGGAACACAATAAGCAGCCAGTGCAGCTCTTTCAGCACTGGTTGAATGTGCTCCCATTGAGTGAGCCCCATTAACAACCATGCTGCCGTGTTCTGCGCTAGCTGTAGTTTCAAAGTGAGGGGCAACTCCATGTAGAGGGCATCGCAGTAGTCTATTCTCAAGGTGACCACAGCATGGATCATCATTGCTAAGTCACCATGCTCCAAAAAAGGGGCAGACTGTCGTACCTGCTGCAGATGAAAAAAGGTGGATTTGGTAGTGGCTGCTACCTGGGCCTCCATAGTCATAGAGGACTCCCGGATCACTCCCAGGCTCTTGACCTCCAGGGCTGGTATCAATGGCACCCTGTCAAAAGCTGGCAAAGGGATCTCCCTTCCTGGACCACCATGACTGATAGAGAGCCTCCATCTTCGTTGGATTCAACTTCATTTGACTCAGTCTGAGCTAAGATGCCACGGCTTGTAGTGCCAGGTCCGGATTGTCTGGGGCACAGTCAGATCGGCCACCCGTCAATAGATAGAGCTGAGTGTCATCTGCATATTGATGGCATCCCAGCCAATACCTCCTGACAGTCTGGGCAAGGGGGCGCATGTAGATGTTACATAACATCGGGGACAGAACCGCCCCTTGCGGCACACCACATATAAGTGGGTGCCTCTGGGACGATTCTTCCCCGTCACCACGCTCTGCCCCCGACCTTGGGGGAAAGAGGCGAGCCATTGCAGGGCAGACCCCTGAATCTCCACATCGGCAAAGCAGCTGACAGATCTAATAACAACAGCACTGCTGAGCTGCCCTGATCCAGATGTCATAAGAGATCATCCATGAGAGCGACCAAAACCTTGAGCTCCATAGGAAGGAAGACAGCTAATAAATATTTTAAATAAGAACATGAGAGCTATGTTGGATCAGGCTAATGGGTCACCCAGTGGCCAAAACTCAGGTATCATTTGTAGGTCCGCCAGTGGGGCCAGAATTCCAGAAGCCCTCCCACTGTGGCCTCCCCTCAAGTACCAAGAATACAGAGCATCACTGCCCCAGACAGAGTGTTCCATCTCTACCTTGTGGCGAATAGGAACTGGTGGGCATCTGCATACATTTATCCAATCCTCTCTTGAAGCTTTCTATGCTTGTAGCCCTCGCCACCGCTTGTGGCAGTGAATCCTATGTTTTAATCACCCTCTGGGTGAAGAAGGGCTTCCTTAAAATCATGAGGAGAGCAGGGGGGAGAAAACACTATAACTGTCTTGTTAACATCTTCGTTATAGTCTTGCTCTCACAGAGGTGGTAAAGCTGCATCTGAATGTAGGACTTGAAAGTGTTAATGGGGAACTCGTATGAGGAAATGGCTTTCTGTAATTAAAAACACCCCGTAAGTAGAAAACTAGGAAGATCGCGCCTAGCCCATATCTTGACATCCTAGTTTTCTGTGTGCATGCTTATTATAAGAGGCCTACCCGACCACTGTTATCACCTTTGGGTGCCCCTGCCATCTGAGGTTAGATGGGTGGCAACCTGAGAAAAGGCCTTCTCAGTTGTGGCACCAAAAATTATGGAGTATCCTCCCCAGAGAGATTCAGTTGACCCCTTCTATCACGTTCTTCTGCCAGCGGGTGAAGACTTTTTTTGTTTTGCTTGGCGATCCCTCACAGATTCTCGTTGACCCTCCTTCCCAGTTGTGTGTCTTGTTTTAATTATTTTGCATATATCTAGACGTGTTTTAAGCTTGTTTCAGTGTTTTTATTGTTTGCTGCCTTGGGAGACCATAAGTCGGGTGGAAAGACTGCCTGAAAATGCCTTTATTAACTAAGGAGTGTTTGCGTGGGCTCCCTCCTGTGGTCTGAAGCATCACGACACTGGTTCACCAGCACCAGTGAGAACAAGGCTTGCGAGACAATACCTGGTTTTGTTCTCATGGCCACTTACGGAATGCTCTGTTCTTGAAAGTAAAGTAGACAGAACAGGCCCTGTGTTGAACATATGAAGTTGCGTTATAATGAATCAGACCCTCAGGGGTCCATCAAAGCCAGTCTTGTGTACTCAGACTGGCAGCGGCTCTCCAGGGTCTCCAGCGGAGGTTTTTCACACCCACTTGCCCGGACCCTTATTAGTTGGAGATGCCGGGGATTGAACCTGGGACCTTCTGCTTACATATGAACATATGAAGCTGCCTTCTACTGAATCAGACCCTCAGGGGTCCATCAAAGTCAGTATTGTCTACTCAGATTGGCAGCGGCTCTCCAGGGTCTCAAGCTGAGGTTTTCCACACCTATTTACCTGAACCCTTTTTAGTTGGAGATGCCGGGGATTGAACCTGGGACCTTCTGCTTGCCAAGCAGATGCTCTGCCACTGAGCCACCATGTTTTTGGTTGTCGATTTATCTCGGGGTGGGGGTGGGGGGGTTACACAGGGTGGGCTAGGTTCCTATGGGTAATGAATCCATGCGTGTGAAAGAGAAACTGAAGTCTGAGGCAAAGGTTTGCTGGAGAGAATCACGCTGTGCTTTCTGTCTGTTGTTTCTTCAGCTCGGCCACCTCACTCTGGAGGATTACCAGATCTGGAGCGTGAAGAGCGCTCTCGCCAACGAGTTTTTAAACCTGCTTTTCCAGGTACGTTTCATACAATCTGAAACCTCAGTTGTGCAATTTTTATGCAGCCCAAAGCCTTCAAGCTAGCATTCTCCTCTTCGTTTGGGGGTGGTGGGGAACATGCACAAAAGCCCACTTACGACTGCTGCATTAGAAAACCTGCCTTCTAAATGTCAGCCCCTTTCCAGAAGCAAGGGAAGGAGTCTTAACCAAGAGAGGGAAGAAGCAACATTTCAAGCTGTGACTGACAGCCAAACTTTGGCTTAATTTGTGACCTGCCATTTTCCCTGGCTGGTCTAGTCAGCTGAGAGTGCATTGATGCCCTTATGAAATGAGTTGCACATCAAGGGCTACTGGGTGTTCCAGCCATCTTGATGCAGTAAAGCTGTGGTTAGCCCATTGTAGTGGTTGTCCCATTATCTCTAGCCATAGTTTCATTCTCAGACGATGATCCAGAATGCACAGGTAAGGTTCCCGAAGTGGCTATCCAGCTTAATTCTCCCCCACACACCCCTCTTTGGTAACTGGGGGAGGACAGGAGATGGGTTCTGAACAAACTCTGGGCTGCATCCCTATGCCCATTAACCTGGCTATCAAGGAAAAGTGGCAGTCACTTTCCAACCACACCCCGTGTGCTTTGGAAGCAGCAAAATGTGGAGAAGGTGTAGCAGCCCAAGCATTACCCCAGAATCTAGGCCAGAGATGCTCAGTGGCCTGGGAGCCAGGTGTAGCTCTGCTGAACGCTATACTCTGTGACACCTGCCCCAGGAAAGTGAGCAATTTCTTTAGAAACTGTAATGTCATCATTACTGCAGGCTCAAGAGAGAAGTGTTTTGTTTTCAAAATACAACACAAGTTGCTGGTGAAGATTGTAGCAAGATTGTGTGCAGGGGTGGAATTCTAGCAGGAGCTCCTTTGCATATTAGACCACACCTCCTTGGATGATTGGTTACAAAAAAAGAGCCTTGAAAGCTCTTGGATGATTGGCTACACCAGGGGTATGTGGCCTAATATGCAAATGAGCTCCTACTAGAATTCCACCCCTGGTTGTGTGTTGGGGGGGTGGTCTGTTTGAGGCTGAATTAGCATGTGCATCTGAATGGTGGTGGAGGAACTGAGCCGTACCACTTCTGAATGCTTGTCCATTCTTTCAAAAACTGCAATAGTGAGGAATGCTCAGGGGTGTCAACCATGTGACCCTAGGGGCCGAATCAGGCCTCCAGAGGGCTCCTATCAGGCCCTTGAGCAACTCACTATTGTCCACGTCCTTCTCCCTCTCTTGCTTCCGTCTGCATCACAACCTGCTTTGCCAGGCTTGCTCAATCACACAGGAGCTACAGAGCAAAGCTCCTCCCTTGGGGAGGAAGTGGGGGAAGGAGAGCTCGCTTTACCAGGCTCTCTCAATTGCATAGCAGAGCTACCGAGCCAAGCCTCTCTTCCTTCTGTTGGCTGAGACTCAACAAGCCAGTGAGGTGGATAAGTCTGAGTGTGTATGGTTGTCTGTGTTCTTTATTAAGTTTATATCTCCCCTATCTGGCATTACATTTTATGACACACATGACCCAGCCCGACAAGATGAAGATCCGTCCCTCATAACAAATTATTTTGACACCCCTGTGTAGATGCTCAGTGGTACTCTGGTAATTAAAAGGTTATAGTATATATTATTGTCATGAGGCTGTTTCAGTTGATGGGAATTCTGAATGTGGATCACTGTGATCTGCAGAGTGATCTAGTCCCTCCTATGGACTGCGCTGTCAGCTGTGATCTACAATTAAGTAGACCTGTGACCTGCAGTGAATTCTGCATAATGTGGGGAAACCAGCTGCCGGAGGAGGTGAGGCCCCTGCGGGACCTTGGGCAGTTCCGCAGGGCCTGCAAGACGGCCCTCTTCCGGCTGGCTTACAACTAACCGACACTGGGAATTTTGGATGGTGGTAGGGTGCATTCTGATAGACCGCTGGTTTTTATGTTTTTGTTTTATTAACTTACTGTTTTAAACTGGTGCTAATTGATGTTTTAAAGTTAAACCTATGTTAAATTTTATATGCCGTGAGCCGCCCTGAGCCACTTCGGTGGGAACGGCGGGATATAAATCAAAATATAAATAAATAAATAAATTTCTTTTTAATTTTTCTTGCAAACATTTCATTGGGACACCCCTACCGTTGCACATGCAATTACTGGGACTAACACTCTTCAAATGTTCATTTATGCATTCACACATGGTATTTGTGTGTCTTCCTGTTTCCTTTCAGGTGTGCCATATAGTCTTAGGGTTAAGGCCTGCCACACCGGAAGAGGAAGGTCAAATAATTAGGTATGGTTGCCTAAAACTCTTCAGTGATTACACTCCCCCCCCCCCCCCCGTGCCCTTTCCCTGGTTTTGAAAAGAGTGCCCAGCCTTAGAGCCAGAAGTTAGATTGGGTGATCTCAGGCATTTTCCTCCCACCCTCCATTTGAGTTCTGCTAATTAAATTTTAACAATTTATGGTACTTCTTTTAACTGTTATTCCCCCACTGCTTCCAGGGCCTTGCTGCACAGGTGAGGGTGGGCTAAAAGTCTAATAAAATAAATGAATGAATAAATAATACGTCTTTGCAAATGGGACCTGTGCGTTTTCAATTGACAAATACTTTTCCTGGACCTATCTATGTCTAAGCGGAGAAGGGGGAACTGTCTTTATCCTGTTTACAAAAACATCACTTTTCCGGTAACTTGGAAGCAATTCTCGCACCCACCCACACACCAGTATGTTAACCATTTATAGGTTTATATGAATATGCTATGTTTGGGGAGTGGGGGGAGCTACCTGCCCTGGCCAGTGGTCAATATGAGTTTACTTACAGTTTTGTGATCTTCATCCTGGCTTGTTCAAAACACTTTGGGAGGAGGTCAATGAAGATCTTTTGGTCCCATACTGACACCTGCAGTTCCTGCTCCGTTTGCTCACTTAATGGCCATCCTGCTCTCTATTGCAGGGGTGGCCAACGGCCGTTCTCCAGATGTTTTTTTGCCTACAACTCCCATCAGCCACAGCCAGCATGGCCAGTGGCTGGGGCTGATGGGAGTTGTAGGCAAAAAACATCTGGAGAGCTACTGTTGGCCACTCCTGCTCTATTGCACAGCCTCAAAGCACCTTACAGAAAAAAACAACTGTGAACAAAACATGCAATAAATATATGTATATGTATATGTTGATTGCGCTTGTGCCTAATGGGAATTTGATTTAGTGGCCTTAGTTGATGTCAAAAAGTAAAATTGAGCAGATTGGCTCTTCGAGGAAGCATTCAATGCGAAACGTGGTCCAAGTTGATGGGCACGTAAAGGGAACATCACCTTTGGAGCCTGGATTTATATGGAATTTGGATCCCACGCAGAATTGAATAAGAGATGTGAAGGACTATGTATCCTCTGTGGACAATTGAAGTTTTGTGGTTCCTTTCCTTTTGTGAGATGTTTTTGTATGTTGTGTATTTCGTATCACTGGAAACAAACAGAGACAAACAAGAGAGACTTTACATATATATGTATTTATTGTGTGTTTTGTACACAGTTGTTGTTTTTTCCTGCTCTATACCATGTTGCCACTGTTGTGAGGTCAGAGCACCTTATAGCAGTTTTTTCAAGGGCTTTCCAAGGACTGGCTTTGGATTTGGGGGGAGGGGATGATGGCTAACATGGCCTTATTTAGCCGCTGCAGGTGGGGACGATGATACAAGAAGTCCCAAGCTGGTCTGAAGCGGGAAAAGAGCTGCTTGGGTGGGATCAGTCTGAGGCTGTGCTGGGGTCTGGTTTGCGCATGCAGGAGACTGAAGCGGCAGACCCCTGGGGCAGAAGCGTGGACGTGACCAGCTTGAGACTGCAGGGAGACAATCACCCATCTTAAATGCTCCCCCAGGCTTAAAAAATGTAGAAAACTAGCACCACGAGCCATGGGGCAAGGAGTACAACCTTTCTCCAGGGAGTGCTAGTGTGTGTGTGTTCATGTACTATTTCTTGCAAAGAAACTCTTCGAAGCTGGAATCTGTCACCCTCAATCTCAAACAGGGCAGGCCATCCTACCGCCTGCGCCACCTGATTCTCTTGCTTTGCGTGAGCCAGGCCTGTGAACCTCACTGGAAGTGCTGGACACGTCCTATCTATAAGAAGTTTGGTCATTCTGTTCATTGGGTGTTTTCTTTTTCCTCGACTCAGGGGCTGGTTAGAACGAGAGAGCCGGTACGGTCTCCAGCCAGGGCACAACTGGTTTCTGATTGCGTCGCAGTGGTGGCAGCAGTGGAAGGAATATGTCAAATATGTAAGCAACACTGAAGGGGGTTTTTGGGGGGGGGGGCGGGGAGGATGGCAGTGGCAGCATTGAACCGCTCAGCTGATGAGTGAATAATGAGAGGGTTGCCGATAAGAGTGCCCTCATCTCTTTTAGGCCTGGGCAGGGGGGGGGGGGGGCGGGTCTTTAACTTTTCTAGTTCCGGGGATCCCCCTGTAGCCACTGGGCAGCTGCATGGGACCCAGTAGGCTGCAACCCATGTGGCAGAAAGGGGTTGAGCCAGAGTTTTGGCCTCGAGGCCCAGAGGAAGCTGGTGACAGGAAATGCAACCCTCCAGCACCAGGAAGTGTACCGTAGGCAGCCGCAAGCTAATTAGTCACTGCTGAGTGGCCGTGCCTGGTTATCCCGCTGCCCACTCAACTTGCGTGCCAAGCGAGGAGGGGGTGTGGTGCCATTGCACTCTACACCTGCGTACAGCAGGCAGAACTTCCCAAAAGCAGCAAAAAGGGGCATATCAGTATGCAATAAATAGAGCTCCACAACCTACCCATGGTTGCAGGCCGCTGCATTAGAGGAAGGCAGCCCTTTTTCAAAAGCAGTAATCGGATTCTAACTCTGCAGTCCCATGAAGCTCATGTATGTTTTTTCCTCTTTCCTGTGCTTTTTGGGCCCTTCTCAGTCCTCTTCTGCTTGGGCTGTTAGGCTTCCTTTAGGAGGCCAGCTTGTTGTTCCGGAAAGGGTTTTATTTTACAAGATGTGAAACCTGCCACTTTTTGAAACTAAAGTTGAAGAGAGAAGGGAATGGTGATCTAGAATTTTTGCATGCGTTTAAATGCCGGTGCTGGAACATAGCAAATAAGCATGTATATTTTCAGCAAGCCTTTTGCACACTTGGCAGCATTTGTTGGAGTGTGAGAATCTTGAAGCATCCCAGTTTGTTTTGTTGCCCTCAGGACCGTAGATGGCTTAAGAAGAAGGGTGTGTAGCTAAGCAAGCAGGAGACTGCTAGCTCCATCTCCTGACAATTCCACTTAAAGTTATCCTAAAGTAGCATACGAATATATGAATCTGCCTTGCGCAGAGTCCCACCGTCAGTGCATTTACCCAGTATTGTCTTCTTTGACCGACCGTGGACTTTGACAGTTGCAGGCAGGGGTCTTTCCCAGCACTTCTAACCCTTTCCTGGCACTGCTTCTGGGGATCTTTTTAATCCAAGATTCTAAAGATCTGGCCCTCTAAAGATCTGCCTCTTTCATTACCTGCAAGGGAGCCAGTGAGGTGGGCAAAGCCTTAGAGAGCATCTGAAGGCCTAGTCATAAAAAGGATGAGCTCTATATCTGGGACTTGCAGCCTGTATCCTATAAGACGGGGTGGCCAATGGTAGCTCCCCAGATGTTTTTTGCCTACAACTCCCATCAGCCCCAGCCAGCATGGTCAATGGCTGGGGCTGATGGGAGTTGTAGGCAAAAACATCTGGAGAGCTACCGTTGGCCACCCCTACTATAAGAGTCAGCTGGCTGGAACTCAACCAACGCAGAATTGTTTGCTTTTGTGTGTTTGTGTGTGAGAGAGAGAGATTTGGAATCTTTTTCCTGTCTGCAAGCTGCTCAAGGGACTAAAAATGCTTAAATTAAAAAAAAAAAAAACACCAAGGTATGACAGGAAGCAGAGGCTAGCCCCCCTCCCCTTTGAAAGAAAAGATCTAAGAATTGAGCAAAGGATCAGGACCCTGGACAGATCACAGTGGAGCTGGCTGCAGGGTACTCCCAGGAGTTGTCCCAGTCTGGATGAAAACCTATCATTACTCTGCAGAAGTCTTAAGCCCAGTTTGGCAGAGGGGATCAGCTCTCAGACGTAGCTTTAGCTCTGGCTCGTGCCCTCCAGCGGTGCTCTGAAGCCTCCTGACAAAAGGGATTAGACAGATTCATGGAGGGTAGACAGGTCTCTCTGTAGCTACCAGCCATGGTGACTAAAGGGAACTTGTACAAACAGAGGCTGCAAACCTCTGAGTCCCAGTGCCAGGAGGTGACATCAGAAGAAGGCCTCTGCCTCTCTCCCCTGTTGTTGGCTCTCCAGAGGAACTGGTTGGCCACTGTGTGAGGCAGGATGCTGGAGTAGATGGACCACTGGTCTGATCCAGCAGGGCTCTTCGGATGTTCTTCTCAGAGGAAGCCTCAGCCTCTGTGCCCTGTTGTTGGCCTTTCAGAGGAACTGGTTGGCCACTGTGTGAGACAGGATGCTGGACTCGATGGACCACTGGTCTGATCCAGCAAGGCTCTTCTGATGTTCTTCTCAGAGGAAGGCCTCAGCCTCTGTGCCCTATTGTTGGCCTTTCAGAGGAACTGGTTGGCCACTGTGTGAGACAGGATGCTGGACTAGATGGACCACTGGTCTGATCCAGCAGGGCTCTTCTGATGTTCTTCTCAGAGGAAGGCCTCAGCCTCTGTGCCCTGTTGTTGGTTCTCCAGGGGAACTGGTTTGAGACAGAATGCTGGACTGGATGGACCCGCATTGGTCTGCTCCAGCAGGGCTGTTCTTAACCCCAGTGGGACTTGTCAGATGCCATGAACTGTTGGGGTGTCTGTGGGTATTGGAGGGGCCTCAGCAGAGATGTACTTGGGAAAGCGTGGCTGCTGGCAGATTCTTCTTTGTTGGCAGAGGTCTCTTCAGGGGATGGTTCTGCAGAAGCAGGAAGAGGGTCTCCAGCAACTTTATCGTCCTCGATGTCTCTGGATTTCTCCTGAGGCAGGTGCCACGAAAGCAGGGGCAGAAACTGTTTCCCTACCTGACCTTTTTGCAATTTTTGCCTTTACCTGGCTTTTGTGATCATAAGAGCTGGCAACTTGATTTTTTTTCTTGAGAATGCGAAGGAAACACGAAGCAGTGCAGTAGCAGCTATTAACAATAACATGTTGTATTTTTTGGAACTAAGACTTCCCCATCCCCAACAGACTATGTTTTTAGATATGGAACCGTAACTTTACCACATTTCTGGCCTGTAGTTCATGTTTTTCTCCCCCACCCCTCTCTCTTTCTCTCTCCCAGTTGCAGGAAGCAAACCCCATGGTGATAGCACCCTCGTCCCTCTTAAACGGAGGTAAGACTTTGCTCCTGTCTCCTGCAACCCATGCGCCACAGCAGGGAGAAGAGACAGCAGGCAGTGTAAATCGCTTCCGTGCCACAGAAGAAAAGTGCTCAGATAACATTTCCACTGCATCAGAAGCCTCAGAGACCACTAGCAGCAGTAAGCATTAAGAAAACGTTTTGAACTAGGTTTCAAGAGACCCAGCGCAGTGTTGTAGTTAAGACAGCCGGGCTGGGATCGGGGAGTCCTGGGTTCAAATCCCTGCTCTTCCGTGAAGCTCACTGGGTGACCTTCTGAACTGAAGTGACCTCAAGTCGCAAGGTAGTTTGTAAGGATCGCATGGGGGCAGGAGAACCGCAGACTGTGCCCTGAGCTGCATGGAAGGGAGGGAGGGGTGTGGATACAAGAGAGAAATCTGGATTAGGCATTTGACGCCCTCCAGGGTTGGGAGCTGTGTTCCCTCTAAGCTGAGTTAGTGTGAGCCAGTTCACAGTTTTTTAGCCTCCGGATCACACATTTTTGTCTCAGGTGAGGGAGGATGGCCCCAGAGCACACTCATTTATGCAGGAGCTCACGACTTTTGTGCCAGTAACTCACGACTTTTAATGCCAGTAGAATTTTTGCTCCGCAGCTTAGAGGGCACAGTACAAAACGCAAACTGTGCAAGAACATTTAAAATTAAATTTCATCTGATGGATAATGGTGGATCTCATACCAACAAGAGACTTGCTTCTTGCCTATGTGAGCTGTGGCCCTTCTGTAAATGTGCGCTAGTATTTTTCTCTTTAGGTAAAATTTACTTTTAAATGTTCTTGCACAGTTTGTATTTGGCACTGTGATTTGTGCTGCGTATTGCTTGATTTTCTAATTCCACGTCTAAGAGAGAGCCTCGGAGATCCCTGACCTACCCAGGAAGCTTTGAGAGGGGCCTGTGAAGCAACTGGAGAATGCTTCCTTAGACGTAAAGGGACTGGCAGCCAGCCACATTTTCATGTGCGCTTCCACTCTCTTGTGGTCTAGTATCGCTCCAAGGATTTAAAACTAGTGCAAAACTGTGCAGTTAACCGGGTGCAACTGTGCAGATAGCATAGATTCATTCTTAGAATCTTCATGGGGGTCTGTGGGCCAGAGATGGGAAGCATCTGTGCATTTGCCTGAATGAGCTTGCGGGAATGGGGTTCTGTTGGTGGCGGAAAACGGCCTCTTTGGGATGCTGCCCCTGAGATACATATTTATTCATTTAAAACATTTGTTAGCCACCTTTCTCCCTTGCGGAACTCAAGGCCGCTTATGCTGTAAATAAGACAATTATAAACAACGCACTAAAAACAATACGAGTCAAACAACAGCGGTAAAAACATACAAACGATTGGAAAACTCCATTTAGGACTACCAGTAAATAACAACGGAATCGATCAAATGCAGCCCTAAATAAAACTGTCTTCAACTGATTCCCGAAGATCAACTGTGAGGGGGCCAGGCACAATTGCCTCGGGGGCTGCCACCAAGAAGGCCGTTTCGCATGTGACCCCAAGATGAGATTCTTTGATTGATGGGGCAGTCAGGAAAGACTCTCTCTGCGATTCCAAAGCATGGGAGAAGGCAGTCTTTGAGATACCCCAGTCTCAAGCCATGCAGGGCTTTAGAGCAAGGGTGTCAAACTCATTTGTTATGAGGGCCGGATCTGACATAAGTGAAACCTTGTGGGGCCGGGCCGTGTGTGTCATGAAACGTAAGGCCAGTGAACTTTGTAAAGGACACAGACAGACACAATTAAAGATTTTTTAAAAATTGTTTTTTATAAAACATGCTTAAAAGATTAGCACTCTTGCAACATTTTATTTAATAAACTCTGATAACTGAAGGAAGCAAGAGAGAGGGAGAAGGAAGCAGACTTGCTCGCGGGCCCGATAGGAGCCCTCCGGGGGCCTGATGCGGCCCCCAGGCCGCATGCTTGACACCCCTGCTTTAGACTAATTGCAGTGAGTTCTTTGCACAGGGGAACGTGTTACTTCGCCCTCTGTCTGAAGGGGTGCATCCTGGCACCTCCACCACGTGCAGAGGCTGAACCTGGGCATGCCAGAAAGGGAGCAGAGCCTGCATCCTGGCCCAAACGCAGAATCTGTGAGGTCCCAGGACAGGCTTATCCTGAGTGCCACAGCCCCTCCCTTTTACTTTCCCTCAGATGAACTATGGCCATTCAGTCTATGGCCAAAAAAAAAGCAAACCTATGCACTTTGAGGTCAACTTTCAGTGTGGGGCATCAACACCAGCCGGTGGCCTGACCGGATGGGGGACCCCCACCAGCAACAATAGGCAGACCCTCCCTCCGCACCCAGCATGACAGCAAGCATTTAGCTGGCTTGGAATTAGCCTCATATTTCCCCCCTGCATGTATAGATCAGGTGTCTCCAACCCTCTGTGTCTGCAGGCACCAGCCTGGTGGGCCCAGCCACAAAATTATTATTATAATAATTATTATTAGTTTATTTATATTCTGCCCATTCCCCCATTAGGGGGCTCAGAGCGGAAAATGGCTGCCGCAGGAGGCTGGCCAGGTACAAAATGTCTGCTGCCGCTTACCTCCAGTCACACATTGAAGATCCACATGCTCTGGTGTCAGCAGCCGCCAAGTCAACATTGTTAAAAACCCGCACAGCCAATCAGAAGCCTTGCTGGGCACAAGCCCCTCCTGGCCCCGGCCACTTCCCAAAAACACTTGGCTGGTCCCAGAGTGCTCCTGGGCACCACGTTGGGGGTCCCTGGCGTCCTGCATGGATGAACCGTGTGCATCAGTGGTGTCCATGGCCGTTCTCTGAGAACCCCCAGCCTTCGTTTTGCTTAAAAGGCCATTTCAAGCCTTCTCGTGGCTGAGGTCACTTTGAAAAAAGGGGCAAAATAGCTATAGATTCCCTTGAAACCCTGGCCCTGCTGGGTCCTCTTTCGTTTTGAGCCTTTTAAGCACAATTCTTTTGAAGAGAATCTTAATTGCCTCTTTTGGAGCTTTACCCTTCCAGGAACAAGATAAAACGTTCGCCGGCCTGCGATCTCTCACTCACGCTCTGATATTTAAAAACATCAATCATCCTGGCCCAAATGTGCTGAGCGAGCCCATACAGAAGACCCGAGAGTGCACCTTTGACAAACCACTCTGAAGCTGCAGGCCTTTTAATGCCACCAACGCTGAAGGGGAATGGGGACTCGAGCCCAGGCCTCAGATTCAGCAGGAGCTCACAGGAGCACAGCTCTTGAACCTTTCTGAGGGTTCCCCCTCTTCCTCCCCACCTACCTTGTCCATTGAATAGGAGGTGCAGCTGCCTAACAATCCCTGGATTAGGAGAGCGGGCAGCCAGCCAGCAGCCACTAGGGGCTTTGCCACACCCCCAGCAGCCCTCATGCACCCCTGGAGAAGCCCACACCACCCTTTCTCCACTTCTGATGTGATTTTGGGCAGCAGGTGGCTTGCTGGCCTTTTGACTGGGGGGGAAGGCGGCCCAGGAGAGCCCCAGGTGAGCAAGGCCTGCTTGGGCTGGCTGGATCTCTAGCCAGCCCAAGCAGGCCTCACTCTCCCAGGGCTCTCCTTTCTTGCACTGGGTTGCTTTTGGCTGGGGGGGGGTGGGGGGTGGCGGCATATGCTAATGAGTTATACTAATGAGCTCTGCCACCTATTTTTCTACAAAATGACCCCTGCTCGAGCCCATTGGGCAACATTATTTAGGGAAGCAGGCCACGGTTCTCCAGTCTTCCTCTGAAGCCTGTGGGCAGGGTCCGGAAGTTGTTCGAGAAGAACGACGATTGTTTGGATGTCAGCAAAGATGATTAGAAAGCCCAGATCAAGCAGGGGTTTTTCTCCCTGCTCACCATTTTAAAGGGGGTCAACTGCAATTTCAACTGTGGTTCCACCCTCTCCTCTCCCTCCCTCCTTTTTAGGCTTTCTTTATGGCTCCGCGTCCGGCAACGAAATGTGTTTTCCTCGGCAACTGAACACTTCAGACAACAACAATCAGTGCCTACTCGGATCCAATGGGAACACGTTAGGCCAGCTAAATCCCCAGCCACCTGGAGCTATTGATAACCTGCCTCTCGTAACCCAAGAGCCAATGAAGGTAAATGTGTAGCCACAAATAGGAACTTATAGGGCACGGGGAGGGAACCTTTCCCCTTGATGCCAGTCTTGTGGTAAGTCAATATTTAAAAACCCTTTGTGTCACTGAGCATCATGGAACTTGGAAGGGCACTTTTGCACAAGGTTTTGCTTGTATTGGTCAATAATGCCAGTGTGAAACTGGCTTTAGTGTACGTCTGAGTTAAAGTTGGTTTCCTTGGGGTGAACCACGTTCATATTTGGCATGAGTCTAGCTTACTTTGCTGGCTCTTATGTCTGGAACTTCCTCCCAGAGGAAATTTGTGGTACCCCATTTTTCTCAGCCCTTCTGCTGAACCCATTTTTGTGATAGTGGAAAGTACCACCAAGTCACAGCAGACTTCTGGTGATCCCATAGGGCTTTCAAAGCAAGGGGCATTCAAAGGTGGTTTGCCATTGCTTGCCCTGGACTTCCCTGGTGGCCAACCCTGCTTAGCTTCCAGATCTGAGAAGATCAGGCCAGCCGGGGTCATCCAAGTCTGGGCATACCCACTTTGACCCCAAAACTTGCCAGAATTAGGCAAGATTTCCCAGCCCTCTGAAGGCTGTAGAGATGGGGCCAATTTGACCTTGCAAAAGAGGGCAGTTCATAATCTCCATCAGTAACAGTGCGAGTGCCAATAATATATATATTTTCCCAATAATATTTTTAACACCGGTGCTCCTGCCATTTTGGCTTTGGTAGTTTGGGGTACTTCTGAACTTCCTTTGTTCTTTCTTTTTTTTTCAAGGCGCCATCGTTGACGTTGGAAGGCGGCCGACTAAGGCAGTCCCCGCAGCTAGTTAAAGGGAAGCATTATGAAATTGTCCCGGAGCCAGTCTGGAGGGCTCTTTACAACTGGTACACTGCAAACCTGTCTTTACCAAGGCCAGTAAGTACATCAAGAGCAGCCCTGCCGGGTCAGGCCCGGGGTCCAGCTTCTGTGGAATAGAGGCAGCATGGAAGGCCTTGTGGTGGCTCCCTCTGCAGTGGTCTTTCCCCCCCACTGAGGCCTTTGAACACGGAAATTCCATTTAGCTACCATGGCTAAGACAGCCAGCCTGGTGCGGTAACGAGGTTCAGATTTTAAAGGTCCAAGTTGACATCCCTCTTCTGCCATGGAAGTTTGACAGGTGATCACAGACCAGTCATGGTGATAGTGAAAGTGCTGTTAGGTCGCAGTCAATTTATGGTGACCCCGGAGGATTTTCAAAGCAAGAGGTATTCAGAGGTGGCTTTGTCATTGCCTGCTTCCACATAGCAACCTCTGGGGGATTTCTCATCTGAGTGCTGGGGCCAGCCCTGCTTAGATTCCAAATGTGAAGAGGAAGAAGAAATTGGATTTATATCCCGCCCTTCACTCTGAATCTCAGAGTGGCTCACAATCTCCATTACCTTCCCTCCCCCCCACAACAGACACCCTGTGAGGTGGATGGGACTGAGAGAGCTCTCCCAGAAGCTGCCTTTTCAAGGACAACTCTGAGAGAACTTGTGGCTGATCCATGGCCATTTCAGCAGCTGCAAGTGGAGGAGTGGGGAATCAAACCCGGTTCTCCCAGAGAAGAGTCCGCACACTTAACTACACCAAACTGGTTCTCTTGTGAGACTGGGCTAGCTTGGGCCATTCAGGTCAGGGTGGCCAGTCATGCACCAGCCTACCTCACACGGTTGTCGTGAGGATAAAATGGAAGTGTGGAGAACACCGTGTGCCACTTTGGGTCTCCATTGGGTAGGAAGGTGGGGTGTAAATTTATCTATTAAATGGTGGTTATCAGCCTTGAAATATGATAATACAAAGTAGTATTAAGGGGTGAATTGGGTTCTTTGAACTGTAACCAGCAAATCAGACCAAGAACCTTTTATTGAAAAAAAAAATTGTTCTCTGTATTATTCAAGACTATAGGAAATAAGGCATATAAAAACTAACCCCACAGTTACTGTAACAGTAATTTCCAGAATTATCAGCGTTCCTAGCATTGTTTAATCATATTATAGGGAGTTTAAAATGCAAACCAGAATTTCAGGGTTTTGTCTCACTGCTTTTAGGGATTGCACATCCAGAAGTCTCATCTCACCATCTTCTGAGACTTCCATCCAGAGGATTCTGACTTGCTCATCACAGTAGTGCATATTTGTAGAGAACAATCTTTTTCTAACTCTGTTCCGTCATAATCATGTAATTATTATCTAGATAAGAGATTGGCACTTAGCTAAATATGAGATAATCAACACGAGTGCAAACGATCCAAGCAGCCTGCGCATCTCACATCTGATATAGTAAGATAAGGCCATTCTCAGCTCTTAACCTCTACTAAATTAGCAGTTAATCTTAACTTTTCTGTAATCGTTTCAATTTACTGTCCAAGATTAAAGTAATGTTGAGCAAACAGGAATTCACTGACAATTGGAGAGTGCTCGAAACTCTCAGCTTGCAAGCTCAGCAAGAAAAGAGATTCAAGTGGCTAGCTGTGTTGGTCTGAAATATCAAAACAAAACTTGAGTCCAGTGGCGCCGTTAAGACCAACACAGTTTTTTTAAAAGCATAAGCTTTTGTGTGCATGGGGTCGAGCCCTTAAAACCACGCTGTCGCGATCACCCTGGACGTGGGGTGCCTGCACACAAAAGCTTATACCTTGGATAAAACTTTGTTGGTCTTGAAGGTGCCACCGGACTCAGCAGGAAAAGGTTAGTGAATGTGATAGCTGCTGCCGGAGCTTTTTTTTTTTTTTGTAGCAGGAACCCCTTTGCATATTAGGCCACACACCCCTGATGTAGCCAATCCTCCCGGAGCTTGCAGGGCTCTTCGTACAGGGCCTACTGCAAGCTCCTGGAGGATTGGCTACATCAAGAGCGTGCGGCCTAATATGCAAAGGAGTTCCTGCTACAAAAAAAGCCCCTGGCTGCTGCTATAGGGCAGTGGCTCCCAACATTTTTGGCACCAGGGACTGGTTTTGTAGAAGTCAATTTTTCCATGGACTGGTGGGGGGGTGGGGCTGGGGTTTTTGCTGCCCCAGGCTGCCCCCCCGACCGCACCCCATTCCTGCCCCCCATGATGGTCTTTAAATGGGGGGGGGAGACTAGGGCGGTTTCTGCCGCCTCCCAGCTAGGTGGCCAGGCAGCAGAAGGCCAGTCTGCCTCCCCCTCCCGTTTAAAGACTCCCACCTGAGGCTGCACGGCCTCTTTTGTCTGCCCAGGTTCCAGGTGGGTGGGGGCAATGTGGCGCCTCTGCCTTGCTCCGTGGCCCGGTTGCGAGCAGTCCATGGACCAGTGCCGGGCTGCGGCCTGGTAGTTGGGGACCCCTGCTGTAGAGGACCTGCTGCCCCCTTTCTCCTGCCCAGTTGAGCCCTTGACACCGCGCTGTCACGATCACCCTGGAGCACCTTGCTTGAGCTTTTCCAGGCTGCTGGGAGTTGAGGGTGAATGAAGGATAGTTCCATTTTGACTGGTTGTTTGTTTGTTTGTTTTTAGTTCTGCTGGATGTGTAAAAAGCATTTTGTGATTCAGTTTTGCAGTCAGGGAGGCCCCAGCTGAGTAAGAGTTTTAGAAGATCAGACGTAGCAAACTGAAATGAAACATAAATACAGTTTCATGTAGTTTTCTTTCCTAATGAGCTTTTAGACTTTTTTTTTTGGTATTTTTTTGTCCGTGCGCATGCGCACCTGGAAGTCCTAGTGACCTCTGGTGACTGACCCTTACTGGAGGAGGCCTGGAGGAGAGTCAGAGATGTGGCTGAATGAAGCCTGCCCCCTACCCTTTTGACTTCTGGTATTCCGAGGAGGAATCCCATCCCAGCGTCGACCCTGCTTAGCTTCTAAGATCTGGTCCAGGTCAGGGTGAGCTGCAGTACTGCAGTCCAAACTGTGCTCACGACCTGAGTTTGATCCCGGCAGAAGCTGGGTTCAAGTTGCCGGCTCAAGGTTGACTCAGCCTTCCATCCTTCTGAGGTTGGTAAAAGGAGTCCCCAGTGTGCTGGGGGGAAAGTGTAGATGACTGGGGAAGGCAATGGCAAACCACCTCGTAAAAAGTCTGCCATGAATACACCATGATAAGATGTCACCCCAGAGTCAGAAACGACTGGTGCTTTACCTTTACCTTTATTACAGTGTTAAAGCTATGCAGAGATATGGTATCTCCGGTCTGCAGTGATCCCAGCTTTTGTTTCCCAGGGCACTTCTCCCTTCCGCTCAAAGCCTCCTTGAAGCGTGAGTGGTAAAAGAATTGTCGTGAATGCTTCAGCCCATCTTTGCCTTTGGTGAGGGACCGCTGGGTCACCAGATGGTAGCTGTTTAGTTTTTGCAGACGCCGTAAAAACCAAGTGACCTGTGACACCTTGGAGACTAACTGCTTTAACGTGACAGGAGCTTGAGTGGGCTCGTTCCCGCTTCCTCGAATGTAGGGAGTGTTTTTCTCACTTGGCACCAGGGCAAGGTGTGTGTCTGTGTCCTCGTGCCCAGGAACATAGAGAAAATGGCAGTAAAAATGTGCCAAACGTCAAGTCAAAAGAGTATGCAATGTCAGCAAAGGCTTCTGCTGCAATTCCAGCATTATCCTATGCACAGGTAATCCAATCTAAGCCTGTAGAAATCTATGGCTTTAGACTGGCATTAACTGTGTAGAGGATTATGCTGCTAATCTATTAAGGAGCTAGCATGGTGCGGTGCCTGAGAGCAGGAACTGTGATCGGGAAGTTTGAATGTGACCTCTTCTGTGAGCTCACTTTGGCTGCTCTCTCCAGGTCTCAGCCTCTGATTTGCAGGAATCCTGGCCCGCCTTCCGGGGCTGGTTTTAAGGATCGCACCCAGCGGCGAGGTTGGATCCTAAGGCTCCTTCTGCCGAGACAAGCGGCACTTCTGCTTGTTCTTCCAGTTCCCCATTTGTGGTAGGGCTCATTAGCATAACTCATTAGCATATGCCGCAGCCCCCTAGCCGAAAGGAACCCGACGCAAGAAAGGAGAGCCCTGGGTAAGCAAGGCCTGCTTGGACTGACTAGAGATCCAGCCAGCCCAAACAGGCTTCACTCACCTGGGGCTCTCCTGGACTGCCCCCTCCCCAGTCAAAAGGCCAGCAAGCCACCCGCCGCCCCAAATCACATAAGAAGTGGTGAAAGGGTGGCATGGGCTTCTCCAGGGAAATGGGGGCTGCTGGGGGTGTGGCAAAGCTCCTGGTGGCTGGCTGGCTGCCCACTCTCCTAATCCAGGGATTGTTATGCAGCTGCACCTACTATGCAATGGACAAGGTAGGTGGGGAGGAGGAGGAGGGGAAACCCTCAGAAAGGTCCAGGAGCTGTGCTGTCCTGTGAGCTCCTGCTGAATCTGAGGTCTGCCTTCAGGCACCTTGCTTTGTTCCCCAATAGCCCCCACTGCACTCTTGGAGGGGGGCAGGGAGAAATCACAAGGCATGTAGCAGGTGGTGATGGGCAAGTTTTGTTCTGCGCTGCTTGCGGTTGCCCTGATGCCAGTGTATGTGAAGTGCTTTGAGCAGCTGGAGGGAGTCCTGTACCCGTGCTAAACAGGATTAGTCTTGGAAGTGCTGGAAGGCTGTTTGGGTTGCACTAGGCTCAGCAATCCTCTCTCCCCGGCAGCGGTTCATTTCCCCCCTTTCGCTTTCATCAGGTTTCTGATCCCGATGAGCTTTTAGCAAAGCTCTGCGCATCGAAGGAAGAGAGCTGGTTTGAAATACCTTGTAACGGTTGAGAATTGTATGGGGACGAGGGATATGTTGGAGCATGTGTGTGTCTGTGGAGTGGGGGGTGGGGTGAGGAGCCATGTATGTGTCTAATACCCAGGGAGGGAGATCTGGCACGCACCTCCAAATGTGTGGGAGGGCTAAAACGCACAGCCCTCTTTCCTCCTTCCAGAAAGGATGCCCAGGGCTGCCTTCAGAGCAACAGGGAAACTCTATAATTGCCATTGAAGCTCCTCCGCCGAGCAGTTTGGGTAGCTTTTTTTCTCTCCTCGCCGTAACCCTTCAGCAGACTGGCTCGGAATCATGAAGACGCCGTCCTTTTTTTTTCAAAAATAGCACGAAATGCGCGTCGCTGTTTTTCGTGATGGCTGTAAAGGAGCGGGGGGGGGGGGGGAGGGAGATTAACCAGAGCCAGACAATGTTTAGCCAGTGAGGGAAGGCTGATGCAGGTGGCCTGTCGACGCTTTGATGCTGACTCTTCCTCTGGAGCACCAAGAGATCCAGCTCTGCCACTCGACTTCTCCCACACGTTCTCCATGGAAACGAGCATCTTTTCGTGGCCTGCAAAAGGCCACGTGAGTCGCAAGAAACACCAGCAATGTGCTTTGCCCGGTCCGTCTTAAACTGGGGGGAGGGGAAGCAGTAGAGCACGGGTTCCCCATTGCTGAAAGCTCCCGGTTCAGTCCCTGCTCCCTTCAGTGCGGAGGCTCTCAGCGGGCGCAATTGCCATCTGCAGGGGCGGCTTGAGCCAGCTGCTGGGGGATGTTGCGACACCCCCGTTCCGCTGCATGTCAGTTGCGTGGGTCTGGGCGCACAGGTTGTCAGGCAGAGGCATGGGCTGGCTCTGTCCTGACCCGTGCCTGGAGCCCTTTGCTTGGCAAGGTTGTTGGTACAGGGCTAACAACTGCCTTCGACCTTTCCAGGTTGTGACCCTGACCTGTGAGATGAGACCCACTTGGAGTTCCAGGCTATACTGATTGTCCCAGGTTTCATCCAGAGGTCCTTCTGATCCTGCTTCCCAAGATCTTTTTAGCTGGTAGCAGGGCCGGCTCACCAACTAGGCAAACTAGGTGGCTGCCTAAGGCACCAGCAGAGTGGGGACGCCAAATTCGGCCTTCCCCCCTCTCCCCTATGCAAACGCCTATTTTGCCTTTTCCCCAGCCTCCTCCTCCCTCTATTTCAATGCCCGGAACTGGCGGTAGAGCGCCACGCTCCGGGCTATCTAAAGGCGCCCCCCCCTGCCAGTCAGCTGATCGGTGGGGGGGGCGCCTTTAGATAGCCCTGAGCATGCCGGTTCCAGGTGTTTAAATAGACCGGGGGGGGGGAAGGGAGGAGGAGGCACGGGGGGGAGGGAGGAGGCGGTGTGGGGGGAGGCACAGTGGGCCCGAGTCTGCCTAGTGCCCAAGGGCTGGTCCTGTCTGAGAGATGCCAGGGGTTGGACTGGAGATCTTTTGCGTATAAAATATGTTGACTGCTGAGCTGGTGTGTGTGTGTGGGGGGGGGCATGCTTTAGCCATGCAGCACACAGCTAGATTTCAGTCCAGTCACGGATTAGGGACTAACAAGCCTTTTCAGGGCATGAGCTTTCAAGAGTCAAAATCCCCTTCATCGGATACAAGTCAGAATGGAGATCTCTTATGTCCCAGTCAGAAGGTGGAAGGGGTGTGGCAGAAAAGGAACTCAGGGTGTGAAGTTGTGATGTACATTGTAACCGGCTTCATTAGATCAGAGCAGAAATGCCCGGGGACAGAAAATTACCAACTGTAGTGAGATAAGAATCCTGTGTCGCTATTCAGCCCTGGAAGATCCTGACTTGGTGAATGAACTCAGATTCAACAATCTCATCTTGCAGTCGCCTCTTGAAAGCTTCTTTGTTTGAGGACTACCACTCTGAGGTCAGCAGCGGAACAACCTGGGACCTGCAATGCATGTTTCTTTTTCCGAGAACTTCCCATCCCAGTGCAGACTGGCAGCAACTCTCCCTGGCGTTTCCCTGTGCATGTGGCCTGTGGGCCTTTCCTTGGAGTGGTGCAGTCCATCAGCCAGTGGGCCTCATGATCCGCTTGTTTGGCTTGGGCAGGGGTTGTTTTGTTGAAAAATAGGTGGTGGGGCTCATTAGCATAACTCATTAGCATATGCCACCCCCACCAGCCAAAAGCAACCTGACACAAGAGAGGAGAACCCCAGGCGAGCGAGGCCTGCTTGGACTGACTAGATATCCAGCCGGCCCAAGCAGGCCTCGCTCGCCTGGGGCTCTCCTGGGCTGTTCTCCCCACAGTCAAAAGGCCAGCAAGCCACCTGCTGCCCAAAATCACATATGAAGTGGAGAAAGGGTGGTGCGGGCTCCTCCAGGAGTTAATGAAGGCTGCTGGGAGCGTGGCAAAGCTCCTGGTGGTTGGCTGGCTGCCCGCTATTCTAATCCAGGGATTGTTATGCAGCTGCACCTACTCCAGAGGGTCCAGAGGAGGGCGACGAAGATGGTGAGGGGTCTGGAGACCAAGTCCTATGAGGAAAGGTTGAAGGACCTGGGCATGTTTAGCCTGGAGAGGAGGTGGCTGAGAGGTGATATGATCACCATCTTCAAGTACTTGAAGGGTTGTCATATAGAGGACAGTGCAGAATTGTTTTCTGTGGCCCTGGAAGGTCAGACCAGAACTAACGGGTTGAAATTAAATCAAAAGAATTTCCGGCTCAACATTAGGAAGAACTTCCTGACTGTTAAAGCGGTTCCTCAGTGGAACAGGCTTCCTTGGAAGGTGGTGGGCTCTCCTTCCTTGGAGGTTTTTAAACAGAGGCTGGATGGCCATCTGACAACAATGCGGATCCTGTGAATTTAGGGGGAGGAGTTTGTGAGTTTCCTGCCCTGTGCAGGGGGTTGGACTAGATGACCCTGGAGGTCCCTTCCAACTCTATGATTCTACGATTCTACTATTCAATGGACAAGGGAGGGAGGGTGGGAGGAGGGGGGCCATCAGAAAGGTTCAGGAGCCTCTACGCCTGTGAGCTCCTGCTGAATTCAAGGCCTGGGCTCGGGGTACGAGGCAGCTCCTTGTATTGTTGCCAGATGATCCGCAGAAAGTTTTTCAAAACCTGCAGCGCCCTGAAAGTGAAGCCCTCCTTGCTCTTCCCTCCCCAGGTGATCCGAAACAGCAAGACGAACCAGCCTGAGCTGGAGCTCTTCCCCCGCTACCTGCTCTTCCTGCGGCAGCAGCCCGCCACCCGGACGCAGCAGTCCAACATCTGGGTGAACCTGGGTATGATGAGCCTGAGAATGTTTCCTCACCATTTGCCGAGAGGTAACGTTAAGAATACAGCAAGAATCTCCCCCCACCCCCGTCGGGAGACCGGCACCGCTGCCCACTTGGCCTGAGGCTTTGGCTACCCTGCTGCTTGCGAGTGGTTGCCAGGAGATTTTGGAAGCAGGGCTGGTGACGGATAAGTTCCTTCTCTTCCCCCACGCAACACCTCTCCAACACACAGAACTCTTATGGAAGGTCACACCGCGTTAGCAGTACTTGCTTTCCTCTTGTTTTAAAAAAAACACACACAACTCTGCTAGCTCAAACTCTACCTCTACTAGCTAAATCAGGGGTGGCCAAACTGTGGCTCGGGAGCCACATGTGGCTCTTTCACACATATTGAGCGGCTCTTGAAGCCCCCACCGCACCGCTGGCTGGCTTGGTGAAGGCATTTGTCTCTTTAAATCACTTCTCCAAGCCAGCCGATGGCTTGGAGAATGCATTTAAAGTTACTTTCTTTCCACCTCTCCCTCCCCCATTTATTTTTCCTCCTTCCTTCCTTCTGGCTCTCCAACATTTGACATTCATGTCTTGTGGCTCTCAAACATCTGACATTTCTTCTATGTGGCTCTTACATTATGCAAGTTTGGCCACCCCTGAGCTAAATGGAGTGGCATGGCTTCTTTTGGAATGTGCATCCATAGATTCCCTGCACCTAGAAGACCAGCAGGTCAGGGGTAGTTAGGGCTCTTTTCAACAGAGCAGCCAAAGACGGAGGGTTGAATTACACAAAGGGGCGGTAGGACATTCTGCTGCACAGCAAACAGTGGGGTGAATCACACTTTGGAACATTCCTTTATCTTTAAAAAGTTCCCTTCAGAGAGTGGGAGGAGGGCCTTTCTCCCTGCTGTGCTAGCTTTCTGTTTGCAGGGGAGTTTTTCCAATGCAAACAGAGCCTTCAGATTTAGAGCCTCCCATCTGCAGTGATGCAGTTCAGTCTGACACTTCAGTATTGTATCCTGTTGTTCTCCCGCATGTGTGAACTAGGCCTGAGGGGGAGCATTCCAGAAGAGCATCATCAGTTGCTTTTGCTGGACAGGTAAACTGACCCCCTGAGTTGAGAGCTAGTTAGATGTAATGGTTAAGTGTGTGGGCTCTTATCTGGGAGAACCGGGTTTGATTCCCCACTCCTCCACTTGCACCTGCTGGAATGGCCTTGGGTCAGCCAGAGCTCTGGCAGAGATTGTCCTTGAAAGGGCAGCTTTTGGGAGAGCCCTCTCAGCCCCACCCACCTCACAGGGTGTCTGTTGTGGTGGCCGGGGGGGGGGGGAGAAGATATAGGAGATTGTGAGCCGCTCTGAGACTCTGATTCAGAGAGAAGGGCGGGGTATAAATCTGCAATCGTCGTCTTCTTATGTCGGCCCAAAGTACAAGAGTGTCCCCTGTTGTGGTCGAAGGCTGACCCAGTGCTGGATTTCTTCCTTATAGAAGAGCCAGTGTGCAGACTGATAAAGGCAGACATTAGAAGTCTTTGGTCAGTTTATGCATCCCGGAGAAAAGGGCCTGGTTCACACTTGCAGGAGAATGAGCTGTCCGAATGGGCTGTGCAGTCTGCAAGGAGAGGATGGTGGGAAAGCACATTTTGGAATCCTCCTCTATGAAATCTCCCTTCTGATAGAAAACTAGCACAGGAGGACTTTGCTGGGCACAGTGTTCGGCTTGCATGGAGCATTCTGTGCAAAGGAATGTTCAAACCTGACATCCGGTGCCTGCAGTTCATCCCACCCCTTCAGGGTTCTGCTTGCTCAGTCCGATTTCATTCTCCCGGCATTACAAGAAAAAAAACAAAACCTTTTCACATAGATGTCTGTGTATAATGTGTATTCTTCGATATCACAAAATCACGAGTTACTCCACATTTTGTTTTGCGGGTCATGAAATGGGCAGTTCTCCCTGCCCCTGTGAAATGCATCACGCCCTCCCTTTACCTGCAGCCTTTGCTACAGGTACGCAGCCCCCCCACCCCCGCTTCCCATTCTCAAATCCTAGATTTTTAAAAATTCTGACCAAGCGGTTGCTTTCGAGTGACCTGAAATCAGCTGCGGTTGGCATCAGCCCATGGGCAGAGCAGCAAGAGACCAACTTTCCAGAGCGGTTTGATGAGACAGAATCGAACAGGGGTTGATCAACATGCATTGATAAAACTCTGAATAAATCTGCATGCCTAAAAGAGGGGACAGCCAGGTTAAGGTTTATGTCTTGAGTTGAGAGAGACGGTTTCCTGGTTTGTCTCACAGCAGACAAAGAAGAAGAGGAATGCTCCTTCTGGGGCATGGGATTATTCAGCTGGCAGGCAGCATCTTAGAACACAACTCAAAAGTTATAATGACCAACAGTTGCTAATAACCATACCATACCATACCATACCATACCATACCATACCATACCATACCATACCATACCATACCATACCATACCATACCAAACCTTTAATGGCATAATAGATTCAGATAAAAATACACAGAATATTAAAATTTGAACACTGGAGATAAAATCAAAATAAAACCGAGCTTACAGATGCATTCAAACATGGTCAGAATTAAGTTTAAGGATGTCCGCCAGAAATTTTGGCACAGCCTTACTAACCACCCCCTCAGTATCACTCAATAAATGATAACAGGGTGGCAGAATAGACAAATCTGGAGAAAAAGAAAGCTTGCCAAATAAATCTTTACAGAGGTTATGGTAAAAAGAACAATCAAGCAATATATGCTGGATTGAGTCAGGGGTATTCGCTCCACAGGAGCAAAGTCTGTCGGCTAAAGGGACTTGCTGATATCTCCCTTGTAAAACTTTGGAGGGAAACGCGTTTAGTCTAGCCAACATAAATGCCCTGCCGCTATTTTTATGATTGGTAATATAAGGTGAGAACACATGAATACATGAAAAGTCACAAATAACTCTCCAAGGAGTGTGAAATATGAAAGAACGTAGAGCGCCACTGTACAGGGAGTTGAATTGTTTCTCCGGTTTCGACGAATCTTCAACCAATAGTACGCTCTACTTCACTTGTCTTCAATAAAGACAGCTTCAAATTGATCAGCACTAAACCTCTTCCATAAACCACTAGAATGAATTTACATTTCGTGAAAAGGACGTGTAGTCTCAGCAATCTCAAAAACAGCTCAAAAATGGCCTTGAACCATTGAACCATTGGTTGAAGATTCATCGAAACCGAAGTAACAAGGCAACCCCCTGTACAGTGGCGCTCTACGTTCTTCCATATTTCACACTCCGTGGAGAGTTGTGACTTTTCATGTATTCATGTGTTCTCACCTTATATTACCAATTGTAATTTTTCTATTGTTGTTAGTAATTGTTGGTCACTATAACCTTTGAGTTGTGTGTATATATTTCAGTCCACAGTGACCTCTCCCCTGGGTTGCTTAGCACCTTAGGACAGGCATTCCCAGATGAAAGATGAGTAGAGATGTATCTTCTGAAACTCTGGGGTGTTAAGTAGGTCATGTGTCACAGCAGATACCCTTTAAAGAGAGAGGCCTATTGTCCGGTGTGAAAGTCCAGGAGGGAATGCCTCTTCTGAAAGGGCGGTAGATTGTTAGGCAGCTCACATGCTGCAGCTGATACCTTTTTGGGGAGAGGCATTCTTTCCTTTGTGAAAGACAAGGGGGATCCTTCTCCTGAGGCATTGCTTGCCATCCAGAGTTTTTAAAAAATTAATTACTAAATTAAAGCAAAGCCGTGGGTGATGAGATGAACAGGGCAGGGGGAATGCAATATTTTTTAATTGGCCCAGAGTTTTTAAACCCCAGCGAATTGGCTAAAAAACGCAGGCCTCATAATAAACGATGCCGTGGTGCTAGAAAAGGAGACACCCGGACACGGAAGCTTTTGTGATTTTTGTGAGCATTACTTTATCCCGTTTGCTTTTGTGTCGGCAAACGGGCTTTGAAAAACTGCTTGTGTTTGAAGCCTGCCCCCTTGCTCCAAAGAGCTGAGGGCAGTGAACGTGGGATCGCCCCCTTTCAATTCTCACGACCGTCTTGCGAGGTAGACGAAGCTGAACCCAGCAGAGGCTAGCAAGGGGCATTAGAAGCTGTGAAATTCCTGTAGAGGCAAGGCTGAGTTAGGGATTGTGTTGTGCCCTTAAACGTCAACCCTCCCCTCTCCCTGCCCGTCTGCTGCCGCCTGGCTTTGCCATCTGCTGGCACCAGCTGTGTGAAATCCATGTGGATTTTTGCATTCCCACATGACCCTCGCTGCACATAAACTGTCCAGGAAGAGAAACATTTTCTGATAGCCAACCCGCTCTGCTCTTTGCAGCACCCAGAGTGGTGTTGGCTCTCAAGACCTGCTAGATTTCTGTAATCGCTCGTGCTAATTCAACACAACAGACTTCTGGAAAGGAGGCACTTGCTGACACCCCGACCACTTAAATAAGAGTTTGCTCCTGTACTCCCGCCAAATCTCCATGATGTCTGTCTTAACTTCTTGTTCTGCCAGCCTGTAAGAGAAAAAGATGCATTGCGAGCACTCCCCCCCCCCCCAAAAAAAATCTTTTATAATCAGCAGCTGTTTGCTTGATCAAATTTGTATGGAAAAATCAGCCAGTGGGCCATCAGAATCTTAACTCAGCATCCTAAAGTTGGGGGTGCTTTGCACTGAACATGGCAAATTTCTAAATTCAAATTTGTGGGCTAACCCTCCCTCCCCCCCCTACTGCGTGCTGTATTGGATCACAATTTGATATGGTTTTTTGCTCTGCAGTGATTGTAAAAAATCGACTATTAATCTTTAGTGTCCCCTGCCCCATACGCTTTCTTGCTGTAATCTTATTCCTAATCCTCTCTTCTTTAATTGCAGTTAAATGTTTTGTGTGTGTATGTGTGTGTGTGTTATTGAGAGAGAATCTTTTGCTTGGTGTATCAAGGTGAAAAGAGAGCTGCTTTGCTGACTTAACAGAGCAGTTGTTAATTTTTTTTGCTCTCAAGTTACAGTTGCATGCAAATTGCAGTTGGCCCTGTATCGAACTATTCATTTAAAGTAATTATTTAAGACAGGGGTCCCCAACCTTTTTGAGCCTGTGGGCACCTTTGGAATTCTAATATGGTGTGGTGGGCGCAACTGCAAAATAGCGGCGTGGACCACAAAATGTCAGGGAGCTGGGTTATGTATAACTCCAGAAGTAACAACATTTCAGTAGAAGTTCTGGTTGACAGGATACCTTTCAAATCCCCCCAGCCAATCAAAAGCCCTGCTAGTCAGAAGCCCACCTGGCCATGCCCATCTTCTAGAAACACTTGGCGGGCACCAGGAAAGGTGTTGGTGGGCTCACCACGTTGGGGACCCCTGGTTTAATCTCTCTGCTTGTATACAGCAGTTGTTTCCTACTATCGGAAAGCTGCTTCTGCCGCTGGAGGGCGGGAGTGGTTTCCATTGATTCTCTTCTGCCGCTGCCCCGTAAATTCCAGCCCTGTTCCTGAAGCTCCCCTAAAGCCTAAAGCCACGTTGTGGATGACTGTGAGAGGGGAAGGGGGGGGGGGGAATCCCATTCTGTGAACTTTTCGTTTCTCAGTTTATACCAGCCATCGCTTATCGCAAATGCAAGATTCTTCTAAAAAAGCACAAATCTGTTGTGAACTTGTTGTTCTTGCGAACATATTGGAAGGGAAAACACAGGAGGCATGTGCTGGGTGGCATTTCATCTTGGCATTCCCCTGTTGCCTGGTGAGAATTTTCATGCATTTCCCCCATGTGCCTTCATGGGCACGGGGAAGACTCAGTACAATCAGTCCCTTAGCTGTGGCTGAAGGTTCAATGTCACCATGGGACTGTGAGCTCCTTCTTCCTCCTCATGTGTAAATGTAGTCCTCTCTATCATCTGCACCATCATCAGCAATATCCAGTGTGCCAGGCCTATAGCCCCGTGGCGCAGAGGTTTAAAGCTGCAGTACTGTAGTCCTAAGCTCTGCTCACGACCTGAGTTCGATCCCCAGCAGAAGCTGGGTTTTCAGGTAGCCGGCTCGAGGTTGCCTCAGCCTTCCATCCTTCCGAGGTCGGTCAAATGAGTCCCCAGCTTGCTGGGGGGGGGGGGAGTGTAGAGGACTGGGGAAGGCAATGGCAAACCACCCCGTAAAAAGTCTGCCGTGAACACGTTGTAAAAGCAACGTCACCCCAGAGTCGGAAACGACTGGTGCTTGCACAGGGGACCTTTCCTTTCCTCCAGGCCTTGCTCTAGACCAGGGGTGTTGAACTCATTTATGAGGGCCAGATTTGACATATATGAGACTTCGTTAGGCGAGGCCGTGTGTGTCAGAAAATGTAATGCCAGGGAGCACAGATATAAACTTTATAAATGATAACATGATTACAAGATTTAAAAAAAAACAAACCTTAAAATAAAACATGTTTTAACCTTAAATTAAAACATTAGCACATGGTCTTGAAGGTGCTTTCTTTGTATCTCTCCCATGGGATCAAGGGAACTAGGCAAAGGAAGCTGGAACTCTTTCCCTTCCCCAGGGGACCAGAAGGGGGAGGAGCCTCAGCCAATAGAAGGAAGAGAGGGTTTGGCTCAGTAGCTCTGCTGTGCAATTGAGAGCCTGGCAAAGCGAGCTCTGCCTTCCCCCCCTTCCTTCCCAAGGGAGGAGCCTCAGCCAATTGAGAAAATAGAGGTTCTGTTATGTAGCGCCTGTGTTATTGAGTGAACCTTGCAAAGCAAGCTGTGATGCAGAAGGAAGCAAGAGAGAGGGAGAAGGAAGCAGACGACAGCCAGTTGCTTGGAGGCCTGATAGGAGCCCTCTGGAGGCCTGATTTGGCCCCTGGGCCATGTGTTTGACACCCCTGCTCTAGACTGAGGTTGGAATGCACTGAAGGGTGAAACCCTCATTAGTGTTAACCATGCCTGTTGTCGATGCTAACGGTGTGGTTAAGGGAAGAAAAGAGTGCTGAGGAATGCGCAAGGAAAGGGCCATGCATAATCCTGATCCTTGGTTATAAGGGATGCACAGTGTTCAGTCAGTCCCTAGAGAAATGGCTGCAGCTTCCGGGAAACGTGCCATGAATTTGTTTCCCCCTCCGCAGTAGGACCATTGAAATGTGAAATGCTCTGCCACTTGCCAAGAAAACAGGGAGGTGGTTGGAGGTTGGAGGCGGATGAGGCTGAGGGCTCAGTGGCAGAACATCAGCTGGGTGCACCAAAGGTCCAGTGCAGCTCCCGGGATCTCCAGTTTAAAAGGATCAAGCAGCAGGTGATGTTGAAGGAGCTTTCCCTGAGACCCTGGGGAACAGCTGCCAGTCAAAGTAGCCAGCACTCACCTTGATAAACCAATGGTCTGACTTCTCTAAATGGAGGTGCCGTGGCTCTGTGGTAGAGCATCTGCTTGGTATGCAGAAGGTCCCAGGTTCAATCCTTGGCATCTTCATTTAAAAGGACCAGGGAGCAGGTGATGTGAAAATGTTCCACCTGAGACTCTGGAGAGCTGCTCCCAGTCTGAGTAGGCAATACTGACTTTAGAATCATAGCATTATAGAGTTGGAAGGGACCTCCAGGGTCATCTAGTCCAACCCCCTGCACAATGCAGGAAACTCACAAATACCTCCCCCTAAATTCACAGGATCTTCAGTGCTGTCAGATGGCCCTCTAGCCTCTGTTGAAAAACCTCCAAGGAAGGAGAGCCCACCACCTCCTGAGGAAGCCTGTTCCACTGAGGAACCGCTCTAACGGTCAGGAAGTTCTTCCTAATGTTGAGCCGGAAACTCTTTTGATTTAATTTCAACCCACTGGTTCTGGTCCTACCTTCTGGGGCCACAGAAAACAATTCCACACCCTCCTCTAGACGACAGCCCTTCAAGTCCTTGAAGATGGTGATCATATCATCTCTCAGCCTCCTCTCCAGGCTAAACTTGCCCAACTCCTGCAACCTTTCTTCATAGGACTTGGTCTCCAGACCCCTCACCATCTTCGTCGCCCTCCTCTGGCCCCGTTCCAGCTTGTCTATATCCTTCTTAAAATGTGGTGCCCAAAACCAAACACAAAACTCCAGGTGAGGTCTCACCAGAGCAGAGCAAAGCAATACCATCACATCGCGTGATCTGGACACTAGACTTCTGTTGATACAGCCCAAATTTGATAGACCAGTGGTCTGTAGCCATTTTTTAACAATACTTTATTTTTCATTTTATGGATTTTGCAAAGAGTAACCATCTCAAAAAAACATTTTGATAGTAGTGCTGCTGAGTGGATGTAAATACTTTTAACCAGGCCTCGGATTCAGCAGGAGCTCACAGGAGCACAGCTCCTGAACCTTTCTGAGGGTTCCACCTCCTCCTCCCCACCTTGTCCATTGAATAGTAGCTGCAGCTGCATAACAATCCCTGGATGAGCTCCACTACCTGTTTTTCTACAAAGCAACCCCTGCTTTTAACTCATTGGGGTATTTTATAGCGATGAGCCAGACAAGCGTTCGATGCAATTTGACATGGCACAGACATCATACAGGAACTTCTCTTCGAGTGCCGCAAACAAGTACAGACCAAGAGTGCCTTGATCTGTTGCCGGGACAGATCCTCCCACCGCAAGGGCGGAACTTGTGAGGTTGCCTTATAGACTAAGTCAGGCCACTGACCCATCTATCAGCCTGGGCCGTATTGACTGGCAGCAGCTCTTCAGAAGCCCAGACAGAGAGAGCCCTTTCCCAACAGCTGCTGGCAGAGATGCCAGGGACTGGACTGGGGATTGTCTGCATGCAGAGCAAGTTGTTCTTCCAATGTGCCTCAGCCTCACTCCAGTATGGTAGGGCTCTACGATTATCCTCATATTACAGAAGGGAGACTGAGGCTGGTGAGAGAGTGACCATCCAGTGAGTGCGTTGGTGCACCAATCACTCTCTTACATGCTATGTGACATCAGAACACCCCCTCCCCCCAATCTTCTTTGGAAATTCTGTGCATTAGACTTTCATCTTCCAGTTCATTCATTTCACATCTTCTGACAGTTTCTGCTTGCTTACGATGTAGGGTGGGAGAAAGGGACTGTCAGAAGCCGTTCTTAATACACCAGGAGCTTACAGGGCCCAGGCGTACAAAACTGTGTTTGGGGAGGTTCAGTCTGTCGCCAGTTGTGAGTCAAGCATCTTGGCCATCCTCTTCCCCGTCCCCCTATAATAGCCTTCCTTGCCCTCTTGCAAACTCAGGGAACGTGCCCTCTCCCAACGCCCCCTTGAAGAGAGTCTTGGCCTACACGGGCTGCTTCAGTCGCATGCAGACCATTAAAGAAATCCACGAGTACCTGTCCCAGAGGCTGCGGATAAAGGAAGAGGACATGCGCTTGTGGCTGTACAACAGCGAGGTAACAACAGAGTTTTCGTGGGAGGAGACAGCAGCTGGATGCACAGGGGCGGGGGGGGGGGAAGGTGACACTGAAAGCTGGGGAGGTATCCGCCCCCTTGTTTGGGACCAAATGATGACACAGCATGGCTTTTATTTGTGCGAGAATTACTGTGTCAAGGCAAGCGGTGGGTCCATCTGGCTAAGCACTTTGTCTTCTGATGGACTCAGATTTGGATATTGTTGTTGCTGTTAGTTTGTTTATAGTACACCAAATAGAAATAAAATCGTAATAAAACCGACTTCAATGTTCAGTGAAGCGCAACAAGATGATTCAGTGAGATGATATGACAGCAAGGTGCTATAGCACAAAAATAGAACCACAATACAGCAGCACAATACAGTTGTGCAGTAGGTCGGTAGGCGGAGGCCAGCTGGTCTAGTAGATGGATGCCCGCTGCCTCATCCAAAAACCTGGCGGAACAGCTCCGTTTTACAGTCCCTACGAAAGGCCAGCGAGCCAGGTAGGGCCCGGATCTCCATAGGGAGCTGATTCCGCCAGGTCGGGGCCAGGACCGAAAAGGTCCTGGCCCTGTAGAGGCAAGACGGGCATCTCTTTTGTCAAACCCCATGGGTGAGCCTTTTGTCAGCCTTTTTGAGCCTTCAGTCACCTTTTGGAATTCTGACTCAGCATGGTTGGCCCAGCCACAGAATAGCTGTCACGAAATAGCTGCTGCGGGAGGTGAGCAAGCTTCGCCTTCCCTTCCTTCAATAAAAGCTCCGTGGCTCCGTGCCCTGAGCAGTGTAGCAGTCTGAAAGTTCATTGAGATTCTTCTGTAAATTTCCCAAAAGACAAAAGGAGTTTTAAAAAATCGTGACATCCAAAGTTTATAGTAGGGTTTTGATCTGAGAGTAGGAGGGGGGGACCGTCCTGCTTGGATTAGGGTCGTAGAAATTCGCCAGCCATGGTAGAGTGAAACGGCATAGTGATAATATCGAGGACATTCCAGTAGAACATGAGAGATGGTATCTTTTTTAGCAAGGGAGCAAACCCAAAATCTATCAGAGTAGATAGATGCAAAAAAACAGCCTCTCATAACCCCTGTTGAATGGGCATCCCTTCTAGCAAGAATAAAAACCCTAAAAAGACCAGGCAGGCTCAAATGAGACACACAGGAAGGAAGAGAATCAGGGGGAAGTAGTCCAAAAATATTGTGATGAACAAACTCATTGAACGTGAAAAATAGAACTGTTATAATCAATCTGCCTCGTCCATTTTTAATTACTGATTCAGTGAGCCCCAGTTCCTGGATAACATCTGTACTAAAACCGGTAGCCAGCAATTTCTTATCCGTGATCCTAAACCATGTTTAGTCCTCCTTCAATAAGGCCAGGTGGCCATTAACAGGAAAAAATAACTTTAGGCACAGATTAAACGCAAGTGTCCATGTCCTAGCCTCCAGCGATGGCTGACCGAATTCAGTCTGCAAGGCCACACCAGCGACTCAGCCTGGTATATTGAATAGCTTCGTAAGGAAGCAAAGAAATGGGAAGTCAACAGATTCAGCGACAGCCTTAATCCTTATACAGCTTCCCTTCAGTCGCACAGCGAAGATCCTTGCGCAGCGGTGGCAGCTGAAGCCAAAGAAACATTTTAAAAAAAAACACCTGTCCATCCAGTCAAATCCCCATTAACCAATCAAAAGCCTTGCTGGGCCTTGCCCACTTCCTAAAAACACTTGGCAGGTGCCACTGCACCCGTGGGCACCTCACTTGGGGACCGTGGTTTATCAGGAGGTCTGAGCCAAGAACCCCTGGTTTTTGTTTGGCTGGTAACTCCAGCCTGTCATCACAGATATTTAATTAAATGCCAGTAGTCCTTATCTCCCTCTCCAATCCAGTTTAGCGGGCGTGTAGAAGCTGTTGAGAACGGGTTGTCGAGTGTACACGGTTGCCGAAGTAATGTGACAAGGCGTCTGAAAGCATTACAATGCACACTTCCCCTCGACTGCCACAACATCACAGCCAGAGGGCCGCCCACACCATCGCTTTCTGTCACATCTACAACGGTTTACCTTTGTCTCGCCATCACGCGGCTGTGTGTTCCCCCGCCAGCTGGTAAAGTGCTCAGGCATCGCTGGGACAACCAGGCTCAGTAAGATGTGCCAGACATGTGGCTGCCGCTTTCAGTAATGGCCTTATATGTTTTGCAGCATTCAGCTCTGACCTCAGATGCTTAGGAATTCATGCGAGGTGTTGGAATCCAGGGTAAAGTTCAGTCCCTGCAGAAACAAATATCCCCATCTGAAAATGTTGCATCTGTGTGTGCATTGGGGGAGGGGGGAGTGTTGCCTTGGTACATCTTGAGATGGAGCTTAGCCCTCAAATATAGATTCCAGTGGGCAGCCGTGTTGGTCTGAAGCGGCAGAACAAAGTTTTGAGTCCGGGGGCATCCTGAAGACCAACAAAGTTTTATTCAAGGTATGAGCTTTCACGTGCAAACTTCCTTGAATACAGTGCTCATACCTTGAATAAAACTTCGTTGGTCTTAAAGGTGCCACTGGACTCAAACTTAATCCCCAATACAAAAGCAGATTTTCGAAGAGCTTGTCCTGTAAGGCTCCTAGGCACCTTCCCATCAGGTTCCCATACAATGTACGGCATCTGTGTGCACAGCCTCGTACCGATCTCTTCCCCACCCAGTGATTGACCTGGTACGTGGAAAGCCCTGTGGTTCATACAACATCAGCATTGGCCCACACAGAACAGGGTAGATGTCCCCCCCCCAACCCCCCCCCCCAACCCCCCCCCCCCCCCAACCCTTAGGTGTGCTGTTCATGTCTCTCTCTTTCTCTCCCCCAAATACCTCTTTCACCAGATCTTCTCTAGTGGCATCTTCTCTAGAGCCAGTTTGGTGCAGTGGTTAAGTGTGCGGACTCTTATCTGGGAGAACCGGGTTTGATTCCCCACTCCTCCACTTGCACCTGCTGGCATGGCCTTGGGTCAGCCTTAGCTCTGGCAGAGGTTGTCCTTGAAAGGGCAGCTGCTGTGAGAGCCCTCTCCAGCCCCACCCACCTCGCAGGGTATCTGTTGTGGGGGAGGAAGGTAAAGGAGATTGTGAGCCGCTCTGAGACTCTTCGGAGTGGAGGGTGGGATATAAATCCAATATCTTCTTCTTCTTCAATTTCCTCCTGTCCTGTCCTGCTTTTGGGTTTTTTTTAAAAAAAAGGGATGTTGGGTTGATAGTCTGTTTTTCCTCTGTAGAACTACCTTACTCTTCTGGACGATGAGGACCACACACTGGAGTACCTGAGCATACAAGATGAGCAGCATTTAATAATAGAAGGTAAAAGAAAAACAAAGGACCCCGCTGCAGGTTCTGAGCCATGTGCTAGTTTCGGTCGTTATCTTAGAAGTGCATCTGCAGGGGCTGCCGTTGGGTACTTTTGCACATGTCCCCTGTTTTTCTCCGTAAATTGTTCTCTTGGGGCCAGACCTGTTCAAAGATACTTTTTTTTTTGGGGGGGGGGGGGTTGTGGTGGTATTTTTTAATTTCATCTGTATTGCTAATTTTTTTAAATATATTTAAATTTTATTAATTTTATATTTAACAAACAACCGTCAACTGTTCGAAACAGTACAGCAAACATAAATAGCACTGTCACCATGATTGTTTTCATCATTTAACAAAGATAAAGACAATTAGCATGTCTGAAGCACTAGAAAGTAAAATCAATAGTATGAGAAATTAAGGTATTTTAATGTAATATAGCACTGAAAGTCTGCATCGGAATTAAGATATTCAAAAAAGGGAAACCATTTATCTATAAAATTGTGTATTGCTGATTTTTCAAAGAAAGACATCTTAAACAAAAGGCACATGTTTTGTACCAAACCTTAAATAAACCCTTTCAGCATAAAAGACAAGGGTACCGGTGACCCCTTAAAGACTAAGGTGTGCTTTTTGTGCTGACAAGTCACTTCAGATGATCTTATAAATTAATGAACTCAAAAAACTTTGTATCATTAACCTTGGTTCAGTTTTTGAGAACTGAAGGCTGCGGCTTCCTTTGTTTGTTTGTTCCTTTTCCTACTGGCTTTGACTTTCTCCTGGCATCATTGTCTTTTGCCTGACTTCAACAGATACAGGACAGGAGAATCCTTAGTTATGCAGAGAAGGTAAAGAATTGTAAGCTATAGGTGGGTGAGGTTCCATACCAGACTTAAGAATTGCCCTGCCTGGGAGTGACAAAAAGACACTCCCAGTGCAAAGCAGCTAAAGTAATCAGGCTTGGACTGCAGGAAGATCCAATCAGTCAGTCCTCAGGGAAATCAGCCCTGCCTGTTCCCTGGAGGGTCAGATGCTGAAGCTGAAGCTCAGATCCTTTGGCCACCAAATGAGAAGGGAGCACTCCCTGGAGAAGATCAGAAGCCAAAAGAAAAGACAGAAGGCTGGGAAAGACAGAAGGCAAAAGAAGAAGGGGATGACAAAAGATGAGATGGTTGGATAGCATTACTGATGTAACCTACATGAATTTGAGTAGACTTCAGAGGGTGGTAGAAGACAGGAGGGCCTGATGTGACTTGGTCCATGGGGTCGCAAAGAGTCGGACTCAACTATGCAAATGACCAACAAAAGTCGTGTTGGACTGTAGTGGAAGAGCAAGATTTGAGTCCATTCGCACCTTAACGACCAACAAAATTTTCTGCATATATGCTTTTCTGGGTGCAAACACAATATTCTAGATATAAGCGTACACCCTGAAAATCTTGTTGGTCTTTAAGGAGGAACTGGAGTAGAATCTTGTCGTTCTTTAAGTGCCTGTCAATCTGTTAATATTCTTAATTTGGAGTCACACCGGCTCTTTATTGGCTCTTTTCCTCTTTTGACTAAGTTGATGGGACACTCTTTTGTATCCAAACAACTCCAAAGAGAGAGCCAGTTTGGTGTAGTGGTTAAATGTGCAGACTCTTATCTGGGAGAACCGTTTGATTCCCCACTCCTCCACTTGCACCTACTGGAATGGCCTTGGGTCAGCCATAGCTCTTGCAAGAGTTGTTCTTGAAAGGGCAGCTACTGTGAGAGCCCTCTCAGCCCCACCCACCTCACAGGCTGTCTGTTGTGGGGGGAGAAGATATAGGAGATTGTAAGCTGCTCTGAGTCTCTGATTCAGGGAGAAGGGCGGGGTATAAATCTGCAGTTCTGCTACTTCTTCTCTTTGCATTCCTGAAACCTGCTGACCTCAATTTGTAATAGGTAGCACCTCCGTATGCACACACGCACGCACGCAAGTGCTGCCTCCACCCATGCATCGGGCAAAAATAGACTTGGTTTGTGGAAGCTGATGCCACAATGTCTTCGAGGCGTCCCCAGATTCTTTAACGGACCCGCACTGCTGCCCCTCTGGATTGTGCTCCTTTTCTCTGGTGTGAAAAGGAATTCTTTGGATACAGTATGGCAGGACAGCTGTCCTTCAAAAAAAGGAAGCGTGCCCCCTTTCTTAAACACGTAGTCCAAAGTTGTTTCCTCAGCTTCCAAGTTAATCCAAGCTTTTGGACGTTAGAGAAGTTGAGCTTCTTTTCCTTTTCTTTGTGTCAGGGGCGGGGCGGGGCGGTACAGAGAAGGTAACTAAGGAACTGATTATAGAATGGGATTGAAAAGGAGAAGGAGAAGGTGGGGCAGAGGTTGCAGTGGGGCCACCTGGAAGCGAGAACCCACCCTAGGAGGATGGGTTGGGAAAAGGAAGGCCAGGAGGAAGAAGTGGGTGGACGGAAGCCTTGATTTTTACCAGTTGGCTTGTCTTCCAAAACCTTGATTTTTTGCCTGTTCGGTTTGAAGGTAAGCTGTCGCTGGAGTTTGTAGTGAAGGTTATTTCCTTTGATCTCATATTTCAGGGGTGGCCAACGGTAGCTCTCCAGATGTTTTTTGCCTACAACTCCCGTCATCCCCAGCCAGCTTGGCCAAAGATGGGGATGACGGGAGTTGTAGGCAAAAAACATCTGGGGATCTACCATTGGCCACCCCTGTCATAGTTCTTTTGCGTGCATTTTTTAAAAAGAGGGCATATAAATCCTACTGATCTTGCAGCTCAGCTCCAGTTCAGAAACATTCTCATCCATGGAGGTTTGAGGGTTTCCTCAGGGACTGGAAAGAAACCTGTACTTTGGCATCACTGGTTTTTTTGTTTGGTTTGGTTTTTTGTAGAGGTTATGAGAGAGCTGGAACTGTATTCCAAATGTCGAGGTGTTGCATATTAGCTGAACCTTTTGTACAATTTATCTCTTTCAGTCCGCAACAAAGATATGAGCTGGCCAGAGGAGATGTCCTTCATAGCAAACAGCAGTAAAATTGATCGGCACAAGGGTAAGAGTCGGCCTGAAACAAATCAGTAGTTAAGGTCTGGTTGACATGCACAGCTGAGAGGTAGAATGGACTGTATCGCTGCAGACTGCGGGTGAGGAATCCTGTTTCGGAATGCTTACTTACATTCCTTTTGAAATCCCTGCAGCTGGAACACTGGCAAGTCGGGGAGACGTATTCTTTTTGGCCCAGGCCGTTCCTTGAAACAAAACATGGGAGAGAATTTGAAAAATGGCCTCTCCCCACCTGCAGTCTGGAATGGTACAGTCTGTTCCCCTTGCCATTCCAATGCATATGCAGACCAGGCTGCAATGTTTGATCAGGAGGGGGGGGGGAGTGTTGCAGTCCTTTTAGTACAGTCAGTGGAAGGAGGGGAGTGGGTGGGTATCTATGCTTGTGCCCGTTCAAATTCTGACACTGCTGTCTTTGCAAGCCTTTCCATTCTGGTTCCATGGCAATTTTGACATAGTTATCCAAGGCCCTGCATGCCACGGATTCAATTCAAGCCACTGCATGCATGTTAGCATGGCAGTGCTGCAGAGAGCGTACGTCTCACCGGTTGTGGGGGAGAGGGAGAGAGTGACACAAATATTGGTTCGTGTGACCGTTCGAGCAGGTCTTCCCTGCACTCTTTTGCCTGCATGTACCAAATGCAAACTAGCCCCATGGCGCAAAGTAGTAAAGCTGCAGTGCTGCAGTCCGAGCTCTCTGCTCACGACCTGAGTTCGATCCCGGCGGAAGCTGGGTTCAGGTAGCCGACTCGAGGTTGACTCAGCCTTCCATCCTTCCGAGGTCGGTCAAATGAGTCCCCAGCTTGCTGTTGGGAAAGTGTAGATGACTGGGGAAGGCAAGGGCAAACCACCTTGTAAAAAGTCTGCCGTGAAAACGTTGTGAAAGCAACGTCACCCCAGAGTCGGAAATGACTGGTGCTTGCACATTTACCTGTTTACCAAATGCAAAGACCTCCTACTTGCTGGTGTGAGCTTGTCCTGCCCAAACCAGAGTTTCAGATTTTGGGAACGCTGAGATGCTAGGGCTCCGTGGGTCAGCTGAGGAGGGCTCTGTAGGAGAAGTTGTCATCCTGTGGCATTTGTGTGGCCAACCCTTTTCCCCTCTTTTGACTCCTCCATCAATTTCTGTTCTGTGGCCAAATGTTCCCTCACCGGCTCTGCTCTTTCACTCTTTCCAGTTCCTACTGAAAAGGGGGCCACAGGCTTGAGCAACCTCGGGAACACCTGCTTCATGAACTCCAGCATCCAGTGTGTCAGCAACACGCAGCCCCTCACGCGGTATTTCATCTCGGGCAGACACCTCTATGAGCTAAACAGGTAAATGACCTTGTTCTGAGGAGCCTCAGCTCTGAGGGCTGGAAGAGTCTGCTGCCACAAGGGGCCATTCAGGGCAGCTCACGGTATATATAGTTATGCGCACAGGAATACAAACGCATGTGAAATGTTTGTTAGCCCATGACGAAAAGCAAGGTTGGCTGGACCGTGATGAGGTTGACTCTTGTCAAGGTGGGCAAGTCGTTCTCTGTTTCTGAAAATATACCTTGAAAGGAAAGAAATACTTCCAAATATACCCTAAAGGTCAGTCAAGAGACAAGATCTTCATCAGCTAACAAACCAAAAAAAAAAGTGATGAAAACTAGATCTTCCCCTGGAGCTGAAAGACTGCTTGTCAGTTTGGTTGAGGGCCTTGTTTCTTTAGAGCTGTCCTACACAAGCCTACCCAAGAGCCCCCGTGGCGCAGAGTGGTAAAGCTGCAGTACTGCAGTCCAAAGCTCTGCTCACGACCTGAATTCGATCCCAGCAGAAGCTGGGTTCAGGTAGCCAGCTCAAGGTCAACTCAGCCTTCCATCCTTCCGAGGTTGGTAAAATGAGGACCCAGTTTGCTGGAGGAAAGTGTAGATGACTGGGGAAGGCAATGGCAAACCACCCTGGAAAAAGTCTGCCATGAAAACGTTGTGAAAGCAATGTCACCCCAGAGTTGGAAACGACTGGTGCTTGCACAGGGGACTACCTTTTTCTTTTTTATACATGCCTAAGTGAGAATACCGCATTGCACACACCTTTGGATTTTGGGGTGAGGGGAGATGTAATTGCACATGTTTTCAATTTGTGCACATCAAAACAAAAAACATGCAAAGAAACTTAATGAGGAAGTGTGCCCATGAAAGCTTCTGCCCAGAATTAAACTGTGTTGGTCTTCAAGGTGCCACCGTTGCTTCAGACCAAAACGGCTGCCCGCCTGAACCATTCCCTGATGTTGCAATTTTCAGCATACAGGGAGGCTTTTGATGTGGTGAATCTCTCTCTCTCTCTCTCTGTCTTTGAAGTTAGTGCTTTCAGTTCTCCTGGAGACTGAAGAGGTGCACTCGGGAATTTTGCCACCTTGTTCTGTGGAACTTTTGATCTTTAGTAGGAGGCAGCTGAGGACAATTTCATTTAGGACTGCATTTGCTTAAAACAGTCCTAAATTCTGATTTTCAATGTTTCATTTTGTTTGTATTTCTTTTCTTTTGTGCTCTATATTATTTTTATATTATAAGCTTCCTTGAGATCTGTAAAGAAGGAAAGTGGCCAATGATATTAAATAAATAAATAATATCTAGGTTGATCTGGTGGGCGGCCATGTCGGTCTGAAGCAACGGAACAAAACTGGAGTCCAGTAGCATCTTTAAGACCAACAAAGTTTGTCTGACGAAGTGTGCGTGCGCACAAAAGCTTACATTCTGAATTAAAACTGTGTTAGTCTTTAAGGTGCTACAAAAGACTCCTGTTCTTTGTGACCGATTTCGCACTCACCTTACGCCGCTCTCATGTTGGTCTTCTCAGCGCGGCTTCCTTCTGATTTCCCACTATTTGTGCCAGGGCTGCAGCAAGGATCAGCATTTTCGCGCAGCAAGCGGAAACTGGGTTTTAGCGGTTTCCGTTTGCTGCACGAAAACGCCAATGCTTGCTGCAGCCCGGCACAGATAGTGGGAAATTGGGAGGACAAATGTGAGAGTGGCGTAAGGTGAGTGCGAAATCGGTCTGTAGTTCCTTGATTGAAAAAACTCAACGGCTGATAACTCAGTGGCTTTATTAACTTCTTTTGGGGATTCTAGGACTAACCCGATTGGTATGAAGGGGCATATGGCCAAGTGCTACGGAGATCTGATTCAAGAGCTGTGGAGCGGAACTCAAAAGAACATTGCTCCTTTGAAACTGCGGGTAAGAATCATGCACGATTCACATACGTCAAATGGTAAAATCGGAGACTCCTTCCCCCCAACGCCCGATGATTCACATTTTAGTTTTGATTCTAGAATCCTGAATTGGAGCAGCACTTATATGATACAGTGGCCGAAACACTCCAAAGTCGCTTTAACTGCAATTCAAACAAGAAGAAGAGGGGATTGCGATACAGTCCTGAATGGACTGTACCACTCAAGATTCAGAGCAGTGGGAGGATGTGTTTTTGAACTGGCCTTGCATTTTATTGCGATTGAATTGCGGAGGATGAGACAGCTTAACGGTTGAGCCCTCGGTTGCATTTGCTTCATTTTTGCAGTGGACGATAGCTAAATACGCGCCCAGGTTTAACGGCTTCCAGCAGCAAGACTCACAAGAGCTCCTGGCTTTTCTCCTGGACGGTCTTCACGAAGACCTGAACAGAGTTCACGATAAGCCATATGTAGAACTGAAAGACAGTGATGGACGGCCTGACTGGGAAGTAGCCGCAGAGGTACGTGACCGGAGGGTTGTGGTGCATGCCTTCCCGTCCTCTTGACTGTCGCCTTCTCTGTATTCCTCAAGGAAACCCATCAGTTAGAGTTCTCTTTAGCTACACTAACAAGGGTTTTAAATATCAAGTCTGACTCCAGATTTTAGCATGTCTTTGGTCAGCAAGAAGCAGGATGTACAAGGTCATTGGAGGAGTAACAGTGACCTTTTGGCCATACTGGGATCACCCTCCAAAGTCACAAAGCGCTTTGTCTGCTTTCAAGGTAGAAGCTTCAGTTTCAGGTCTGAAGTAAGCAAAATCCAAAACTAGGAGTGTGTGTAGGGGAGGGGCGGGGGGAGAAGGGAGAAAGAGAAGAGGAAAGTCAGTGCATACGATAGAAGCCTTCGGCTGCCGTTTTAAAATGGCACGCCGGAGATATTTTGCAGATTAAAGTTAGATGATGCCCATTGCACTTTTAAAAAAACCAGCCTCTGGTTGTAGCAAGGCGTGCTGGGATACAGAAGCAAGGGAGACACCCCTCCCCATGGAAGTTCAAATGTAAGAGATCCTTTGTCTGCCCTTGGCTAATTTTCTGTGCTCTGGACTTGTTTTTAGGTGTGAAGGAACACACAGTTAGGTGGGCCTCAATCTCTAACTTTTCTGCCCAGGCACTGACTGACCACCCCCCCCCCCCTTTTCCTCTCACAGCAAGATCAAGCCCCATCACTCAGCGGACGAGTAACTGGGTTGTGCCATAGATCTGGGGAGCCCCATTTTTGCCAGTGTCTGCTTCTCTGTTTGAAAGTTGCTGGCTGGCATCCCCTCATTGGGACTGAACACCTTTCCGCCCACACCTTCTCACCTTTTCAGGCCTGGGAGAATCATCTTCGGCGGAACCGCTCCATCGTGGTGGACCTCTTTCACGGGCAGCTGCGATCTCAAGTGAAGTGCAAGACCTGCGGGCACGTCAGCGTCCGCTTCGACCCTTTCAATTTTTTATCTTTGCCCCTCCCAATGGACAGTTACATGCACTTAGAGATTACAGGTGGGCAGTTGAATGATGAAATCCAGGGGCTTAATTTAATTTGATTTTTCGGTTTTTACCCCGCCCTATCCTGCAAGTAGGCTCTGGGCGGCTTACAAAAACATTAAACAAACCACATCCAGACTAGACAAGATCATAATTACAGAATCTGTAGCATTACAGCGTTATGCCTACAAGGCATTGCCCTGCTGGTGATGGGGGAGCAGGGATTGGAAGGTTTCTCCTCCCCACTGTAGTGCAAGGCAGCTGAGCTCTGGGTCTAGTTGAGCAGCTTTCTGCTAGCATAGCAGGGGTATCACAAGTGCTTTGCAGAGCCAACCCACCTACATGTAAAGTCTTGAATTAGAACTCTCCTGTGTAGGAAATGTGGAAGCATCAAGCTGGAAGGGACCTCAAGGGTCATCTAGTCCAACCCCCACACTTCCCCAAAAATGCCAGTTTGGTGTAGCGGTTAAGTGTGTGGACTCTTATCTGGTTGAACCGCGTTTGATTCCCCATTCCTCCACTTGCACCTGCTGGAATGGCCTTGGGTCAGCCGTAGCTCTGGCAGGGGTTGTCCTTGAAAGGGCAGCTGCTGTGAGAGTCCTCTCAGCTCCACCCACCTCACAGGGTGTCTGTTGTGTGGGGAGAAGATATAGGAGATTGTAAGCCGCTCTGAGTCTCTGATTCAGGGAGAAGGGCGGGGTATAAATCTGCAATTCTTCTTCTTATGCCCAGACGAAGGCACAAAACCTCTAGGATCCCTGACCCATCTAGACTGGAGGAAAATTCCTTCCTGACCTCAAAGCGGCATGCAAGAATGGGCCATGAGAGCTGAGCATGGATGCACCTCTTCATGTGCTCCCTCTTGCTGTCTTAAGTCCACAGAATCGGCATGGCTGTCAAATGGCCATCTAGCCTCTGCTTAAAAATCTCCAAAGAAGGAGAGCTGGTTACCTACTGAGGAAGCCTGTTCCTAGGAAAGAGGGTGGTGGATTTTTTCATCCCAGTGCTGCATTGGAGAGGGTTTGTCTTGGTTGGATGGGAGCGTGTGCCTCTCATCCTACAAGACACTGCACACAAAAGCTTATAGCTAGAATTAAACTTTGTTGGTCTTAAAGGTGCCACTGGACTCCCAACTTCATTCTGTTGCCTTGTGTTTTGCCTGACATTCCTGTGTATTTTGGGATGGGGCATCTGAGTGAGAGAGAGAGAGAGTCTTGCAAATGGCAGTAGCACAGTTAAAGGTGCAGTAGCATTTAGGGGAAAAGAATAGCATCTACAGATGTGTGTAGTTTGCTGAAAATGTGAGCCATGCTTCCCGCAGTCTCTGAAAGCATTTTTTCCTGGGTTTTATTCCGCCTTTCTTTCATCCCTTGAATACCCACCAAAAGAAACGCTCAGGTCAAAAAGTGCAAACTTCAAAGGCTTGCAGGCTTGACTTGGGTAGGGATTGTGAGGACAGATACTGAAAAAACCCCTGCTGATTCCTTTTTGTAGCTTTTTGGAACATGGTTAGCTTTTTTTAGCTGAAAATGGACATTGACAGAATTATCACAGAGCCAGCCCACGGAGTACTCAATTCCTTGGATCTGGTTTTCCTTCACAAATTGAATAAGCGAGGAACAGCCACCTGCTAATCTCATAGAAACAACAGCCCCAGCCCCATTTTGTTGTTTTACAGGAGAGCCAGTTTGGTGTAGTGGTTAAGTGTGCGGACTCTTATCTGGGAGAACTGGGTTTGATTCTCCACTCCTCCACTTGCACCTGCTGGAATGGCCTTGGGTCAGCCATAGCTCTCATAGGAGTTGTCCTTGAAAGGGGCAGCTGCTGTGAGAGCCCTCTCAGCCCCAACCACCTCACAGGGTTTCTGTTGTGGAGGAAAAGATATAGGAGATTGTAAGCCGCTCTGAGTCTCTGATTCAGAGAGAAGGGCAGGGTATAAATCTGCAGTCTTCTTCTACTTTGCTTTTTAAAAGTGACCCTTCCTCCCCCCCCCCCCTTCTTTTTTGCTCTCTTAAGTAATTAAGTTAGACGGCACCACCCCCGTTCGGTACGGGCTGCGGCTGAACATGGATGAAAAGTACACCGGCTTGAAAAAGCAGCTGAGTGACCTTTGCGGGCTGAAGCCGGAGCAGATCCTCCTGGCCGAAGTGCTCAACTCCAACATCAAGGTAACGTCACAGCTCTTCGCTTGCAAGCCAGGGTGTCGAGAAGAATTCCTTTTTCAAACGATCAAAACTGAATGAGAAATGGATGCCTCTCTTTTAAGAAGCGTTGGTGTGTCGGGGAGAAAGGAGATGGTGGATTCTGGCATGGGAGCTTTTTGGGACATTTTGCAGACTGTTTTTCAAGGGGAATTTGGGGGGAGGGTGTTAGAAGAGGAGGAGGAGATTGTATTTATACCCTGCCCTTCACTCAGAGTCTCAGAGCGGTGACCATTTCCTTTACCTCTCCCCCCAGATACCCTGTGAGGTAGGTGGGGCTGAGAGAGCTCTCCCAGAAACTATCCTTTCAAGGACAGCTCTGTGAGAGCTATGGCTGACCCAAAGCCACTCCAGCAGCTGCAAGTGGAGGAGTGGGGAATCAAACCCGGTTCTCCCAGATAAGAGTCCGTGCGCTTAACCACTACCCCAAACTGGCTCTCACAGCTCTTTGCTTAGGGGTTCTGATCTAGAGTCTGGGCAAACTGGGATTGAGGACCAAGTCAGAAGTATATTTTTTATCACTTATTTCATTAAAACGTTTAAATCCCACATTTCCTCCCTCCTTTGAGGGACTCAAGGCAGCTGGTGTACACCCGTGTCCAGACGGGCACGCAAATGATATCTGTGGATTAAAAAGAGGCCAACGGCATCATAACACAGTCTGTGGAAGGATCTTCTAAAAGGCAGTTCCTCGTGCAATGTCCGTGCCTCTGGGGAGGGGCTGTGGTTCAGCGGTGGAGCCTCTGTTTGGCAAGCCGAAGTCGCAGGTTCAATCCCTGGCATCTCTCATTAAAAGAAACGGGCAGTAGGAGACGTGAAAGCAACTGCCAGTCTGAGCAGACAGGACTGACCTTTGTGGACCAGTGATCCGATTCAGTACAAGACAGATGAGTGTGTTCAAGTATCTGGAGGGCACAGGGCTGGTTTTGTAGCGGGAGCTCCTTTGCATATTAGGCCACACACCCCTGATGTAGCCAGTCCTCCAAGAGCTCCAGCCAGAGCTCGTGCAGAGGTTGTCCTTGAAAGGGCAGCTGCTGTAAGAGTTCTCTCAGCCCTGCCTACCTCCCGGGGTGTCTGTTGTGGGTGGGGGGAAGCTAAAGGAGATTGTGACTGCTCTGAGATTCAGAGTATAGGGCGGGATATAAATCCAATATCATAATACGCAAAGGAGTTCCTGCTCCAATAAAAGCCCTGGGAGGGCAGCAGGAAGCAAGACGATCTCCTGACCTCTTCTGGAAGGCCCTTCCAGAGCACAGCGGGCTGCTCTGAAAAAGAGGCCTGCGGGGGGGCGGGCCTTGGCAGATGCCTAGAGAGCCCCACATCCATTGCCTTGTGCCCTTGGGATTGCCATGGGCTGAATGTCAGTGGCTTCCAAGGCCTTGTCCAGCTTGTCTTCACTCATTCTCAGATCAGACTTGCTTTTGGGGCTCCCCTGAGTCTTGAAAGAGTGTCCAGCAGGGCTCAAGGCCATTGTGGTTTGTTTTTAAAAAATCATATTTTATTAAGATTACAAGGGAAAAGGGGAAGTAGGAAAAATATGTATATATTCTCTGCATACAACTTTTCTCCAATTAGCTCTTACTGTACCCAAATTATATTTATACATTTTGCAATTTCAAAACCTACAGGCACCTTTTCTATCCCATTAACATTTCCGGAGCTCTATGTTCAAGCATTAACCAGTTATCAGAATCCTTCCAGAGTCCAAAACAATCTTCCTTTCAACAATAAGGTCGATTTGTCCATTTCTGCCCATTCAAAAATCTTTTTGATTAGTTCCTGTTCAGAAGGGATCTATGGAAGCTTTCCGGGATGTTGCAAGGAGAAGGCAGGGAGGGGACCCCAAGACTCCTGCCTTGCAGCTCTGCGTCTTGGCACTAGTCATGAATCAAGAGTGACATCAACACAGCTCCATCTCCTTTAGAAACTGGTAACACCCGACAGCCAAGCGACAGCCTACTTTAGGGCAGGGGTCCCCAACCTCCCAGGCTTTGGACTGGTACCAGGCCGTGACCTGTTAGCAACCGGGCTGTGACTTGTAGAATTATTTCATTATATATTACAGGGGTGGCCAACAGTAGCTCTCCAGATGTTTTTTGCCTACAACTCCCATCAGCTGCAGCCAGCATGGCCAATGACTGGGGCTGATGGGAGTTGTAGGCAGAAAAACGTCTGGAGAACTACCTGGCCACCCCTGATATATTACAATGTAGTAATAAGAAGAATCATAGAATCATAGAGTTGGAAGGGACATCCAGGGTCATCTAGTCCAACCCCCTGCACAATGCAGGAAACTCACAAACACCTCCCCCTAAATTCACAGGATCTTCATTGCTGTCAGATGGCTATCTAGCCTCTGCTTAAAAACCTCCATGGAAGGAGAGCCCACCACCTCCCGAGGAAGCCTATTCCACTGAGGAACCACTCTAATGGTCAGGAGGTTCTTCCTAATGTTGAACCGGAAACACTTTTGATTTAATTTCAACCCATTGGTTCAGGTCCTCCCTTCCGGGGCCACAGAAAACAATTCCACACCCTCCTCTACATGACAGTCCTTCAGGTCCTTGAAGATGGTGATCCTATCACCTCTCAGCCGCCTCCTCTCCAGGCTAAACATTGGATTTATATTCTGCCCTCCACTCCAAATCTCAGAGTGGCTCACAATCTCCTTTATCTTCCTCTCCCACAACAGACACCCTGTGCGGTGGGTGGGGCTGAGAGAGCTCTGACAGAAACTTCCCTTTCGAGAATAGCTCTGCCAGAGCTATGGCTGACCCAAGGCCATTCCAGCAGCTGCAAGTGGAGGAGCGGGGAATCAAACCCCGTTCTCCCACTTAACCATCACACCAATATAAAGTGCGCAATTGTATCATCCCAAAACCACCACCACCACACATACCACCCCCCCTGCCGATCCATGGAAAAATTGTCTTCCACAAAACCGGTCCCTAGTGCCAAAAAAGTTGGGGACCCCTGCTTTAGGGCATGGGGCTCATCTACAGCTGCCACAGGAGGTGAGCTGTTTAAGAAGGGATGATGCCCAGTGGGTGAACAGCCTGGAACAGTGCTGGGTATTTGACCATTTATTTGCTAGCCAGCTAGGTATGTTGTGTCTTGAGGACTTTGTGAGCTGTACACAGTAGAAAGGCTGGGTAAAGACGTTTCCCCATAAATGATCTCAGTGGGTTTTTCAGGGTGCTAGCCAGATATTAACAGATCCACTTGAAAATTTAGAATGACTCCGAGTTTAAAAAGACCAAAAGCATCCCGCGTGTCGTATTACTGACTCATCTCCTCTCCCCCCCCCCTTTTTAAAGAACTTTCCTCAAGACAACCAGAAGGTTCGCTCGGGGAGCGGCTTGTGTGCGTTCGAGGTACCGATCCCTGGATCCCCCGCGTCAGCTTCTCCGAGCCCAGTGCAGACAGGTAAAAGAAAAGGGTTGGCCGTTGCCCCTGAGAAGACTCGGGGGAGTGCCGCTTACAGATGGCTCCAGGCAGCATTTTGGCACCGACAGCACCACAGCTTGATGCTGTACAAATGCAGTTGTGAGCAAAATGCAGATGTGAGCAAGGCCTCCTTTGGAAAGGAAGAGGGGAAAGGGACTGGAGGGAAGGGAGGAAAAAGAGGGCTTGATAGAAGAGGGTGGGAAACGGGCCCGCGTGGCAGTGTCACCAGAATGCCTGAAGCGCTGTGCCAGAGAACAGGAAACATTCTAAATGATGGCTGAATTCCACTCTCTGAAAAAATGAAAATGGAAGGAGATGTTTGAAAGAAGGCGACAGCTGCCTTTTGGAACCTGCAAAGCCAAGGAGTGCCCACGCCGGGGCCATTTCTCCTGGAGATGGAGTATGTTGAAGCTTTATGTTCCAGCGTCTCTTTCTTAAAGGGGACATCCAGAGCAGTTAACACAACACTTGAAATACCATACGAAATAGCCAGTGAAACAGGACCACAGAGTTGTCGGTTTGGCTACAGTTCTGTGAACACTTTTTTTGTTCATTAACTCTTATTGCAGGGGTGGCCAACAGTAGCTCTCCAGATGTTTTTGCCTACAACTCCCATCAGCCCCAGCCATTGGCCATGCTGGCTGCGGCTGACGGGAGTTGTAGGCAAAAAACATCTGGAGAGCTACCATTGGCCACCCCTGCCTTATTGAATAGCAGGGGGCTTACTTCCAAGTCGACCTGTTTAGGTGGATTCCCTTTCTCCCTCAAATAAAACAGCCCCAGGCAAAACTAAGCTAAAACTTAACAGCATCAGAGAACCTTCAGGCTGAAAATAAATTCACTTCAGCTTCTGCCTGGGCTGTGCCACTGTGCAGCTGTGGGGGGGGGGGTGCCTCACGTGATTGCTCCTTTATTTAGACTCTATAAAAATATTAATTGTGATAGATTGGACTCCTTAACTTTGATGCGCTTGTTTTCTGCATGCAGAGTTTTAATAAAATAAAAGGAGTACATTGAGCACCCCCTGAAGTGTGAATGGGTGCAACCCAAGCTTAGGTTGACCAGCTCAGAGGGAACTAGAGCTGAGATTTCGCATCGTTCAGGAATTTGATACCCTTGCTGAGTTACATACACACACAAAGAGAAAGAGAAAAATTGTGCCCATTTATACAGGTTGCAGGATTCTTGTGCTCCCATAGCAGAATTTGTGCGCTTCTCCATGTAGAGCACACACCGCTGGATAATAATCCAAGGGTTCACCTTACGTTTGTCAGAATGGGTATTCTGCCACATATAAGTTCTGTGGAGTACTGGACTTTATTCCTCCGGCCCATTGGGAACAGAGACCGTCAGCGTTTTGCGAACAGCTGCAATGTCCTTGGTGGCCAATTAGCATTTCTGAGTTCACCGCAATATCTGACTGCTTTCAGTTTTTACATGTTCTCATCCTTTTCTCTCCCCATCCCCGTTTCCCACTAACAACAGTGCCTCCAGTCTTCCAAGTCTGGACTGTTTGTATTGAGCACAGTGTGCTGCCATGTTTATCACAATTGAAATTTGGATTGTGGAATGCTTGAGCCTAAGGGACAGTGGAGCTGGGAAGGAAAGCGCGCGTTTTAGAATGTATTAATGTTTTGTGTATTCAGCCCTCCATTCTGGCAAGCCCAGGCAGGAGCTTGCTCTAGTGGGCAAATCAATGAAGGATTTCACTGTTCGAATGCAGTCTGCATGAGTGTCACTTGGCAACAAACCTTATAGCGGGGTGGCCAAACTGTGGCTCGGGAGCCAAATGTGGCTCTTTCACATATATTGTATGGCTCTTAAAGGCCTCGCTGCTCTATTAGCTGGCTTGGAGAATGCATTTAAAGTTAAAGTTGCTTTCTTTCCACCTCTCTCTCTCCTCCCTCTCCCATCTATTTCCTTCCTTCCTTCCTTCCTTCCTTCCTTCCTTCCTTCCTTCCTTCCTTCCTTCCTTCCTGCCTGCCTGCCTGCCTGCCTGCCTGCCTGCAGCTCTCAAACATCTGACATTAATGTCTTGAGGGTCTCAGACATCTGACATTTATTGTGCCCATGTGGCTCTTATGTTAAGCAAGTTTGGCCACCCCCGCCTTATAGCATTTCTTGCAAGGTACCAGCCTGATAAACTGAAGTCTGTAACCCTGTAATTTTTTTGTCCCTGGGCTTAGATTTCTGCAGCGGGCCAGCCGCTAACGGGATGATCAGCGTGCTGCTGATGAACGGCGATCTTTCGCGGCCCACCCTGATCCCAAACGGGATGCCAAACACAGTCGTGCCCTGCAGGTCCGAGAACGGCCTCTCCAACGGGGTGGCGAACGGCCACCGGCCCTCTCCTTCGGACAGCCCCTTCATAGGCTACATAATTGCCATCCACAGAAAGATGGTTAGTAGAAAGTGGCACGCGTGTGCGGCTGTGAGACCTCTTGCATGCTTGGGGTGTGTGCATTGCGCCCTTTTCAGTGAGTAGAATTCTACATAAATGCATGCAGCAATGGCAAGTTCTAAACAGTATTTTAAGTTTTCTTTGTGGCCAAATACATCGAGGGCAGAATAATCCTCTTAAAGGGCTTTAAGGCTCCCTTGCGATGAGACGAATGGGGCCATGGCTTGTGACCACCACCCTCTCTTGGTGGTCTTATCTCCAGCTTCAGTAAGTGGAACCAACACAAGGCTGTGGATAGTCTGTTGAACTTGGATTGGGGAGAGCTGGATGGAACAGTGGTCTGACTCTTGTAGGCGGCAGTTGCATAGATGTGTGCATCCTAATTTTAATGGATCTAACAGGCGTCCTCTGAGATCTTACTTCCCCCAGCGCTTTACTATGTGCCTAAGCGGTGCCTAAGTTGTGCCAAGTATACAATTATCTGAAGTTGTGCCAAAGTATACAATTATCTATGTTGTGCTTTACTATGTGCCTAAGCGGTGCCTAAGTTGTGCCAGTTGTGCCAAGTGGTGTCAATTATCTGAAGTTGTGCCAAAGCCATGCCAATTAGCTGAAACTGCACCAACCATCTGAATTGTGGTCTCAGGCTGTGCCAGTTGTCTGAACTATGGTCCTTTGTTTTAAACTGTATGGTTTATATTTATGAGATAGTTTAAATTTGTTGATAAGTTTTATTTATTGTTATTGTAATGTTCTCAATGCTGTAAGACGCCCTAAGCCCGCTTTGCAGGGTAGGGCGGGATATAAACCGCAAATTAAATTAAATTAAACTAAAAGTGTGAAAATAACACAAGAACTGCCTTAATAGTCAGTAGCAGACAGTAGCCAGCCCCTGACCTGATCCTCATGTTTCCAGAAACAGGTGGGTTCCTTTCTGTGCCTGAACCACGCGCAGAGCCAGCTCGTCCATTAGGCAAACTAGGCAGAATGAGTAGGATGAATGAGTAGGCACATTGATGATCAAGGACAGAATGAGTAGGCACATTGATGAACACGAGTTATTGAGGAAGTCTCAGCATGGGTTCTGCAAGGGAAGATCTTGCCTCACTAACCTGTTACAGTTCTTTGAGGTGGTGAACAAACATGTGGACAAAGGAGACCCGATAGATGTTGTTTACCTTGACTTCCAGAAAGCTTTTGATAAAGTTCCTCATCAAAGGCTTCTTAGTAAGCTCGAGAGTCATGGAGTAAAAGGACAGGTCCTCTTGTGGATCAAAAACTGGCTAATTAATAGGAAGCAGAGAGTGAGTATAAATGGGCAGTCTTCGCAGTGGAGGACGGTAAGCAGTGGAGTGCCGCAGGGCTCAGTAGTGGGTCTCATGCTCTTTAACTTGTTCATAAATGATTTGGAGTTGAGAGTAGGCAGTGAAGTGGCCAAGTTTGCAGATGACACTAAATTGTTCAGGGTGGTGAGAACCAGAGAGGATTGTGAGGCACTCCAAAGGGATCTGTTGAGGCTGGGTGAGTGGGCGTCAATGTGGCAGATGAGGTTCAATGTGGCCAAGTGCAAAGTAATGCACATTGGGGCCAAGAATCCCAGCTACAAATACAAGTTGATGGGGTGTGAACTGGCAGAGACTGATCAAGAGAGAGATCTTGGGGTCGTGGTAGATAACTCGCTGAAAATGTCAAGACAGTGTGCGATTGCAATAAAAAAGGCCAACGCCATGCTGGGAATTATTAGGAAGGGAATCGAAAACAAATCAGCCAGTATCATAATGCCCCTGTATAAATCGATGGTGCGGTCTCATTTGGAATACTGTGTGCAATTCTGGTCACCGCACCTCAAAAACGATATTATAGCAATGGAAAAAGTGCAGAAAAGGGCAACTAGAATGATTAAAGGTTTGGAACACTTTCCCTATGAAGAAAGGTTAAAACACTTGAGGTTCTTCAGCTTGGAGAAACGTCGACTGCGGGGTGACATGATAGAGGTTTACAAGATAATGCATGGGATGGAGAAAGTAGAGAAAGAAGTCCTTTTCTCCCTCTCTCACAATACAAGATCTCGTGGGCATCCAATGAAATTGCTGAGCAGTCGGGTTAGAACGGATAAAAGGAAGTACTTCTTCACCCAAAGGGTGATTAACATGTGGAATTCACTGCCACAGGAGGTGGTGGCAGCTACAAGCATAGCCACCTTCAAGAGGGGGTTAGATAAAAAATATGGAGCAGAGGTCCATCAGTGGCTATTAGCCACAGTGTGTGTGTGTGTGTGTGTGTGTGTGTATATAAAAAAAATTTTTTTGCCACTGTGTGATACAGAGTGTTGGACTGGATGGGCCACTGGCCTGATCCAACAGGGCTTCTCTTATGTTCTTATGTGACCCAGAGTGTTGGACTGGATGGGCCACTGGCCTGATCCAACAGGGCTTCTCTTATGTTCTTATGTGACCCAGAGTGTTGGACTGGATGGGCCACTGGCCTGATCCAACAGGGCTTCTCTTATGTTCTTATGTGACCCAGAGTGTTGGACTGGATGGGCCACTGGCCTGATCCAACAGGGCTTCTCTTATGTTCTTATGTGACCCAGAGTGTTGGACTGGATGGGCCACTGGCCTGATCCAACATGGCTTCTCTTATGTTCTTATGTGACACAGAGTGTTGGACTGGATGGGCCACTGGCCTGATCCAACAGGGCTTCTCTTATGTTCTTATGTGACGCAGAGTGTTGGACTGGATGGGCCATTGGCCTGATCCAACATGGCTTCTCTTATGTTCTTAGGTGGTTGCCTAGGGCACTGGGAGGGAGGGGGCTCCGATCAGGTTCCCACCTCCCAGTGCCCGAGGCAACTGCCTAAATTTGCTTCCCTTCTGCCACCAGCCCTCTCCCTTCTACTGCACTCCCACCGCTCCCCCCCACCGAAGCTCGCCGCAACAGCGCTGAGCCCTGCTACCGGCTTCTTGCACCCGCGTCTGCCTGTTTTGTGAAGAGACGGATGCAGGAGACTTCGCTCCCCCTTCACTTCCGGTTCTGGAAAGGAGGGGGGAGAAGCCTCCTCCATCCGTCTCTTCACAAAACAGGCAGATGCGGGTGCGAGAAGCCGGTAGCAGGGCTCAGCGTTGTCATGCTGAGCTGGGGGGGGTGGGGGCTGAGCAGAGGGCAGGGGAGTGGCGGGGGAAGCCTGCCTAGGGCTCTTTGTGCCATAGAGCTGGCGCTGACCATGCCATGTGTGTGTCATCCTTTACGCAACCCTTTTTGTTTCTTGGCTAAATCTTTCAAATACATTTTTCCTATTTTGAACCTAGATGCGGACGGAGCTGTACTTCCTTTCCTCCCAGAAGAATCGGCCGAGCCTCTTCGGGATGCCCCTGATTGTGCCGTGCACGGTGCACACGCGGAAGAAGGACCTGTACGATGCCGTCTGGATCCAGGTCTCTCGCCTGGCCAGTCCCCTCCCTCCCCAGGAAGCCAGCAACCACGCTCAGGACTGGTGAGTGGGGCAGTGGGAAAGCCGCACGTGGGCGGCTGCAGGGAGCGAGGGAAGCCGCTCTGCCCCGCAGACAGGAAGAATCAGGGCAAGGCAAGCGCATTCGCAGAGATCCTTTCCAGTACTCCCTCTAAGCAGTGGAGTCTTGTGAGCCAAAATTCTGCTTTCTGAGCTACTGGCATTCAAGTTGTGAGCAACTGCATGAATTGGTTTGCTTTGGGGGCCTTTTTCCTGAGATAAGCCAAAAATGTGTGAACCGGAGGCGTAAAAACTGTGAACTAGCCTCACACTAACTCAGCTTAGAGCAGGGGTGTCAAACATGCGACCTGGGGGGCGAATCAGGCCCCCAAGCAACTGGCTGTCTTCTGCTTCCTTCTCCCTCTCTCTTGCTTCTTTCTGCATCACAGCTTGCTTTGCCAGGCTTGCTCAATCGTACAGGAGCTACAGAGCAAAGCCTCTGTTTTCTTCATTGGTTGAGGCTCCTCCCTTGGAGAGGAAGGCGGGGGGAGGGAGAGCTTCCTTTGCCAGGCCTTCTCAATCCCACAGCAGAGCTACTAAGCCAAGCCTCTCTTCTTTCTATTGGCTGAGGCTCCTCCCCCTCCTGGTCCCCTGGGGAAGAAAGGAAAGAACCATTGCTTCCTTTGCCCAGTTCTCTGGATTGCACAAGAGAGATACAAAGAAAGCACCTTTAAGGCCAACGACTGCTAATGTTTTAATTATGTTTTATTTTAAGCTTTTTAAAAATCTTTGTGTTGGTTTGTGTCCTTTATAAAGATTATATCTCTGCTCGCTGGCATTACATTTTATGCCACACACGCCCGGCCTGACGAGGTCTCCTTTATGTCAGATCCAGCCCTCATAACAAATGAGTTCGACACCCCTGGCTTAGAGGAAACACTGATTCTGACCCAGCCGTGAAACAGCGACCTGAGCCAGTTGTGTCCTCAGCCTTGCAGGGTTGGTTTGAAGATGAAACAGAGCAGGGATTGCTTACCTGGGCATTGTAGCTGCTTATAAGGGAAACTATCGTAATGGGCCTTGACGCATTAAAAATAATTGTCTGTTCCCAGTGATGACAGCATGGGGTACCAGTACCCATTCACACTACGAGTGGTTCAGAAGGACGGCAACTCGTGCGCCTGGTGTCCGTGGTACAGGTAAATCTCGCCCTCTAGAACGGAGATAAAATCAAGCTAGCCAGGCATGGAAGAAAAGCGGGGAGTTAGTCTGGGACTGGAGACGGGCTTGGCGGGACTCTCGCCAGTCACCCTAGGCTGAAAGAAACACAATCGGAGTCCGACTTACCAAGTCGCCCCCAGTTACTGGCAGCCTTGGAACCCCACGGGGTTTTCAAGGCAAGAGCTGAGCAGAGGTGGTTTGCTGATGCCCCTCTCCGCATGGTGACCCTGGGTGGTCTCCCTCCCAAGCGCTGACCAGGGCTGGCCTTTCTCTGATGAGCTTGGCTCGGGGGCTCATCCGCCCAGCCTCCTCCCCGCATGTGGCCCCAGTGCTGTTGAGGAAGAAAAAGGCATGGGAGGCAGGGAGAAAAGAGATAACAGTCTAGTAGTATGGGAAACGGTTTGTAAGGCAACTTCAAAACACTTAACGCTTTCGTGGCAAGGTATTGACATTTGAGCCAAACTGGGTGATTCAGGAGGCTAGTAGCACCTTAGATTCCAACAGAAACCAAAATTCCAGGGCCGGTTTTAACCCACAGCAGCTTATCCTCTGGAAAACATGTTTGGTCTCTTAACAGTGGTCCCCAACCTTTTTGGCACCAGGGACCGGTTTTGTGGAAAACAATATTTCCACGTACGGGGGAAAGGGGCGGGGGATAGTTTCAGGATGATACAATTGTGCTTTTTATTTCTGTCAGTTCGGTGTAGTGGTTAAGTGTGCGGACTCTTATCTGGGAGAACCAGGTTTGATTCCCCACTCCTCCACTTGCACCTGCTGGAATGGCCTTGGGTCAGCCAGAGCTCTGGCAGAGGTTGTCCTTGAAAGGGCAGCTGCTGTGAGAGCCCTCACAGGGGTGTTTTGGGGGAGGAAGGTAAAGGAGATTGTGAGCCGCTCTGAGACTCAGAATGGAGGGCAGGATATAAATCCAGCATCATATTATTATTATTACTACATTGTAATATATAACAAAATAATTACGCAACTCACGGCCCGGTTGCTAAGAGGCCATGGACTTGCACCGGTCCGTGGCCTGGGGGTTGGTGACCCCTGTCTTAAGGGGATCCTGGGCTTGTATTCTAGTCTACGACTAGAGACCAAGACAGCTGCCCACCTGAAACTGGGCTCAAGGAAGCTACCATCTCTCTTTCCCTCTTGGAATGAGCTGAGCCAACCCCTTTTCCCCAGAATTAATGGTGCGAACAGCCAAGCAAGGGCACTTTCTCCATCAGTTCAGCCAAAACATCGAGAGCAGCTGTATTCTCTTTTGGCAGGGTTATGCTCTTTGGGACCCTTTCCTTGTGTTCAGAGCTGTCCCTTTTCCCCCTATGTAGGTTTTGTCGGGGCTGTAAAATCGACTGCACAGAAGAGGGAGCTTACCTTGGGAACGCCTACATTGCCGTCGATTGGGACCCCACGGCGCTTCATCTCCGCTACCAGACATCACAAGAACGGGTAAAAGAAACATCAAATAAAATTGTATTTTCCTGTAACTTTTATAAAAGCATGGCTCTCGGGGATTTCTTGTAGCATCGGTTCTCTGTTCCAAACAGACTTTCCCTTAATCTGCTCTACGGGAGCTTCCATGAGCCAGTGTTCACTTCTTCAGGTATAGCGAGAATGTGAGTCCATCTGTCCTTATATCTTGGAGCGTGGAGGGATTTCAGACGTTGAATGACATCGACAATAACAGTCTTGGTTGGATTAGGTGTGACATATCACACCAATCCTGTCACACCTGCTAGTGTCATTCGGCATCTGGAGTCGTGCCACTCTCCAAGATATAAGGACAGATGGACTTGCATTCGAGCTGTATCTGAAGATACATCCCGTGATTTAGCCCATGGCATCCCATGGCATCCCGTGATTTAGCCACAGTGATTCATGTAACAGTCACCTCCAGCTTAGACTACTGTAACTCCCTCTACGTGGGGCTGCCCTTGATTCTGCGCCGGAAACTCCAGAAGGTGCAGAACACAGCAGCCCGGTTATTAGCATTGAGACCTATACGGGCGTGAACGCAGCCGGCGCTGCTCAAACTGCATTTGCTCCCCATCGAGTACCAGATCCATTTCAAGGTGCTGGTCCTTACCTTTAAGGCCCTATACGGCCTGGGGCCTGCATATCTTTGGGACCACCTCTCCCCCTATGAGACCCCTGGGCTTTGAGATCATCTACACAACATCTTGTGATCGCTGGTCCTAAGGACACCTGGTTGGTCTCAACAAGGGTCAGGGCCTTCTCAATCCGGGCCCCTACCTGGTGGAATGAGCTCCTGTTGGAGATCCGGGCCCTGCGGGACTTACCTACGTTTTGCAGGGCCTGTAAGACGGAGCTCTGCTGCTTTTAATCTACCGGGCGTCCTCTGATACCTTCCCCCAGCACTTATCCATGTGCTTGAGCTGGGTCAAGGGTCTGAGTCACAACCTTAAGTGGTGTCAATGACCTGAAGCTGTGCTATGTGGTGTTAACCAACTGAAGTTGTACCAGCTGCTAGAAGTTAGTCTGAAGAAGACAGAAGTTCTCCACCAGCCTGCACCCCAGGAAGATTATCACCCTCCTTGCATCACTGTGGGTGAATCAGTTTTGAAGGCAGTCCAGCAGTTCAGCTACCTGGGGTGCATCATCATCTCCTCAGATGCCAAGATCGACAAGGAGATTGACAACAGGCTGGCAAAGGCAAACCGTGCATTTGGCCGACTGCATAAAAGAGTGTGGAGCAACAAGCATCTGAAAAAAGGCACAAAGATCAATGTTTACAAAGCGGTTGTGATGACAACCCTCATCTACAGCTCTGAATTGTGGGTTTTATACCGTCATCACCTGCAACTCCTTGAGCGCTTTCATCAGCGCTGTCTTCGCACCATCCTCAACATCCACTGGAGTGACTTTGTGACCAACACTGAAGTCCTCAGGCGGGTGGAGGTTATAAGCATCAAGGCACTGCTGTTGAAGACGCAGCTGCGCTGGGCAGGGCATATTTCTAGGATGGAAAACCACCGCCTTCCCAAGATTGCCCTGTACGGCGAACTCTCCACCGGCCATCGAAATAGAGGGGCATCAAAGAAGAGGTACAAGGACTCCTTGAAGAAATCCCTTGGCACCTGTCGCATCAACCATCACCAGTGGTCTGACCTAGCCTCAGATCGCAAAGCATGGAGACACACCATCCACCAGGCTGTCTCTTCCTTTGAGAACGCACGCATAGCTGGTCTTGAGGACAAAAGGAGACTGAGGAAGAATCGCACTGCTACAGCACCAACCCTAAATCAGACTTTTCCCTGCAGCCACTGTGGCCGGACCTGCCTGTCCCGCATTGGTCTTGTCAGCCACCAGCGAGCCTGCAGCAGACGTGGACTACTGCACCTTTCTTAAATCTTCGTTCGCGAAGTCAAGCCGAGAGAGAGAGTGTACCAGCTGCTGAACTGTGGCCTCTGACTGTATTATTGTTGGAGTTATGACCCTCCACGTATTACGTTTATGAGATATTTTAAATTTGTTGTGTTTAATTGGATATGTTTTATGTATTGCTATTGCAGTGTTTTAATGTCGTAAGCTGCCGTGAGCCCGCCTTGCGGGATAGGGCGGGGTATAAATCGCAAATTAAATTAAAAGCTGAAAGAAATGAAAGCTTGTACCCTGCCCCAAGTTTTTGTTAGTCTTTAAGGCACTACTGGACTTTCGCTCCTTTGTACAGCTACAGACAGACAAACAAGGGTCCCCCTCTTGACCTAAAATTTTCAGAAAACTTTCTCTCTCGCTATCAGACAGCCTCCACGGTTCATGTTGATGGGTTTCAAGTCTGCCTGGGAGCTGCTTGATGCTTCCCGCTTGTTTCTCTTTGGGGTCTGACAGTTCTGGTTTTTAACATCTGCAGGGCCGGTGCTGGGCTTTCTGGTGCCCTAGGCGAATCACCCACTAGCGCCCCACCCCCATTATTAAAAAATGTAGGGAAATTGAAGAGCGCCAAGCTTGAAACTTTCACATTTTTAATTTATTGATTTTTATTTTTTTTTTAAAGTGATGTTATAAAAAAATTGTGAGAATAGGTGCTTGTCGGCCATGTTAGGAAGGAGGGTGGCAGGATAGGATGAGGTGGGAGGCCAAGTCACACATCGGGGAGAGGGGGGTGGCTTGGCTATGTTGAGGGCAGCTTGGTGATGGGAAAGGACAAGGTGACAGTGGTCAGGGGCTGGAGTCATGTGTCAGGGAGGGGGCACCCAGTGGTGCCCCCTAGGCTAGGTGGTGTCAAGCGAGAGGATTTCAAAGTAACTAGTCCTTGCTTTGAAACAAAGTATAGCTTTATTGTTAATCCATATGCTTCTATTGAGTATTGGAACTGATACAGTGTAGCAGCAGAATGCATATTTTAAAGATGGCACATCAAAGGCTCCATAAACAAAGTTACAATTGCTAAACATTCTAGTATTCAGGTGTGAGAAGTTACACAGTGCTTTCTCTTATCTCCCTGCGATTGTTCTTCCTGGGTCCAAGCTAGGCCTGGGAAAATGTCCCTGGAGGCTTTATCTTCAAAGAGCAAATTCCTGCATTTGTTAGTAAAGGCGAGAGAGGCGCAGGGAGGGGCGCCAGCTAACTCTATTGCTTTGATGTGCCTCAGCTTGAATTCAGGGTTAGTAACAGGTACAGTATAACAGTTATAATATAATAAGCATAGACAGGTGCCTTGACAGGTGGCGCCCTAGGCAACTGCCTACTTTGCCTACTCCCACACACCGGTCCTGAACATCTGAACTGCCTATTGCAGTGTCAGACAGTGGAACTTCAAATTAAGCAGACTTCCATTTGTTACAATGTTAAAACTTTATTTGATAGTCCCAGGTTTCTGAGCATGGATACATTGGAACTGATACTCTTTCTTACAGCATAGATGTTTTAACTAGGAGCACATCAAAGGTTTTCTAAACAAATCTACATTCCCACACTAGAGTGATACATTTCACACATTTGCTTTCCCTTATCTCGTTGTGGTTCCCATTCTCACAGGAACAGCTCCGCTAGCTGCCCCTGAGGCATTTTATCTTCAAAGGGTTGTTGCCTTGGTTAGTACCAAGGACAGGAATTCACAGTGGGGTTAGTAACAGCTCCACTTCTACTTTGATATGCAAGGTTTCTATTTGGGGTTAGTAGCAAATGTTAGAAAATGGAGTCAGTTAAGTCAAGCAACTCATTGCAGTTTAAACACAGCATCATATCAGAACATTAAAGCTTTCCAGTCTCTGTTTAAAACTAAATACATACAATTGCCGCTTATTATATTATTGCACTGTTTTGTTTTTTTTAACCTTTTGGCATTGTTACTGGCATTGTTACTATCATGGTGCTAACCTGCTCAGCAGAGCTAACCTGCTCAAACTGGAAAAAATGAACAGACGTATGCATCTATGGCTATCAGTAAACCAAGGGGGAGGGGGGAAGCAGATTAATGACTGCAAGGAGCAAATATTGCAGGCCTGCGAAGATGGCTCTCAGTTGAATCCAAATGGAGCATTTTTCACTCAACGCTCTGCCTTTTGGCAGACAAGATGGAAGTGAGTGCTGCCGCAGTGAGAAAAACCCTGTAACCTTATAGGACTTCTCCATCTGTTTGCTTACAATAGAGAACAGACCTTCTGTCAGTTTTTTCCCCCACTTTGAGCCCAGTAGTGATGTGACAGCTTGAAACCAGCATGTAGAAACTGTGTCAATGTTTTTTTTTCCTAATGGTGACCATGACAAGTAGTTTAGGCAACCAAACCTGTACTTTCCAACATGGGCAAGAAAAGAGCATCCTCACGTGAAAACACGCATCTGCACAGCTTGCCTAATGATCGGCTGACCTGCTTCTCAGCCATTGACCAGGGAGGAGGTGGAGCTGGCGATCAGAACTCAGGCCTGTAAATACAGGAAATGCAAGGACAGCGCGGAGCTTAGCCACAGGGTCCATGAGCTCTGAGGGACAGGGCTTGACCTTCGCCTAGAGGAGGTCTGGGCTCAAACCCGCTTCAGCTCTGAATTCATTAGATGGCCTTGGGTCAAGTCTTCTTGATGGCCAGTGAGCTAATCACCTAATTGAGAGCCAGTTTGGTGTAGTGGTTAAGTGCATGGACTCTTATCTGGGAGAACCGGGTTTGATTCCCCACTCTTCCACTTGCAGCTGCTGGAATGGCCTTGGGTCAGCCATAGCTCTGGCAGAGGTTGTCCTTGAAAGGGCAGCTGCTGTGAAGAGTCCTCTCAGGGTGTCTGTTGTGGGGGAGGAAGATAAAGGAGATTGTGAGCCGCTCTGAGACTCTGAGTGGAAGGCGGAATATAAATCCAATGTCTTCTTCTAATTGTTGTGGTTTGCACATAGGGCATTGACTTGTTCTTCCGTACTGGGCAGAAAGAGAACCAGCCCATGGTGCAGAAGGTCAGGCTACAATGCCTTTCCCTAATAATGTAGATTTCTGTGTGCAAGGATTTAGGTTTTGAACGTTTTCTGCATTTAAAAAAGAGAAACCCCTTTGCTAGCCCACCGTTTCCCTTGTTGTATCCCGTCTTTTGTATCTTCTACACTCTTGTTTCTTCTCTGGCTCCTAGATCGTGGAGGAGCACAGGAGCGTGGAGCAAAGCCGGCGGGGCCAGGCCGAGCCCATCAACCTGGACAGCTGCTTGCGGGCATTCACCAGCGAGGAGGAGCTGGGCGAGGATGAAATGTACTACTGCTCCAAGTGCAAGACTCACTGCCTGGCCACCAAGAAGCTGGACCTCTGGAGGCTTCCCCCTATCCTGGTACTGTTGGCCAGCCCTCCTAGGATCTTGGCTTCAAGCACAACTCCTTTTGCAGGGCCCCAAAATCTAGGAAGCTGCCTCCTTGTTCTGAGTCAGACCACTGGGGTGTCCGACCCAGTGCTTTCCAGGAGCAGTTCTCCAAGGAGAAAGGCAAAGGGTCTTTCTAATCCTTGCTTTCTGAGACCATATTTAACAGGCAGTGCCCTGGGTCCTTCTGCATGCTGAGCTGCCTCACGTCAAGCCAGGCTGCTCAGGCCATTGAGGCGAAATAGTACAGGAGCCATCTAGGTTCAGGTGGGGAGGCCATCTAGCCAACACGGTGGTGTCATAAGCGTGCTGGGATCGAATCTTGGAAACCTGGGTTCCAATGACCACTGTCCCGTGGAAGCTGGCAGGGGTGGCCTTAGACCAGCCACACTCTCTCCGCCTCACCTGCTTCACAGGGTTGTTGTGAGCGTAAACTGGAGGAGGGCAGAATGTAAAAGAAGATGATGATATTGGATTTTTGTCCTGCCCTATACTCTGAGTCTCAGAGTACCTTCCCCCCCGCACAACAGACACCCTGTGAGGTGGGTGGGGCTGAGAGAGCTCTCCCAGAAGCTGCCCTTTCAAGGACAACTCCTGCGAGAGCTATGGCTGGCCCAAGGCCATTCCAGCAGCTGCAAGTGGAGGAGTGGGGAATCAAACCCGGTTCTCCCAGATAAGAGTCCACGCACTTAACCACTACACCAAACTGGCTCTCAAACTGGTAGTAAGTTGCTTTGGGTCTGCCACTGGGAGAGAGAGGTAAATTTCCACCATTGGGTTGTTCATGGGGCCTCCAGGAAGTCCAGACTGTGACCTTCCAAGAGTTTGGGCAGAGAGTGTCTTCCCCTCCCCAGTCCCTGTTAACTTGACATCCCTATAGCTGAAGCAGTGTGGGATTAAACTAGGAACCTTGCTCACAAGGAGGAGAGGCTCTGCCACTCAGCCATCGCCCGTCCGCTGTGCAGATGAGCCCGTGGAGCTACCCTGCACTGAGTTGGAGCTCTGGTCCGTCAAGATCATTACTGTCTGCTCTGAGGGGCAGCGGCTGCCCTGGGCCTTGGGCTGAGATGACTCCTTCTTAGCAGCTGAGTCCCTTTAATAGGCTAGGCAAAAGACCGAACCTGGGATTTGGTGTGTGCAGAGCAGAACAGGATGCACCTCCTACTAGAGATGTAAAATTTCTGGAAATTTTTGGAAAAATTGAAAACAAAATGTTACATTAGCACTTCTCTTTTCTTTTCCAGATCGAAAGTCATTCTGTTACTTTAGGAACATAAAATATGACTATGGACAATTTTACTTGGCGTGAAATTATCACAACTAACGTATTAAAAATATAGTGCAGCCAAACAATTATTACAAACAGAATTTACTTCTAAAATAATATTTATTTGTAATTGCAACAAATGGAACAACAATCCGCTGAACTGTTTACTAGTTTATTTGGAACAGACAAAAAACCCTCCGCAAAACAATTTTTAAAAATCCAGAAGTAACAATTCATATTTCCTCTCCACAGTATTAAATAAATATAAAAAACTCATAAAAAGAATTGAAGAAGGGGGAAGCGTATAGAAGGGAGTGTAGGACTAAGTTTCAATGAATGGGCATGACCTAGGACTTGCTTGTCCTCAGCGGACAGAAATTAGAATAATCTGATACATACATATTTTTTAAAAATGATTTGGAAAATATTTGAACACCTTGTCTTGAAATATTTTATTCATCATGTTCAAATAAAACGTTCCAGGATCAATTTTTTTCTTTTCCTTTTTTCAATTTTTTCCAATTTTTGTTTAGTCGGGGGGAGGCTTCAGGAAAAAAAACGAGGGGAAAAAGAGTTTTTCCCCGAATTTTTTCTGGGTTTTTTTTTTCGAGCCTTCACATCTCTTTCCTCCTACTTGTGGTCCCTCTTGCATGGCATTGCTTGCTTTGGTTGGCAGTGGCCCTCTCCCAGAACCTGAGAACCTTCCAGCTGGATGTGACAAGATTTACCGGTAAATCTTGTTGCAAGTAAAGCAGGTGCTCTGCTTTGTCTGGGTGTGAGCATCTGATGCTGCCCTGCACTGAACCAGATGGCTGATCTATTCATTCCTGGTGCTGCTGGGTTCTGCAGGGGGTTTCCCCCCCACTGTGCTGCACTGTACTGGAGACTGATGCTGGGGTCTTGGCTGGTGCCTTTGGGGTTTAGAGTGCAGCCAAAGAGGGATACGGCTGGTGTATCCTTGTCTGCGCAGGTGAGAGGTCTTAGTTTGCCACAGTGCATACGTGGCTATGATATCTGGACAGTCTGCAAGTGTCTTCAGTCTTTCCCACCTGCTTCCAGTGCCCTTGGGGCTTAGCTGACATTTTGCAAAGATGAATGAAAGAATGTGGGCTAAAGAGTGTGGATTTGAATTCTGCTTCAAGGACCAGTTCAGCCAGTGCAAGTAAAGCTCTTTCAGCCTCAGTTCTCCCACCCCCATGAGAGGACTATGAAAGGCCCCACCTCACAAGACTGTTGTGAGGAGGAATTAACTGCAAATGAACAGCTAAATTACTTTTGCTGGTTTTTCCTTGCTCTGATACTTCTAGTCCTGTTCTCGTCTGATGGTTAAATTGCTATTTTTAAAAATGTCTTATTAATTGCAGCGGTTTGGGATAGAGACTTCAGAGGTGTCTTATAAATCCCATAAATCAGTGTTTCCCATTTGCAGGGTCGTGACCTGGTACCGGGCCACGGAAGCCTCAATACCAGGACTCCAGGGGCGGCTCGACAACCCCCACCCCCTCCCCTCTCCATCTATCTTCAGCACTACATGCCGCACCACGCTCCAGCCCCTGCCCCCCCCAATGCCGCCGTCCGTAGCACTCAGAGAGCGCTACAGACACTGCACACTGGCCAGAAGCCCTTCTTCTCTCTCTGATGTTTGAAACCATCAGAGAGGGTGGGGAAAGCTCTTGGCTGGCACGCAGTCTCTGTATCGCTTCCTGAGCATCCTCCACCTGGACCATGGGGAAGGAACCAGGCCAAGGAGGGGAAAAGTTTGGGAAACCCTGCCATAAATAAAGAAAAGGGCATTGAATCATCCAGATAGGATGCAGCTGAATTTTTTTTTTTTGAAACAAAACCATAGTGTGTTTTTCCACCTCCTAGATCATCCACTTGAAGCGCTTCCAGTTTGTCAATGGCCGCTGGATCAAATCCCAGAAAATTGTCAAGTTTCCCCGCGAGAGTTTTGACCCGAGTGCCTTCCTGGTGCCAAGAGACCCCAGCTGCTGGGCGCAGAAGCTGCCGACCCCGCAGGCCGAAGACCTTTCCTTGCCCCAGGCCCTGCAGGAGGAGTGTCGGAGAACGGAGACACCCAACGTTGGCCTGGCAGGGGAGGGCGACGCTCTGACCCGCAGCCCCTCCTCCCTCAACGCTTCCAACATCTTAAACAACATCAAAGGTAGGAGGAAGGCTGCCAAATGCTCTTTGCGATCCTGTGTGGTGTACTAGAGAAGTGGACACCCGATGGAATCGCACCCGGAACCTCAGTCAGACCAAAGACAACTGTTGAATGTCACACTTAATATTTGAATTAGAAGCCCCCTTGAGCATTGCACACCTTGTTAAAATCTACTTAGAAACATCGTTCCTGGTCGTTTTCAATTAAACGCATGCCCCAATCTTGTGAATATTCTTAGCAGCAGCAGCTTCTTCTGTACCTTGCAGGATTGTTGTGGGAATAAAATTGGTAAGGGAACCGTTTGTGTCAACTAGAGCTCCTTTGAGCAAGAGAGAGAGAGGCAGGACTTCCCACTGCTGGTCTGATCCTTGCTGCTGGTAGTTGAGTCACGTGGGGGGTTTTCCCATTTTTTTGGCTAGTTTGTATATACTTTTGAAGCCCTCTTGAATATTTTCCCTAGTAGAATTCATATGAAGCTGTCTTATAGTGAATCAGCCCCTTGGTGTAACAAAGGGATGGCCAAACTGTGGCTCTTTCACACATACCATGTGGCTCTTGAAGCCCCCATTACCCTGTCAGATGGCTTGGAGAAGGCATTTATCTCTTTAAATCACTTCGCCAAGCCAATTAGCAGCTTAAAGAATGCATTTAAAGTTTGTTTCTTTCTTTCTTTCTTTCTTTCTTTCTTTCTTTCTTTCTTTCTTTCTTTCTTTCTTTCTTTCTTTCTTTCTTTCTTTCTTTCTTTCTTTCTTTCTTTCTTTCTTTCTTTCCTTCCTTCCTTCCTTCCTTCCTTCCTTCCTTCCTTCCTTCCTTCCTTCCTTCCTTCCTTCCTCTGATGTTCATGTCTTGCGGCTCTCAAACATCTGACATTTCTTCTGCGTGGCTCTTATGTTAAGCACATTTGGCCACCCCTGGTCCAACAAGATCAATATTATGTACTCAGTGTGGCAGCGGTCTCCAGGGACTCAGGCAGAGGTCTTTTCACATTACTTACTTTTTTGATGGGGATTGAACTTGGAACCTTTTGCAGGTGCTTTATCACTGAACCATGCCCCCTCCCTTAAAAATAAAAGCCCAGGCTCAAACTTATGGCTCCCATATCAAAGGCTGACACCCTGATGACTGGGCCAAGTCAGCAGAACAGTAGCCTGCAGGTCCTCGTAACTCTGTGTGTGTGTGTGTGTGTGCGTGCATGTTTTTTAAGCCTGGGTGGCTCTGATGGGTCCGTTTCAGCCTCTTGACGCCCTCTCTCTTCCCAGCATCTCCCTTGTCTGGAAGGAAATGCCCGGCAGGCTGCCCCTCGAGTAAAACCGTCAGCCCGACTGGCAGCCCGAGGACTTTGGGGAAAGGCAAGGGGCGCCTTCGGCTTCCTCAGCTGTACAAAAACAAACTGTCTGGGAGCAAAGAGAACTTGGATGCCGGGCGAGAGAACGGCGCCGATGCGGATCAGAAGGTCACCCCTGAACAAGGAGACATTGCGGGCCGGGGGCAGGCTCCGGGAGGCAGCCAGGGCGAACCCTTTGCCGCCCAGGACCACGAAGGGACTTTAGCCAACGGCTACCTTTGCACACAGAACTCGCACAGCGACGGCAGCCTCAACGGTCAGCTCGAAACCTGCGGGGAGGAGGAACTGGGGGACGACCAAAGAGAAGGCTGTGAGAACCCCATCTACAACCTATATGCAATTTCGGTAGGTGTGTCTGTGCAGGAGTCACCATGATGCCCGAATGCCAGGGGTGGGGGTGGTGAGGGGGAGGAACCTCTGCCGTTGTGCGGCTACAGAAAGGGCAGGGGTGGGTTCGGTGACTGGCAAAAAAAGCAAGCGGGCAAGCACCGAAGGGAGTACGTTCATCCAGTTATATTGTCTTCCTTTGATCCAGCAGGTCTGCCTATCCCCCCTCCCCCCACTGCGGGTGGGTGTTTCTCTGCCACTCCCACTGCTCATCAGCTGCCTGGAGTTACCAGCACTGGAGGGAGGCCTAGCCCAGCCCAATGTGGCAAAGACGTCACTTCCAGTGCACCCTGGAAGTGACACCACATTGCTGGCGATGCAAGATGCTCCAGTATTTTGGCAAAATCTCTATGGTAGAAGTTGTTTTTTGCCAGAGCATCTGCATTGCTGGCAGTGTGATGATGTCACTTCCTGTGTGCGCTATAACTGACATTGCTGTTGTGCCAGACTACAGTCTCCCCCTCGCCGCCCATTGCCAGGGGTACCTGGCTGCAATTCTCCCTCTAAGTTGTGGAGTCTTGCAAGCAACAATTCTACTTGGTGAGCTACTGGCATTAAAGCTGTGAGCCACTGCATGAATTAGTTGGCTCTGTGAGCTAGCTCACGCTAACTCTGACAGTGCTATTGGCCAACAAGGAAGAGCACCTTTTGCTAGGACTCACAAAGAGCAATGCGTATTTCATTCGATATCAATCGCTCTCACACCTTTATTGGCATAACAGAAGGAAACGCACAGAAACTTGTCCACCAGACAACGAGAAATCCAATATGTCTGTTCGATGCATAAAAGGGTTAAAATAGGATTAAGGATCACAATGAAATCTGCTGAAAATAATTTTTGACGATCTGAGCCAAGAATTTGGCATATCAGTTACGGTCAAGGAAAAACAAAGAAGGGAAAGAAACTTAGCCCAAAAACTGGAGTAAGAAACTTGAAGGGTTAATATGCAATTAAAGCGCCAAACATTAAAAACAAACTGTAAAATAAATCATAAATCGACATGCATGTATTTATTGCAGGAAGCTAAAACCATTTAAGGGCCCATCATTAGCCTCTATCCTATGTACAATAATAAAACCACTTAACTTGACCTGACGCGTCTCGACCTAGCCTGGTTGTCTTCAGAAGTCAGAAAGATAAGTACACATATTGGCTCATAATACAGAATACAATAAAACAATACTGGACCACAAGGAAATTTAACGAAGTGACAAAGGCTTAAAGATATTCTTGAGGCCTCTTATTCTACAACCTTATGTTCTAATCAAGGGCATACACATTGCATCCAGTGTCTTATCGTATGTCACATGGTCCAGAATTGATCAAGGTAGGTGTAAGGTCACAGCCTAGGTGCCAAGAGTTATGTGCCTCAAGAATATCTTTAAGCCTTTGTCACTTCATTAAATTCCCTTGCGGTCCAGCATTGTTCTATTGTTTTATTGTATTCTGTATTATGAGCCAATATGTGTACTTAGCTTTCTGACTTCTGAAGAAGACCAATCTAGGTCAAAACGCATCAGGTCAAGTTGAGTGAGTTCCCATTGTGGTTTTATGATTGCACACAGGATAGAGGCTTCTGATGGGCCCCTAAATGGTTTTAGCTTTGAACATACGAACATATGAAGCTGCCTTATACCAAATCAGACCCTCGGTCCATCAAAGTCAGTATTGTCTACTCAGACTGGCAGCAGCTTTCCAGGGTCTCAAGCTGAGGTTTTTCATGCCTACTTGCCTGGACCCTTTTTAGTTGGAGATGCCGGCGATTGAAACTGAGACCTGCTGCTTACCAAGCAGATGCTCTACCACTGAGCCACCGTCCCTCCTTTCTACAATAAATACATGTATGTTGGTTTATTATTTATTTTATAGTTTTTAATGTTTGGCCCTTTAATTGCATGTTAACCTTTCAGGTTTCTTATATCATTGTCATTTAGTAAGAAAGTACCTAACATGTCCTCAGAGGACTCCGGAGTAGCTCTTATCTGTCTGATGGAGCGGCAAGAATTTGGCCTATGAGATGACCGACTTTGGTGCCTGATGCATTGGAAATAAGCAGGGGTTTTTTTGAGTGGGAACGCACAGGAGCACAGCTCCAGCTGGCTTGGTGTCAGGGGGTGTGGCCTAATGGGCAAATGAATTCCTGCTGGACTTTTTCCACAGAAAAACCCTGTGTGAAACAATGGTGACATCAGGGGGTGTGGCTTAATATGCAAATGAGTTCCTGCTGGGCTTTTTCTACCCAAAACACCTGGAAATGAAGAACAGATTATGTGGAAGGGCGGCGTCCCCTCCCTCGTTCCTAACCTCTTCCTTTCTAGCCCTTTCTTCTGGTTGAGGCGGTTGCTGCCCCTCCTGCTGGCGTTTAGTCGTGTTCACAAGGTGCGGGCGGCATCAGTGCAATCTTTCCAGAAGCACCTTTTGACCCAGGAGAACTCGGTCACCGTCTTCCCCATCAAAGCATCCATTGGAGATCATTGACTGAATCTGTCTTCTGGTTCTGAGCTTCTGTGTTTTGTTTTTTTGAGCCTGACACTGGTTCCTTCGTTTGTCTCCCCAAAAGCGGAGGCTTCGCTCCATTGTCACCAGCCATGGCAGAAGCGCAGGGTCTGCAAGGGGGCCACTTCAGCGTACACTACAGTTTGCAGAGGAGCTCCAGGGAGGCCTTGGTGGGGCTTCCCTTCCCTCCCCCTGAATGGGAGCAGGAGCACCGTAAGTCTGGCTGGGACCCTCTCGAGGCTCCTATCCAGGATTGCCTCAAACTCCCTCCAACCTTCGTGGCACTCCCGCAGTCCCTTTGTGTGCAGAGTTGCCAAGGAGTGCTGAAATTGGCACTGGGTGCAGAAATCAGGTTTGGGAGACGCTCTGCTTTTGTTTAAAAAAGGAGCTTCTAGCTCTCTGGACTGTGAAAGGCATGCTGGGAAATGTGGGCAGAACCAGTGGTACCTGGCTGAATCAGATACTGGGGCAACGGTCCGGTAGTCTGCAGAACTCCTCCCCTTCCCTCGCAAGTAACAGAATCCAAATAAATTAAGCAGAATACACACATACATGTAGAACAAAGCAGGAGTCAAGTGTACCTTCGGGACCAACAAAGTTTTATTCAGAACATAAGCTTTCGTGTGCTCCAAGCACAGTCTGATGAAGTGTGCTTGGAGCACACAAAAGCTGACATTCTGAATAAAACTGTGCTGGTCTTAAAGGTCCACCTGACTCCTACTTTGTTCTACCGCTTCAGACCAACGCGGCTCCCCACTTGGATCTGCACACATACATGTAAACTTGTTGCTCAGATCACAGAGCAGCTTTCAGGGGCTGAGGTTTGAGGCCATGTCCATGTAGCCCTGGCTACCACAGGAAGTAGATGTTTCATTGCCTCGAGTGGAATGAGAGGATGGCTTCATGGATTAAAATGTGGCAAACAGGCTTCTGTGTCATACCGAACGCTTCTTCACAGTGGCCTTGCTAGAGATGGCTGTTATTTGCTTTGCTGGTTTGCAGAACCAGAAGGCCTGCCGCCCCCCCCCCCCTCACCTGAACCACCCAATGCACAGCAGTTCTGCTTGCAGCCAAGACTCCCTCTAAGCTGTGGAGCCTTGTGAGCAAAACTTCTACTTTTAAAGTTGCGAGCTGCTGCATAAATTTTTTTATGCTGGAGCCATTTTTTTTCCCCTGAGCTGAGACAAAAGCGTGTGAGCTGGAGGCTAAAAAACTGTGAGCTAGCGCACACTAACTCAGCCTTGAAGGACACACTGTTTGCAGCCCCGTGTGAATCTTACACCATCTTTGAGAAGCACAGAATGGACATCTGTGTCCAAAGCCGGTTTGGTGTAGCGGTTAAGTGTGCAGAATCTTATCTGGGAGAACCGGGTTTGATTCCCCACTCCTCCACTTGCACCTACTAGCATGGCCTTGGGTCAGCCATAGTTATCACAGAGCTTGTCCTTGAAAGGGCAGCTGGGAGATTTTAAGGGAGATTTTAAGCCGCTCTGAGTCTCTGTCCTTGAAAGGTTAGCTGCTGTGAGAGTCCTCTCAGCCCCACCCACAGGGTGTCTGTTGTGGGGGAGAAGATATGGGAGATTATAAGCCGCTCTGAGTCTCTGTCCTTGAAAGGGCAGCTGCTGTGAGAGTCCTCTCAGCCCCACCCACCTCACAGGGGGTCTGTTGTGGGGGGAGAAGATATGGGAGATTATAAGCCGCTCTGAGTCTCTGTCCTTGAAAGGGCAGCTGCTGTGAGAGTCCTCTCAGCCCCACCCACCTCACAGGGGGTCTGTTGTGGGGGGAGAAGATATGGGAGATTGTAAGCCGCTCTGAGTCTCTGTCCTTGAAAGGGCAGCTGCTGTGAGAGTCCTCTCAGCCCCACCCACCTCACAGGGGATCTGTTGTGGGAGGAGCAGATATGGGAGATTGTAAGCCACTGAGTCTCTGTCCTTGAAAGGGCAGCTTCTGTGAGAGTCCTCTCAGCCCCACCCACCTCACAGGGGGGTCTGTTGTGGGGGGAGAAGATATGGGAGATTGTAAGCCGCTCTGAGTCTCTGTCCTTGAAAGGGCAGCTGCTGTGATAGCCCTCTCAACCCCACCCATTTCACAGGGGGTCTGTTGTGGGGGAAGGAGATATGGGAGATTGTAAGCTGCTCTGAGTCTCTGTCCTTGAAAGGGCAGCTGCTGTGAGAGCCCTCTCAGCCCCACCCACTTCACAGGGGGGGTCTGTTGTGAGGGAAGGAGATATGGGAGATTGTGAGCCACTCTGAGATTTGGATTGGAGGGTGAAATATAAATCCAATATCATCATCATCATCTCCTTCTTACCTTTGCTCATCTCATTAAAGGCGAATCCCACCTGATAGGACATAAAAGAGGCATTCTAAACTTGAGTTCTGAAAGAGCATTGGGGGATCGCGCGTTTTTGGGAAGTCGGACGGGAGGGTCTCTCCTTCTTGTAACTCGGGTCTTTCTTTTCCCCAGTGCCATTCAGGAATCATGGGAGGAGGTCACTACGTCACTTATGCCAAAAACCCCAACGACAAGTGGTACTGTTACAACGACAGCAGCTGTAAGGTAAGTGCTCCCTTGCCCCAGAGGCAACCAAGGTGGTCTGGAGAGATCTCACACCTGAGGGGAGTTTTGTGACCCCCACAGCTGCAGAGGGTGAGAGCTCCAGCCTCTGTTCAATGAGCAAGACTGGGGGCTTCCACCTAACGCTTGGCTCCCCTGTGCTGTTCAGCTGATGGAGCGGCCTGAGCTCAGGGTGCACCAGGCCTTGTGGTTTCCTGGCCTGCGCTGCTCTTCTTCCAAACGTTGGGGGAGGGAAGCAGACTTAGGCAGACTGAGGGTTAATTTTTTAGTGCCTGGGGTAGGAAATCAAGATGGCTGCCCCCCGTCGGTAAACGTTTCCTCATCATTCAGTCATAACCAGCACAGGTTAATCCTTGTTTCAAATTCCCCATTCGCGGGAAGGGAACCCCGGTTTGTCACAACCCCCAGATGAAGATGCTGGTAACAAATCAGAGTTAGTTGGTAGCCTTCCTAAACTGTCTTGAATCTTGGCTCCACCTGTTTGTGCTCATCCGACAACTCTGGCTGTGTCAAGGACGTCTGAATCATTCACCGAGAAATTTGCTGTTCTCCACACTAACCGAAAAGCAGCTTTAAAAGCTTGCCCATAGACCAGAATTTTTTTTTTCCCGGGGCAGTGGGGGGAGTGAGGATTATTCGGAGAATCTCTGCATGTGACAGGCATTCCAGGTATGCAGAAAAATATGACTTAGTGAAATTAAGCAAAGGAGAGGAGCAGCAAGTGGGGGGAGGCCCGTGAAGAGCAGAAAGGGTCCTGGGAGTGCTCCAGGAGGCCCGGAACGTTGAGCTCAGTCGAAGGGAAGGCGAGGAATCAACTTAGAGAATCCCAGAGGGCAAGATTTTGAAGGGTGGGTCTCCCACATTCTTCCCTTTCCCCCTGCTGTTCTCCAGCCGGCAAACCTATAGTTAGGATCAACCTTTTCCATACTTTTGTCTGCCCAGTAAACTGGGACACTTCGCTTGAAGGCATTCAGCCCTGTGCAGAATGAGACACGGCCTTTCCTGGGAGGGACCGGGCTGCACGAAAGCACCCTCTTCAGAACGAGCGGTGAGGGCAGGTTAGAAGGCCGCACGTGCCACTATTATACAGCGTAGACTTAATTTTTAGGAAGGTTGCATTGTTTTTTGTAAGCGAAGGTTTTTATCGTGAGGCGGAAGAAAAACCTCTGCATCCCTCCTTCCAGGAATTGCATCCCGAGGAAATTGACACGGACTCCGCCTACATCCTTTTCTACGAGCAGCAGGGGGTGGACTATGCACAGTTTCTGCCGAAGATCGATGGCAAGAACATGGCGGACACAAGCAGCATGGACGAGGACTTTGAGTCGGACTACAAAAAGTACTGTGTTCTGCAGTGAGTGGGAAAAGGGGGGACTTTTCCCAAGGGCCTCGTCTCCAGTCGCTCCTTCTGGTGGAAGTTGGCGTTGGCTGAGCAGAAGAGCTAAACGTCATTTTCATTCTCTTTATTTTCCCTCTTGTTATCTGAAAGCACAACTAAAGAGAGAGAGAGAGAGAGAAAGAGAAAAGAACAAAAGAAATCCTAATTAAATAGCAGTTCATATCATGCAATAGAATCGGTTTCGTTCAGATCTCTCGCTGTGTGCCTGGAAACGTTTGTCGGCTTTTTCTTTCTTTTGTGGCTGTTTTTTAAACTTGCCTTCGGCCTTTAAACTGGTTTGATGTCATCAAGCTAGGACCAAATTAGTTAAATTTTAAATAACCTCAAAGAAGAGCTGACCTGAAGTAACATCAAGGGTTTTTTAAAAAAAACAAATTATCCTTAGCAAAAGGGAAAATAAAACCTTTTTAAGGCTCTGTTTAGCTCCGAGACAATTAACACGTAGTGTTGTCTGCTGGCAGCATGAAATGACTACCTCCTGTTTCTGAAGTTCTATTCCATTTTTGTGGCCAGATTGGGAAGACAGCGTTAGGTTCACGTGCACAAACGCTACAGCAGGGTCAGGGGGCGTTTCCCCCCTTTAAGTTTTCCAGCCTTCCGGATTCTTTCTCTTGCGGTTGTTGACAGCCTGCTAACGTCTGTGAACAGACTCACTTCCTGAAGAACGTTCTCGATGCCCGGGCTGGGCAGCGTGTCTGCAGGAGTGGCCGGAGAGGTCTTCCTTCTTATCTCGGAGTTGTGCTGGGAGGGGAGGGAAGAAGTGAACGATTATCTGCATTGATCATCTGAAGCTCCAAAGTGTGTTTGACTGGGAGGGGGGGGGGCGTCTATCCATGTGTCATGGAGTGCTTATAATGAATGAAGGATTTTTCTGTTTACTTTAGATTCAGGTTGCACATAGCAAGCATTCCCTGACATCCATGTGAGAAGTTCCCCATTGAAGGCACTAGCACCGTCCCCCCCCCCCCCCCGTTAAATTAAATCGGTGTCCATGATGCAGATTTCCTTTGCTTTCAAAGCTGAGAGTGGGGCGATAATGCTGTCTAGCCACACTGCCGAGATTGGGATCATCACACTCTTCCCCCAGTCGCTCCCCTCTAAGCTGAACCCCTTTCAGGCTCCCTTTCCAAATTCTGCCCAGGGCTGATGCGACATTTAATCAATTAACAGTTGATGGGGGAAGGAGCAGAATGTGAAGTTTTATCTCGCATCCCGCACCGCTGAGCCGTGGCTAAGAGTCGGCCTGTGTTACATCTTCGTCAGCCTCAAGACGCAGGGAAAATACCCCAGATTTGAGTTCGCCTTTTATGACGATGTTTAATTGCACTTTTAAAAAGAAAGAGAGAGAGAAGAGAGCCTTCAGCTGAAGCCTAGTTCAAGGGTTTCTTTTTTAAAAAAAAATATAGAAAGAAAGAATTGTGAAGATCATTTCCAGTTTAAGGGGTAAGAAATTCTGTCAGACCATGGATATAAATCTGCATGTGATTCAGTCTGGCAAGTGAAATGGGTCGCTTGTTCGTCAGGAGGAGAAGGGGGTCACTTTTAAAAAAACCTGTAATTAAGAGTATGTGTTAATTTGCAAAGGAAAAATAATCTAACATAATAGCAAGCCAGCTTTGTTGTTCCGATAAATGTCCGGCCGTTGCCTTGGAGAGGAGTAAACAGGGAAAGAGGCTGGGTTAAAGTTTCCACTTACAAGGAAGAAGCCGCGCAGAGGACTTCTAATTCCTCCTAGTTGCTGTCCTCAAATCTCGCCCCCCCCCCATCCACAGAGAACAAATTACGCCCCAACACTCTGGGGCAGGGGGAGTCCCCAAGCACCTTTTTTGCAAACTGTAAGGACCTGATCCTGTAATCATCTTACTCTGTATGCCCTGATTCTGTTAAAAGTGCACATTCAAAAGCAGTTTATTGAACACTCATGAGCCAAATGGTCCTGGCAGGATTACAGCATCTTTCGTTGGGGAGCTCCTGGGTGAGGAATTGCAGGGCTGAGTGCCATTTTGAAAACTGGAACAAGGGGCTGCTTCTCACTGAAGTAACTTATCCTGTCTGGACTGGCCCACGGAAGACTACAGGTGGGCACTCAAGCGGTCAGCTCCTACTCTCTGCAACAGCACAGTTCTCTACAAAAAATGCTTCCATCAGGGAAGGCGTTACGCATTTTTGACCATTCAGATGCGTTAGCAGCCTGAAGACCCAGCTTAGCCCTCTTGCTGAGGATTAATTCAAAGTGTGACATTATTTTGTATTCCGTTCATGCTCAGCGTGTGCATGATAAGCTTTTCTCCAAAGCAAGAGCACCAGACTGTCCTGCATTAAGGCAAAGGGGTTTGCTTGTTGGCTGAGCCTCAGTAGAGTCTGGTGTAATGGTTAAGTGTGCGGACTCTTATCTGGGAGAACCGGGTTTGATTCCCCACTCCTCCACTTGCACCTGCTAGCATGGCCTTGGGTCCGCCATAGCTCTGGCAGAGGCTGTCCTTGAAAGGGCAGCTGCTGTGAGAGCCCTCTCCAGCCCCACCCACCTCACAGGGTGTCTGTTGTGGGGGAGGAAAGTAAAGGAGATTGTGAGCCGCTCTGAGACTCTTCGGAGTGGAGGGTGGGATAGAAATCCAATATCTTCTTCTTCTTCTAGAGTTTGCACCTTTTTTTTCCTTGACGCATCAAGTTAATTCTAACTGCTCTTTCTTGATGGAGTGGGAGGGACGGATCTCTGCTGGTCTTTACAGACCCCGAGCCCATTGAGGTCTGCCAGCGTCTTGCAAATCCCTAGATTTTTAGTCATTGCTTAGTTTTCAAACTGATTAAAAAAACCCCCAACTAATCACAATCCTCTGTTTTAGGCCCAGTTTGGACACTTGGCAATCAGGCCTTGCCGCTCACTTAGGGATGAGCTTACACCCCTTTCTTCTGATAAGGTGTGGTCAGGGACTTCTAGTCAGAAGGTGGACCCTTCCCTACCATGACGTAGTTTGGTGGACTCTGCCCTCCAGGCAGGGGCAGGGGAGGGAGGTGTGCTGTGGCACCACGCCTTGTCCTGATCGGTCTTCTTGAGGCACCCCTTCCCCCGACTCTATCAAATGTCCCATTATGTGTGGTGGAGGTTTGGGCAACCACTTTCGGTCTCTGCCACCATGTGTGTTGAACCAATTCATGAGTAAGTGTCTGAGCCACCCCTTTCTTAATGCTGCTAAATTGGGCTCTCAACCAGACAACAGTCTTTCTCTCTCTGTGTGTCTCTGTCTTTCCAGATGCCATGCCTACATCAGGCACTTTCTAACATCAGTTGTAAGTTTAGTCAGTGGGTGCAACCTTGCTGATTTCATTGCCGCTTGGGTGGGAGATCTCTCAGTGGGAGGAAATTATTCTCAGATTGGTTTGACCCCCCCCCCCCCAATTAATGGTTTCTCCCCAACAGCTATGGGGTTGAAAAAAATCCAACCATTATTATTTTGTAAAGGTCAGATTAATTGGGGTGGTTTTTGCAATATGTCCTCATAGTCCCCTTTTGCCTGCCCGATCACAGACTTGCATTTGATTTGCCACAGCCTGTGTTCCCTTTTATTAACCTCACTTGGACTAGCTTTCCACTGCTTAAAGGAATCCTTGTTACCTTTTACAGCTTCCATTACTTTGTTTGTTAACCATGCAGGTCTTTTTCTATACCTATTTGTGCCTTTCCTGACTTGAGGTATATATTTTATCTGACCTTCTAGGATTGTAGTTTTAAATAGCCTCCAGGCTTCCCCAAGGGTTTTGACCCTATTTACCTTTCCTTTCAGTTTCCTCCTCAGATGCCTCCTTATCTCAGAGAAGTTACCCCTTTTAAGTTAAAAGCAGTTTTTAGGCAACTCTATTTATACAAATGGTGAACTCAATAACATTATGGTCACTGCTTCCCAGCAGTGCGATCCCTTTTACATCTCTCACCAGGTCTTGGGCATTACTTAGGACCAAGTCCAAGATCGCCCCACCCCTGGTAGGTTCTGTGACCATCTGCTCCACGGCACAGTCATTGAGAGTGTCTGGAAACCCAATCTCTTTCTCCCCACCTGAACACATATTGACCCAATCAATGTGCAGATAGTTAAAGTCACCTATTATGACACCGTTTTTACGTCTAGCCACTATCTTTGTTTCATCATTTTATAATCATCCTCTATCTTTTGATCCGGTGGGCGATTACAAACTCCCAGAGTTAAGCTTCCTTTTGGGCCAACTATTTCAACCCAAAGCATTTCTAGAAGTGAGTCTAATTCAACTACCTTCTCAGTCTTACTGGACTGTATACCCTCTCTGACATACAGAGCCACCCCACCTCCAACCCTTCCGATATAATTTATATCTAGGAATCACCATGTCCCTCTGATTTCCCTCATCCCACCAAGTTTCTGAAATACCCACAATGTCTATATCTCCCCCCAACACTAAGCATTCCAACTCCTCGTTTTGACCTTGGACACTTTTAGCATTTATATATACACATCTATAATTTCCCAGGCAAGTTAGGCCCGCAACTTCCTCCTGCTGCTTCGAGACTTTCAGGCAGTCCATACTGTTTGTCACCATCTCAGTGGACAACTCTAATCCATTGCCTGCTAGAAAAGTAACAGCTAACCCTTCATCCCTTTGAGATGAGTCATCCCGAACCAGAGACATTTCATCTGTCGGCTTTCCCCCAAAATTCAATTTAAAAACTGCTCTGCCACCTTTTTTGATTTTAAGCGCCAGCAGCCTGGTTCCTTCTGGGGAGAAGTGGAGACTGTCTCCTTCGTACGGCTCCTGCTTGTTTCAAAAAGCAGCATCCCAGTGCCGAACAAACTTGAGCCCTTCCTTCCTACACCATCGTCTCATCCACATGTGGAGAACTCAACCTGGGACCTTCTGCATGCAAAGCAGGCGCTCTTCCACTGAACCGCAGCCCCATCTCTTGACATAAGAAGTCTTGATTGTAAAGGTTGCCAAGCAGTATCTCCTTCAATCAGTATCAAACCCTTATTGGCATAAACCAAAAAGTAAAATACAGAAACTTTGCCAGGGAACAAAAAAATCAAATTTATTATTATTCATCATTAAAAAATAAATCTTTCTCAACATTTTCCTCCTGGCACTCTTGTTTTTCCATAACGCGTTTGTGTTTGAGTTTATTGTGTAATAGGGCGCTGTTTTCCCTTAGCTTTATATTTTCCCCCTTTTCTGCGGCAAGCTCATGGTATGTCTCCTCCAACAGATGTTCCATTTGCATTATTTTTAACTTCAGATCTTTGATCTCGCTGCATTTTTCTTTCAGAATCTCCTGACATATTTTTTTTTTCCCCTTTCATTTTTGGATTTTTTTAAATTACATTCTTTCTCCAACTGAATTCGTAAAAAAATAAATCTGTTTTTCTAGTTCTAATCCTATTTTTTTAGTCTTGAAACATAGTGTTCAGATTTCCTGAACTCTTCCGTAGCTGTCCTGGATATGCATGATAAATAAAAAGATAACAGTAATTCAGTACCCCCCTAAAGCCTTAAGTTTGCCTCATCTAATTTAAAACAAAACAAAACAAAACACTGGGAGGGACATTTAAAGCAGGGTTCCCCAACTTTTTTGAGCCTACACAACTGGTGCTCTCCATTACTCCCCATGGGCAATTAATGCATTCCCTCCTGTCAATCACGTAGAGTCTGTGGGTAATCGCTGTCCTTAAAAAGATAAAGGTAGTCCAGCACCGGTCATTTCCGACTGCAGACTTTTTATGAGGTGATTTGCCATTGCCTTCCCACTGGGGGGGGGGATTGGTGCCAGGGCCCCTGCCCCCCCAGCCAAGGGTAGTCTTTCCTCATGAGTAGAGACACCCCAGTATCCGCAGAGACCCAGAGCCTCCACAGCAGTGCCCTCAGAATCGCCAGGCTTGGCACTAATAATGGGTCTGCCAGAAGCCGTTTCTGTGCTTGAGAGAGAAAACAGGTTCACAGTGATAAGCTGGTTGCAACATTCCTGTGTGCTCCTTCCCTCCCTCCCCCCCCCCCCCAATTCTTCTCCCTCCTCTGGGAAACAAAAGATGGGCAATTGCCATAAGATCCCAGCTGCTAATGGGCTCTGGCTACCTATTGTCAGGACCAGGTATGCTGACAAAAGATCCTGCCTGTAGCACAAAGGTATGATTGAATTATGTTCTGTTACTGGTGGCATTCTCTCCCTCTCCCTTGGGTGTGGACTCACCTATTCTACTGTTTGTCTACATTGAGATAACCAATTTCCCTTCTGTGCAACCCTTACTGATTTCATTGCTGCTTGAAGGTCTCCCAACCTCCCAAAGTGGGAGGAAAGTATTCTCAGATTGGTTTGACCTCCCCCCCCCTCCTTAATGGTTCCTCCCCCCAACAGCTATGGAGTTGGGAAAAAATCCAGACATTCTAATTTTTAATGGCTGGATTTCTCAATTCCAGATGACACTGAGACCCCCTTTCATCCCTTTGTGAATTCCTCTTCCAAATGCGTTCTTCAGATTTCATTTTCCCCCCCAAAACCTTCTCCCTCGTCCTCTTTTTCATTTAAGCAGGTAGCTTGTCCTTACAAATGTCATTTTAATCCGTCACGCTTTTGTTACATGGGGTGTAATATTTTTTTAAAATTAAATTAATTCCTGAATTAGCAGGAAAGTGTATTAAGTTAACTATTAACCACATTCGCTTTGTAAATTATTGTATAAAACTTATTGACAATGCACTGAATTTAGAAAGACCATGTACATAAGTATCATGTAAATAAATGATAAAAACTGAAGTATTAATGTATTGAGATATGAACTGTATAAAAGAGAGAGTACAAGTTAACTGTATATGGAGTGAACCTGTTTATCTGTACCTATATTATTCAAACAAATTAAATACTGTGGATGCCGTTGCTGCAATGGAAAGCCCCTGTTCCTCAGTGACATTTTTCTCTCTCGACCGTGATAAATCTTTTGGCATCATGACATTGACTGTGTAAATCATCACCCTCATCTCCTGTTTGATTTCTTTAGCCTGCCCTTCCTTCGAGGCGCTGGAGAGCACGCACCCCTGTCGTTCTGTTATCACAACAACCCTGTAAAGAAGACCAGGTTGAGTGTGCGTCTGACTCTTGGTCACCCAGCTAGCGTGGTGGCAGAGTGGGGGATTTAGAGCAGTCTGTTGCCTAGTTGAGTGCTCTAACTCAGCGGACCTAACCTTTTTGGCACCAGGGACCAGTTTTGTGGAAGAGTTTTTCCACGGACCGGGGGGGGGGGGGGGCGATAGTTTCGGGATGATACAATTGTGCACTTTATTTCTATAAGTTTGGTGTGGTGGTGAAGTGTGCAGACTCTTATCTAGGAGAACCAGGCTTGATTCCCCACTCCTCCACTTGCAGCTGCTGGAATGGCCTTGGGTCAGCCATAGCTCTTGCAGGAGTTGTCCTTAAAGGGGCAGCTTCTGGGAGAGCTCTCTCAGCCCCATCCACCTCACAGGGTGTCTGCTGTGGGAGAGGAAGGTAAAGGAGATTGTGAGCGGCTCTGAGACTCTGAAATTCAGAGTGAAGGGCAGGATATAAATCTAATATCGTATTATTGTTATTATTACTGCATTGTAATATATCATTAAATAATTATACAACTCACAGCCTGGTTGCTAACAGGCCACGGACCGGTACCAGTCCACGGACCGGGGGTTGAGGACCCCTGCTCTAACTACTGCATCACATGGGCTATCCAAGATAGTAGCAGAAGAGAGACTGTGCACAAAGAAAGATGACCCAGCAGTAGGCAGGAGAGGTCTGTGATGTTACTCTGCAGAGTGCTAATTCTCCAGCACAAAGAGATAGCCTCTGTTAATAAAGATGCACCTGAAGTCTGTATCCGTGGATTCTGGAATGGAGCTGGAGCTCTGCAACAGGTAAATGGAGAAACCCAGAGTGGAGGCGGTCAAGTGGCAGCCGATTTATGGAACCCTTGTAGGGCGGGGGTGTCAAACTCATTTGTTGTGAGGCCGGATCTGACATCAATGAGACCTTGTTGGGCCGGGCCATGGGTGTACCTATTTAAAATTAGGTAGCAGAGATATAAACTTTTTAAAGGACGCAGACAAACACGACTAAAGATTTTTTTTTAACTTAAAATAAAACATGCTTAAAACATCTCTTGTTGGTCTTAAAAGTGCTTTCTTTGTATTTCTCCCATGGGAACCAGGGAACTGGGCAAAGGAAGCTCCGGCTCTTTCCCTCCCTCCCCAGGGGACCAGGAGGGGGAGGAGCCTCAACCAATGGAGAAAACTGAGGCTTTGCTCTGTAGCTCCTGCGCGATTGAACAAGCCTTGCAAAGCAAGCTGAGATGCAAAAAGAAGCAAGAGAGAGGGAGAAGGAAGCAGACGACAGCCAGTTGCTCGGGGACCGGATAGGAGCCCTCCGGGGCCTAATTTGACCCCAGTCCACATGTTTGACACCCCTGCTGTAGTTTTCTCAAGACCCGAGACATGTAGAGGTGGTTTGCCCTTGCCTGCTTCTGCATAGCGACCCTGGACTTCCTTGGTGGTCTCCCATCCAAGTCCTAACCAGGGCCAAGCCTGTTTAGCTTCCACGATCCAATGAGGTCAGGCAAATCCTGGCCCATCCTGAAACCTTTCGTTAAACTTCCTGCCACTGTCAAGATATGCAGGGGTGCTTCTTTTGGGTATACATTTTGTTTAAAAATAAAATAATTTGCCTTGGAAGCACAGAAGATTTTTTTTTTCACAGTATCCCCGATCCTCTGCATTTGCATTTTTTTTTTCACAGTATCCCCAATCCTCTGCATTTCCCGGTGAAGAGGGAAAAAAGTGTTCCAACAAATTACAAAGACGATCTGACTACTTCGAGGGTACCAAGACAGAGAAAGGAATTTTGCTTACAAAAAGAGAAGCACAACTTACATGACGTAAGTACGTTTTAACCTATTGTGAACAGATTACAGCTCCAAGGCCCACGTGAGAGACAGAAGAAGAGAGGTCCTATATAAGAAAAGGCATGTCCGAAGCAACTCAATCTCTAACCAGTGGGGGGGGGGGGGGCAACTCCCAAGTGTACCAGTGAGAGAATTCTCTTCCCTTTCCCTCCCGGATTCTCTTGCATTGCAGATTTACAATCTCCAACATAGAGGGTTGCCAAGTCCAATTCAAGAAATATCTGGGGACTTTGGGGGGGGGGGTGGAGCCAGGAGTAAGGTTGTGACAGGCATGATTGAACTCCAAACGGAGTCCTGGCCCCGCTGGTCCAATCTTTTTGAAATTTGGAGGGTGTTTTTAGGAGAGGAACTGAAGCTATGCAAAAAAAATTGGTGCCTCTATCTCAAAAAAACAGCCCCCTCCCTGAGCCCCAGATACCCACAGATCAATTCTCCATTTACCCTGAGGGAATCGGGTCTCCATAGGGAATAATGGAGTGCCCAGCAGACATTTCCTCCCCCACCCTGCTTTCTGATGACCCTGAAGCGAGGGGAGGGCCTCCAAACAGGGGACCCCTGCCCCCACCTGGGGATTGGCAACCCAATCCAGCAATTTCTTCCAGCTCCAATTTCTCTCCAGCGTTCTGCACTAGCTGTAGTTTCCGAGTCAGCGTCAAGGGTAGCCCCATGTAGAGAGCATTACAGTGATCTATTCTTGAGGTGATCGTGGCATGGATCGCCATTGCTACAGCTCGTCATGCTCCAGGAAAGGGGCCAACTGCCGCACCTGCCGAAGATGAAAAAAGGTGAATCTAGTAGTGGCTGCTACCTGGGCCTCCATTGTAAGAGAGGGCTCCAGGAGCACACCCAATAGGGGCCGATATTAGTGACACCCCCGTCAAGAGCCGGCAGAAGGATCTCCCCTCTCCCGGACCACCCGGCTCAGGTAGAGAACCTCCGTCTTCATCAGCTTCAACCGACTCAGCCTGAGCCAAGATGCTATGGCTGGAAGAGCCAGGTCTAGGTTTTCCGGGGTACAGTCAGACTGGCCACCCATCAATAGATAGAGCTGGTTGTCATCTGCATATTGGTAACAGCCCAGCCCATACCTCCTGACAATCTGGGCAAGGGGGCGCATATAGATGTTGAATAACGGGGACAGAACTGCACCCTGTGGCACACCACATATAAGCGGGTGTCTTTGGGATGATTCACCACCCTTTGTCTCCGATCTTGGAGAAAGAGGCCAACCACTGTAACGCAGACCCCTGAATCCCCACATCGGCAAGGCGGCTAGTCGGTAGCTGATGGTCAACCATATCAAATGCGGCTGACAGATCTAATAATAACAGCACTGCTGAGCTGCCCCGATCTAGATGTCGCATGAGGTCATCTATGAGGGCGAACAGAACCGTCTCCATCCCGTGACCTGGTCGAAAGCCGGACTGGAATGGATCCAGTGCGGAAGTGTCATCCAGGAATCCTTGTAGCTGAGTTGCCACCACCCGCTCTAACCCAAAAAGGGAAAGTTTGATACCGGCTGATAGTTCCCCAATACGGCCGGATCTGCAGATGGTTTTTTCAAGAGGGGACGGACCACAGCCTCTTTAAGAGGTGTGGGAAAGATCTCTTCTACCAGGGATCTGTTGACAATACCTTGTAGTGACTCATGTAGCAATGCCTGGCTAGCTTTTTTAAGCCAGGATGGGCACGAGTCCAACCCACAGGTCATAGGGCGTACAGCAAAAAGGATCCTGCCGACTTCCTCCAGGCTGAGTGGGCTGAAGGAATCTAGAATTGGACCAGAAGACGCGCTCGGTGCCCCAAGTTCTTTCACTGTATCAATTATGGCGGGAAGGTCGTGTCGGAGTGACGAGACCTTATCTGCGAAAAAACTCACAAAAACCTCACAGCCAATTTCCAATTCTCTGTTTGGTTTACCTTGCGGTAAAGTTGTTAGTGACCGAATTATACTAAACAATTGTGCAGGGCATGAGGTCAGTGCAATCGCTTGCTTGGGGCACTCCTTAATGGCATGAGAACTGCTCTTTGGACCAGAAACCAGCCCATGACCACTAGAAGGGCAGAGTCCCCTGAACATGGAGATGTGTGATATCTGGGGGTGCAGACTTTATTTAGCGGTTAAGAGCTCAAGCTCTCTCGAGTGTTTTTGGTTGAATTTCTGAATAAGGAATGAATAAGGAACTGGAAATAAGGAACCATCTTCAGCCTCCTCACCGCATCAGTCTGTCCCCCCTCCCCCGATTGATTTAGCACTCCAGCATCAAGCTGCTGGCAGCAGCAAAGGAAGCAAATTCCAGAATTCAGAACCCTCCACAAGTCTCTTCCCGAAAACCTTCCCTTGCAGTTCATTTACTGGCTTCCTCTCCTCCTGTCTGCTGCTTCTACCACGCCCAGGCAATTCTGAGTGTGCCTGTGACGGAACCGGCCTGATTCGACCTTCAGACCCAGTCCCGTCAGCTCCCTCTTGAGTTGCCAGCTCCTGGAGGGAGCTATTCTTCCTCCTGCCATTAGGGCACACTGCCACCACTTGCTCAGTTTAGGGGTTCCTGACTGAGAGGACCAGGAATCCCAATCCCCTTTTTCAGTGTTGAGGCCTGGCCTTGAGGTCCTCTGCTTCCCAGCACCTGGTTATTACAGAGTCCAACTGTTACGTAAGTGGACTCAAGGGAAGACTTTGGATGTTTCCGCCTGGCTCATTGGAGCCATATGGACTGAGCTTGGGGACTTGGGAACAAAGGGCTGCAGGATTCAAACCCATGCTGCCCTGCACCAATCACAAGCCCCTACCTGTTTGAATGACCCAATAATGTGCTTGTGCGGGAACCCAGAGAGGTATATGTTTGGTCCGTGGGCCCCAATGGCAGTCTTGTAATGTGACCTTATACTATGTCACTCCTATTAAAGAGCTTGTTATCACTGACTCTGAGACTCTGCCATGCATTGAATCCACTATATTATACCAACGTCCTTCTTTAGGAGTCCCCTGGAGGATTAGCACCCTTGCCAACTGTATGCCTTCCCCCTTCCTGGGACTCCCCTTTCACAATAGCGTGGTCTAAGGTGGTTGGGGAACTATGCAGTACAGAGCTTTACTGCCAGCCTTCAATATAGAAAAAGGTTTATTTTTTAAAAAGAGCCCTGTGGCACAGAGGGGAAAAGCTGCAGTACTGCAGTCGGAGCCCTCTGCTCATGACCTGAGTTCGATTCCAGTGGAAGCTGGTTCAGGTAGCCAGCTCCAGGTTGACTCAGCCTTCCATTCTTCTGAGGTCGGTAAAATGAGTCCCCAGCTTGCCAGGGGGGTGGGGAGTGTAGAGGACTGGGGAAGGCAATGGCAAACCACCCTGTAAAAAGTCTGCCGTGAAAACGTTGTGAAAGCAACGTCACCCCAGAGTCGGAAATGACTGGTGCTTGCACAGGGGACCTTTCCTTTCCTTATTTTTAAAAAGTGAAAAGTCACAAGCATAATTTTAGCACAGCACACAACCAGCAACCAGAAGATCAAAGAAAAGTTGGTTTGAAACGCATCATTCTGCCCCTGGTTTAAACACTTGCCCTACCAGATGTTTAAGCAGAGCAGGCACATCTAAGCTTAGTAAGTTACAAAAGGGTTCTAAGGACACCTCATGCTTCAGGCTTCCTGCATCCATCCAGGCCCAGCCGCATGGTCAAATATGGCTGCTGGCTACTGGCTACTGGCTGGAGAGTACATATGAACATATGAAGCTGCCTTCTACTGAATCAGACCCTCGGTCCATCAAAGTCAGTATTGTCTTCTCAGACTGGCAGCGGCTCTCCAGGGTCTCAAGCTGAGGTTTTTCACACCTATTTGCCTGGACCCTTTTTTGGAGATGCCGGGGATTGAACCTGGGACCGTCTGCTTCCCAAGCAGATGCTCTACCACTGAGCCACCGTCCCTCCCCAGTAGCAGTCTGATGTCTTCCAGGCCCAGCTTCCAGAGAGAAGAGACCCCTGCTCTTCAGAGCAAGTGCTTTTACTAATCCTTTGACTCCACCCATTTTACATTACTCTCCACCCCTTGTTACCTGGTCCGCCCAGGTTTAGGCTGCTTTTCCTATTCTCCCCAGGAAGCCTTTCTTCTGGTAGGCATTCTGGGAAAAACCCCCAAGCATTTTGCGAAATCTTCAGCTCATTCCTGGAGATAGTCTCTGGGGCTGGTCTAGCCCAATATCTTTTCCAGTGTTTCCTGCCTAGCCTAGAGGGAAAGAATGCCCATTGTGTCTTCAAGTAGCTGTTATTAGCATCTCTTAAGAGGTAGCCCAGATGCTGTTGTAATGCCAGGGGCCACCTTTCCCCCCACCCTTCCTACTTGTCTCTGAGCTCGAACCTTTTCACAAGCCAGCTGAGGCAAGGCATTTCTCCACAGTGCCCTTTGGGGAAAAAAACCCAGTATGAAACAAGCTGCCTGCTGTGGTGGGGGAGGAAGACAGCAAGAGAGAACTAAAGAGAAAAGGGTAGGTCTGTACGGATAACCTAAGTCAGGAGTGGCCAAACTTGCTTAACGTAACAGCCACACAGAAGTTTCAAAACCAGAAATGATGCCCCTGGGAATTCTACCTGAAAGGATGGCTCACACATTTCAGGAATTGTTTGGATAGATGCTAACTGCAGCCAGAACGGTATGGGGGCAGCTAAACGGAAAGCTGAGGAATGTCCTAATAAAGATAAAAGAAAGGATGTGTCACGAGCTGGGGCCGGGTCAGGCAAAGTCCAGGGGCAGTCCAGGTATCGCAGGTCAGAGGTTCAGAAGCCAAAGTCAGGGGGTCCAGAAGTCAAAGTCAAAAGCCGAAGTGGATGCTAGAACGTCAGGTAAGTGACTAGTTGCTTCCACAAAGCCTCCTCCCAAAACCCACAGCTATATAGCCCTCTGCTGTCTGTTGCCCATTTGGGCTAATTGCTGGCTCAGAGAGGCAGCCAGGATCCTGCTGAGACTCAAGCATCCTCACTCCTAGAAGGGCCAGAATCCTTTCAAAACTCAGGGCTCAGGGAACGTCTTGCTCGTGAGCGTGCCGCCCTCCTCCGATCCCTGAGGTCCTGACGAAGGCGGTCACGCACATGAGCCACCCGAGAGGGCGAGGCGGGGGCTTGGATCTTCTCCAGCAGGAGGCAGGGGCACTGGTGCAGGTGGCAGGGGCACAGTTTCTTCTGCAGGGTCCCCAGCACCCATGACAGGATGCTAAGAGAGGTGAAGGAAGGCAAGGGTTGTGCCTCCGTGAAGACCAAGGAGTCACTCTGGGGACTTAGCATGGCTAACCGCCCTGTTCCTGCGCCCTGCTTTTTATTCTCACAACCTGGCCCTAGGTCATCCAGCCAACTTCCATGGCAGAGTGGAGATTCGAACCTGGGTCCAGAACTATAATCCCTATACCATGCAGGTTCTTGAGACAAGACATGGCTCCCCCAGTGCTCTTCGGACACCTGAGAATTTCAGTTTTCTCTCGTCCCGTGTCTCCCTTTTTGAAAACAGTTTCTAACTAGAGTTAAAACATGTCAACATAATCAAGGAGGGTTCTTAAGAGTAAGGAAAACACAAGTTTTTTATGTTTTCCTACTTTATTTGGGGGAGAAGGGGATAGTTCTGTCAGCTGGGAAAGCACATGTACTCAGGGCCGGCCCTGGACTGTCTGTCACCCTAGGCAAGGCTGACTTCCGGCATCCTCCCCTTGCACTGGTGACATCACTGAGTCACATGGGGGGTGCCCAATTTGGTGGCCCCAGAAGGCCAGCACCCTAGGCAGTCACCTAGTCTGCCTTTTGGCAGGGCCGGTCCTGTATGCACTGAGGACTTTGAAGATGCACCTGTCTAACATACTGCTGTTTTCTGCCCTCCTCTTCTCTGTCTTCCTGATATCCCCCTCGTCACCATGGCCTGGGCTAAGAAGAATGGAGTCTGTCCTTTGTCCTTGCATGTGCTGCCAGCAAAGGGCCCATTTTCTGAAGCCAGTCTTTTTTGTGTGTCGTCTTTGCATACCCCATGGTGTGTTTCACTGGACCACTGCAGAACTGGCAGGCCAGGGGTTCAAGGAGCACAGCAGCTGTTTCCTCCCCTCCCCCCCACCCCCCTCGCAGGCGCTGGAGATGCTTCATCTAGGGGTTTTTTTTTAACCCTGCCCACCTATTAAATCATGATGCAGAATTCGTTGTCATTCTGACTTTGACTTCCTTAGCGATGACAGAGAAGGATAGTGCATCTTTAAATGACGAGCCTTTGCGTTTAATTACCCGAATAAAATGACATAAATATGAATGAGCGCTAATGGTGGTTTTTCCAGAAACCATTAACGATTCTTAAATGATTTGTAAAGAAAATGAGAAGCGAAGAGAAGCAGCGAGAAGCCTATTAGGCTTCTAACACACTCCGGAATGTTTATGTAATCAACTACCTAGCAAATACTGAGCGAAATGATCTTGCCACAAGAAAAAAAAAGAAGGAAAATGATTTGCCGCTGTGATCTTTTTTCTGTGGCTGGTGACACTTCGACCCCTCTCGTAATGCTCTCCACCACTAAAATGGGGGTTAGGTTTCTCAATGGGTTACAAGCAGGAGAAATCGAATCCGGTGTGTGAAAACGGTTTCCCTGTTTCATTTTGCTGCTAATGAGAACTAGAATAAAAGTCACGCTTTGGAGGGAATTCTGCAGCAGCTTCTGAATTGCTGTTATACGAATACTTGTTACACTGGAGCTGCGTGGAAGCTTAGACACTTGTTCAGTGGCCTCGGGCAGGTCGCACACTTCCGAATCAGGATTGCCCAGAGTTCCACCCTACACACAAACTTTGCTTCACTGTTGGATCATATAAACTGCATTATGTGCTGAGTGCAGCTCCCAGTGTGGGTGGAGACTGGAAGAGGCTCTCTCCTGTGTGCAGCAAGAGCTCTTGTGCACACAGCACTACCTTAAGCAGCACAGGAACAGGGTGGCCCTCCTGTGTATGTATGCCATGTCCCATCAAGCTGCTTCCAACTTATGGATTATTGACCTCCAGAACATCCTACCATCCTGAGCCTTGCTCAGGTCTTGAGAACTGGAGGCCGGGCATTCCTTGAGTCAATCCAGCCTGTATCCCACAGAATTCTCTGTCCTCCCCAGGCTCCATCCCCAAATCTTCAGGAGTTTTCCAACCTGGAGCTGGTCTGTGTTGGAAAATCGCTGGAGACTTTGGGGGGTGGAGCCAGGAGAGGGGAGGAGCTTCAGCATGCTACAATGCCGTGGAGTCTATCCAGAACAGCCATTTTCTCCAGGGGAGCTGATCTCTGCCAGCTGGAGATCAGTTGTCAAAGTGGGAGATCTCCAGGCCCTGCCTGGAGGCTGGCAACCCTATCTGGCAACCATACCCTCCACCCCTACCCCCTGCCGGTGCCCAGGGGGAACCTGGCAACCATACTCATAAACTACCTGCTTTGTAACCAGGGCTATTTTTGTAGAAAACCCCGCATGAGCTCATTTGCATATTAGGCCACACCCCCTGCTATCACCTTTGTTCCACACAGGGCTTTTTTGTGGGAAAAGGCCAGCAGGGACTCATTTGCGTATTAGGCCACACCCCCTGACAGCAAGCCAGCCAGAATTGCGTTGCTGATCAAAAAAAGCCCTGCCTTTGGATGGCTGAGCTGGAGGAGGGAAGGTCCTCGATGTGTCAGGAATATGGGAAGGCAGAGAAGTCAGGGGAGAAGGCTGACACACCTGGAGCCCACTGCTGGGGTGTCATGATAGAGGCAGCTTGGAACTTTTGTCTGAACTGAGCAGATTGCTGTCTTATGTTCTGAATAAAACTAAGTTGGTCTTAAAGGTGCAATTGACTCTTATTTAGATCTCAAAGCAACCCTGATGAGGCACCCCCTCTCCCCCCGCCAGCCACCGTGCCCTCCCAGCTCCCCCCCCCCCGCCGTCCCCGCCCCACCCCCCTGCGCCTGCTGCTGGCTCAGCTAGACAGTGTGTGTGTGGGGGGGTGCGACATGTGGAAGCTAATTTATCCAATTCGTTGCTTCTTAACTTGTTTCAGTATAATATAATATAATTAGACATTTGTGTGGGTGTGTGTTTGTAACCTATTGTCACCAAAGATTTACTAAATCTTTCAAGCTGAAATCCACTTGTTATTTATAATCTATAACTTGTTTACAAAGAACAAACAAATGTGTCTGCTGTCCAGATATGTTACAGAACAGCTATGTTAGTGATTCATAGCCGAGGTGTGTAAAAATGGCAACAATCTGGAGGTTATTAGATCATAAATGATAATGAATTTCTAGAAAGGTGATGGGGAAACTATTATTTAAAATATTTGTCCTTCTGGCTGTCCATGAACCCATAGAACTCTCCTCCATGTTTCAAACGGATCAACTTTCTTGACTTTAACAGTGGGACTGATGGCTACCTGTTTAGTAGCTGTGCTTATATGCAGCCTTTCTTGGGTCTCAGAAGTCTGGCAAGGTGTACAGAATGCCAAAGAGGTCACCTGTCCTGACATGAACCATACCCAGCCTTGCTTAGCTGCAGCAAGTTGGATTCTCCTTCATCTTCCACATGCTCACAGTGTACCGAGTTAAAGGCACTGACTTTCGTACAATCTTGAGGAGTCAGGTACAAATACTTGAACCCCTGAGAGGTAAAATGAGATAACAATTAAGCCTCTGTTACTGGGTTGTCAGGTGAGAAGAAATGCAATATATCAGGGGTGGCCAACGGTAGCTCTCCAGATCTTTTTTGCCTACAACTCCCATCAGCCCCAGCCGTTGGCCATGCTGACTGGGGCTGATGGGAGTTGTAGGCAAAAAACATCTGGAGAGCTACCGTTGGCCACCCCTGGTATAGAGAGTATAGAATATAGAGAGTCTGTTTCTGCTGCTGCTGAACTTCCCCCTCCCCCCATTGTGATGGAACATTCAGTTTCTTTCCGTTGAAGAGGTAGTAGTAGTTCTTTATTCACGGTCATCCGACCAGCTTAAAAATACAAACAAAACATAAAAAACAGAAACAAACTCATCACCTCTTACACAAAATTTCTGACTCCTACTATTACTTATATTGTTAAAACCTGTAACCAAGATTTACACTCTCTAGTTCCCTCCTTTCCAGCTGAGCAGCGTAACAGAAACAGGCAATCTTAGAAGAAACCTCAGAATAAGCGTCAGACAGGAGGAAGGCAATTTGCTCGTCCTCCTGCCATCCCGCCAGGGATCCGAGAATCGGAGAGATTAGTCTTGCCCTCAAGTCCTTGTAATTTGGGCACTGCAAAACAATGTGGAGAGTTGTTTCAACCTCGTTACAATTGCAGGGGCACAATCTTTCCAGATATGGGCGTCCGGCGTAACGTCCCAAAAGCACTGATGAAAAAAGTGCATTGAGCCGTGCTTTTGAGAAAGCTATCCGATATTTTGGGATAGTGATGTTGAAAAGATACCTGGCCGGGGATAGTACTTTGACTTGCTTCCCTAAAAAAATGTGCGCAGAAAGACTAGCTCTGGCAGATCTCAGTTCGAGCTCCACCAACCTCAGGCGCAGAAGTTCTTTCGCATCCCTCGGTTCCATCATTGCTAAGGACTCAGGGCCGTTGAAGAGGTTTAACTGTTTTCTGTCAGTTTTCTTCAGTGTATACAGTTATTAATCAATGTTCAATGTCACCTAAGCAAGTGTGTCTGCCACATGATATTAGTTCACACTGGATTCAGCCCCAGACTGTGCTGCAAATGAAGAGGTGGAACATTGCCCCATAAGGAGGAGTTTCTGGCATATTTATAAATGGAATATATATATACCTCTCCTCCCAAACTGTAGGGGCCGGGGGAGCATACTAGGCGAGTGCAGCTTTGGCGGGCAGTGTTCCTTGGAGGCGGCAAAATGGCGGCGGCATTGTTTTGGGGCAGGGAGATGGGCTGCAGAAAGGCGGTAGTAATCAATAAGGCTCCAGGAGAAGCTCTCAGCAGACATCTGTCTTCGTCAGAGATCAGAGGCTGACTGATGGGGTTCTGGCCTGACAGGGCCGGCAGTAGGCGGGTCACAGCGAGGCTACCCAATGATGGGGAAGTGGTGACAGACAGAGTGCAAGGCCACTCCTGTGGTAGCCACAACTTCCAATAAAAATTGAGGATCGAGCCACCCGTAAGGCTTTTATTATATCCAGGGGTCATTTTGTAGAAAAATAGGTGGTGGAGCTCATCCAGGGATTATTATGCAGCTGCACATACTATTCAATGGACGAGGAGGTGGAACTCTCAGAAGGGTTCAGGAGCTGTGCTCACCATCTTTCCTGGTGGTTCAGGAAAACTTTAGATTGGTTAAGCACAAAAAACACAGTCTAGTGCAGGGGTGGGCAAACTTGCTTAACATAAAGAACCACATAGAATAAAGGTCAGATGTGTGCAAGATAGGAATGCTGGAGGGAGGGAAATAGATGGAAGGGAGAGAGACATGGAAATAAAGCAACTTTAAATGCATTCTCCTAGCCGCTGGCTGGCTTGGCTTGGAGAAGTGATTTTAAGAGAGCAATGCTTGAGAAAGCTGGTTGATGTGGTGGTGGGAGCTTCAAGAGCCACACAATATCTATGAAAGAGCTACATGTGGCTCCTGAGCCACAGTTTGCCCCCCCCCCCAGCCTAGTGTTATCACTCTTACCACTAAAACTCATCAGTAACACAATCAGATACAATTGCCCCCATCCCACCCTTAATTCCTCATTTTGGCCCATGAAAGAAGCAAATCCTGCCAATATCTGACAAAGGGAGCTTTGACTCTTGAAAGCTTCTAACTAGGGGTCTAAGATCTAGCTAATCCACCTGGGAAACAGATCATCCAGTTCTCCTCTGCAAGTTTCTCTCACTACTAAGGAACAAAGGTCACCTCCCTCAAACAACTTCCTCAGATATTGCTCAGCATCTTTGGGAGATATATGTGAAATATTCCCCAGAACCCCCAAAATACTGCAAAATGCCAATACATATCAAACAAATGATACAAATGACTCACAGAGAGCACAGTATGCAAATTGCATTTAAAATACATAGATCATCATTTGTGTATCTGATTCTCACTGTGGCTCTACCTATGGATACTTAAATCCAGGGACTGGAGCCATAGACAGATAAAGCAGATCTGGCAGACCTTTCAGTAGAACAAAGAAAAAGCCTTGCGTTTACAGGAAAATCTGAAATCTTGTAAGAAATTTAATTGATGTTAACCCACTGAAAGGACATAAACAATATCTGTAGCTTTAAGAAACTGATCCCTTCGGTGGCCATCGCTAAGCATCTACAACTTCAAGTGTTGGTTTCTGTCAGTATAAGGCAGGGAGGAGGGCCCTTTCTGAGCGGCTCTGGCCTTTGAGGGCAGCCTCATCCAGGCCAGGGCCAGAAGTGACCCCAAGCGACTTGCTACCCCATGACTTGAAAGACTTTCGCAGCCCTGGCTTCTTACTGCTTTAGTCCTCCATTGTGGAGAAAGGTGTGGAATAGATGAAGTAGAGAGATAATAAATATAGCTGAAGAGGGGAGGCAGATATAAGACAGGCTGGTACGATGGGTGGGTGGAAAGGACGGAAGGAAACAGAAAGCAGACGAAGCAAATCTTCATCGGGTCCAAAGATGAATGGATAAATATATAGTCTTGGTATCACTTTGAAATGGGACCTTTAACCTGGACTCCAGAGAGCTTACCAGTCTTAATAATTATCACTTTTGGAGTGGGGCCAAAGCAGGCTCCAAGGAGCTTGTAATCTTATAAACAAGAACTTGGGTTTTTATGGGAATCACCGCAAACATTCACACGTAGCCAAAGCCTACACTAATTGCACAGGGAAAGATTTGAAACGATGCACTTTGGATCGACCCACCATTGTCCAGATATTTGTTAATATATTTGGAATTCATTTCTGGAATTCGTGTATCCATATATTTGGAATGTATATTTGGAAAGAGTGTTTTGTTGTGTATGACTGGCTACCACTAGATTACTAATTGTTGTGTTGTTGAGCCTGAAAGCAGTGTATTTTTTTTATTTGGATTCATGTAATGAGTAGCAGCTTTCGCTTCATTAAACTCAAAAACTTCTCACATACTTCCTTCAATATCTCCAAAAAGGTACCCAGCTATTTTGATGACAGGCAAATAAATGTAACATTTTACCAATCAGACCCCTGAATAGTTAAAAGACAAGGGGTTAAGGAACTAATTAGTTGATCAGCCAACTGAGGAGTTGAAAATGTTCACCTTTATTTAATCAATTCATCATTCCACTTGATACATTAAAAAGCAAATGATGAATCAATGAAAAATCCTTTAATCCAGCCCTCCTCCTTGTCAAGAGTCACTCCATCTTGTTCCTCTTGCCATGTGTATCCAGCTATATAATACTATGCTTGTGCTAGGTATGCTGCTTTGATGTAGTTGCTGCTTGTTGCTTATCTGAAGGGAGGATGGGATGTCTGGGAGCTGGCTAGTTGCTACGTAACCAAGGCCACGAACAGGAGGAGATGGGACCCGAGAACTGATAACGGCACCTGTAGTGATGAGAGTTTAATTGAAACCCTGCACAAAACCCCTGCTTTAGCTAGGCGTGCTTTGGCTTGAATTATAACGTCAGGGCAAAGGTTTATAAGTTGGGAGAATTCGTGGGCTTGTCAGTTCTGACAACGCGTGTGTATGCCCATGAAGCTGAAACGAAGATCTTGAACTCTACTTGTCTTTTCCTTGGCTCTGGGTCTGACACTCCTGCCTTTTAGCCCTCTTCCGTAATAAAATTTTCAGCCACATCTTTAGTATTGGAGGAGTTTCACACATATAATGGCAGCAAAGAAAGGAAAGGAAAGATCCTCTGTGCAAGCACCAGTCGTTTCCGACTCTGGGGTGACGTTGCTTTCACAACGTTTTCACCGCAGGCTTTTTACAGGGTGGTTTGCCATTGCCTTCCCCAGTCATCTACACTTCCCCCCAGCAAGCTGGGTATTCATTTTACCAACCTTGGAAGGATGAAAGGCTGAGTCAACCTCGAGCTGGCTACCTGAAAACCCAGCTTCCACCGGGGATCGAACTCAGGTCGTGAGCAGAGTTTAGGACTGCAGTACTGCAGCTTTAACACTCTGCGCCACAGGGCTCAGTATTCTGACATGGCAACAAACCCAGATTTTAAAAATGCATTTATTTATTCATTATGTCCTGCTGTCCTCCCATCACAGAAGCCAAGGGATCCCACTGAGAAGACCTAAACGTGCTCAGCTACCTGCAAGACAGCTCTGTCCTGCAGCCCTTCAGCTGGGCCATGGTTCTAAGGAGAGGAATTCTGCACCCAAAACCTCATTCTGGCTTCTAAACGTTTCAGCAAGCATTGCCCACATGGCACTTGCAAGCTTAGCTTAGCACCAGAACAACTAGAGACTTACTTTTTAAAAAGAATCAGAATCCTAGGAGAACAACATGGAACAAAAGAGTTCACGCTGACCCAAACCATTCCTGCTTAGCTTCAGTAAGATAACACAAAGTCTTGAGGGAGGTGCGCCTGCCCCCCTCACTTCCGTTCTTTAAGGAGGCAGCTGATGATGGTTTCATTGAGGACCACACTTGGTTAAGTGCACTAGCAGGCCTGAATTGTGATGGCAAATTTCAGTTTTGCTGTGAATGCATTTTTATTTTATATATTTTCCGTATGCCGTAATTTGCTTTAAGCTCCATAAGGAAGAAAGGCAGCTAATAACTGCTTTGAACAAATAAAATGCCCACAGTCTGTTGCCATTTTACATGTATTCCTCAGGAGGAGGACGACAATCTGGCCCTTTAAGGAGCATACCTGGACCATACATGCATCTGCACACCCTGTCACAATTACTTTACATTTTGAGATGCGTACTTAAGCAAAAAGAAATGCCTTAAGAGTTCCCCACTCAACACTTTTTGGAACACTATATCTTTAAAAATCTTCCACATTCTAGGTCTTCGTATATCCCCTTCTCCTCAACAGTTTTTACTGGGTATTTGGGAAGACGAGAACATGCTCAAACCTCATAAAATACTTCTATCTCTCATCTTTACGGCTGTGAAATACGCAATAGCCTCTAAATGGAAGTCTTCAGAACCTCCTTCTATCCGAATGTGGTCTCATAAACTTTGGGAGTATTTTCTCCTAGAAAAAATTACTTTCTTCAAAAAACAACAGTCAGACCCAGAATTTTCTTCTTCGCTATTCACACGTATCTGGATGCCATACTTCATCTGGAAATTTAGTACCTCAATCAATCCCTCCTCCACCTCAGTCGAAAATTGTCTTTCTATGCTTGCCCGTTAATTCCTTCCCCTTCTTTCCCCTTCCCATCCCTCTCTTTTCTTCTTTCTTTCCCCCACTTCATTTCTCTCTCTCCTCTTGCTTCTTCTTTCATACTACTTTTCTCCCTCTCATCTCTCTTTTTCCTTTCCTTTCCTTTCCTTTCCTTTCCTTTCCTTTCCTTTCCTTTCCTTTCCTTTCCTTTCCTTTCCTTTCCTTTCCTTTCCTTTCCTTTCCTTTCCTTTCCTTTCCTTTCCTCTCCCTTTCTCTTTCTTTTAATAAATCTTATTCACTAAACTCCTCAGATACATCTCACTCTTGTCTGATCTTTAGAAAGGAAAAATGAACAAATAATGATTCATGGAGTAAATATATATATAATTTTAATTATAAGTGGCCATATGTATCAGAATCTTGTTTACATCACCTGCAACCTTATATTGTATTATTTTTATTGTCATTATTTATGTAACAAAATATTGTACCTTTATTCTATTTACAATAAAAGTTTTTTTCTTTCTTAAAAAAAAAAAAAAGAGTTCCCCACATTCCAGATGAAGGACACCAACAAAGGAAGCATTGTTGATTTTAGTGCGTTTCATGTTTCCATACCACCACATTCAGACGCGGATTGCAGGCAGGGAAAAGAGTGGGACTCAAGAAGCGAGTAAAACCCACAGCTGCCATTTTCAGGCTTAGCAAATATGGCTTTCACTCTCCCACTGTAGAGGAGTAAAGCATTAGGTTTTGACTGCACTGTGCCCAAAGGCTTGGCTCCTGTGGGAAGGCTTCGAGAAGATGGAAGGGGAGGTGATTTTTACCAGTTCCCCTCTCCCATTGGACACCTCTGACTCCCCCCTTAGGGTTGATAATCCCCAGTTGGGGGCAGGGGATCTCCTGGTTTGGAGGCCCTCTTCCCACTTTAGGGTCAGTAGAAAGTGGGGAGGGGGATGTCCACTGGGCACTCTATTGTACCCTATGTAGACTTTAGGGTATAATGGAGAATCGATCTGTGGGTATCTGGGGTTGGGGGCCTGTTTTCTGAGGTAGAAGCACCAAATTTTCAGCATGGCATCTGGTGCCTCTCCTCAACCCCCTCCCCCAAGTTTCAAAAAGTTTGGACCAGGGGGTCCAATTCTATGAGCCCCAACAAAAGTTGCCCCCATCTTCCATTATTTCCAATGGAAGGAAGGCATTTAAAAGGAGTGTAGTCCCTTTCCATGTGATGGAGCTCAATAATGCTTGTCACAACCTTGCTCCTGGCTCCTTCCCCAACGTCTCCAGGTATTTCTTGAATTGGATCTAGCAGTGCTACCCCCTTATGCTATATCTAAGTTCGTCCCCCCCCTCCCCCTTCCCCTGCAGCACAGGGTATTTTGGATTGCGGTGGGGTGCATGTTTCACTGATGCAAATCCAATCCTTCAGGAATTACTACTGGATTCAAGCCACAGATTTAAAATCAGAGTGTGTCGGGATGGGAAATCAGCTTCAATTTTTGTAACATCAGGCCTCAGTTTCCCCAAGAAAGGGGCTGGGTCCTGCTCTTTCAGCTTGAAAGACTTCCACACCCCCAAGCCTGCCCCTGTTAAGACGGTGGTCCCTCCTGCCCCGGGTTTGTTTCCACTTAATTCACATCAAGGAGGGGGGGAGGAGGGTTTGAGAAAATCAGCTCTACTTTGCCCAGTCCCAAGATGGCATCCAGTAAGCAAAGTCAGTTCAAATCAAATCAAAAATCAACCCTCTTAAATCAAAAAGTAACCCTCTTTTTGAGGCAGTGGGAACCTTTGGGATTCTGATTCAGGGAGCGGCTGCAAGACTTCTGCCACAGGAAGAACAGCCGGCCACAAAATGGCCGCCACCCCTCCCCACCCTCTTACCTTCAACCACACAGTGAAGATCCTTGTGCTGGCAGCTGCCACCGAAGCAACAGTTTCCAAAATCTGCTGAGTTTATCAGATGTCTTGCTGGGCAAAAGCTCCACCTTCTACAAACACTTGGCGGGCACCGGGAAAGAGAGCCCCTGCTTTCTACCACTGACAGAGCTACAGGTGGGCACACTCGAGTGATCCACAGGGGGGCTTCTGCCACTGGCTTTTCTTCTGGTCATCGGCTGTGGAATCCACTTGCTTCCCAACAGGTGACAGATTTGAGCAGTTGGGGGGGGGCGGGTAGCTAATCCCAACCATCTCATTTGGCAAAAATGGCCTAGCTTTTCACTGACCCTCAAATCAGCTTCCAAGGGTGGCGGCCCTTTGGATTGTGGTTTGTTGGTGGCTCACGTTGCTGAAAAAACTGGCCTTTTGTGTTTCCCCCCAGCAGGTCGCACTGGGGTGGGGTGGGGAGGGGGAGATACCTGCAGGTGGCCAGTCTGGTCTAGTGGAAGGATGCTGGTCCCGCTGACTGCATTTTTGGAAGACGCGCAGGAACACAAGAACCTTGTTCACCCAACCAACTGAAGTGTTAGTGGCATATGTTTTAAATAACTTACCTCAAGTTTCTTTTAATAAAAACAATCAGACAATATCTGCGTTCCAGAGCATGGCTTTTCATTTTACAATGATCAGTTGTCCCCCCCCACCCCCAATAGTTTTGGTCATGTAATGTACTGAGAACTGAGACGGTTTGAAGGCAACATAGTTTAATCGGTTCGAAAACCTTGTATGTGGGGGGGGGGTCTGTTTGGTGATTGAACGTGGCACCCAACTGTACACTGTGCCAATGACTGGGAGGGGGGGAGAGATTGTGGAAACCTCAGTGGGATGGGGGAGGATACTGGCGCCTTTAGAGCAGCCATCTGTCCCACAGACAACAGGTTGGCTCGATCTCTTATGGTCTTCAATATGTATACTTGGTTTGATTTACTTCTCAAAACATTATCTCACTCAACTTTTGGGTACCCAAGTTTGTCCTTTCTTAAGGTTTGGTCCCCTGCCCCTTCTGTTTGGGTGTCATCTTAACTACATTGTTCACTGTTTGCAGGGCAAAGTCCCAGTTCACTTTTAAGCCTGTGCAAAGTTCTGTAAGTGCCCCCCTCCCCCCCCATCCTGGAGTCAGCTGATGATTTTTTTCCGAGGTTGACTCCTGTTGCTTGCTGGAAGCAAAGTGCGACGGCCTTTTTGAGAAGTTTTTGAAAATGTTCCAGCCTGGAGGAACCGTCTTTGGCATGAGATTCTTCTTCTTTATCTGAGGTCATTAGCATTTCTGAAGGGTTAGCTCGGACCTCGAAAAATGTGGCTGCTGGGTCACGCTAGGAGTACAAGGATCGTATTTCAGTCCAAAGGAAGGCGATAGACGTCCTGACAGCTAGATTATCTCCCCTTTGGAATGTATTTCAGGCACGGGGACATTGCTCTGAGATTTATGCAAGCCGAAGACCGGATATTATCGATCACTGGTACAGCTTTGCTTCTTTAAAGTGGTCAAGTTTGAAATGGCCAGAGAAGAAAACTGTTGGTTGAGCCACACTGTTGGACTGGCTTGATATTTATTTACCGTATTTTTCGGACCATAAGACGCACTTCCCCCCCCCAAAAAAAAGTGGGGGGAAAAGTGTGTGCGTCTTATGGTCCAAAGGTACGTACCTTCGGGGGGGGGGCGATCCGCTGCCTCTTCCTCTGATCCGGCGCTTCCCCCGTGCCTGCCTGCCTGGCTCCATCTTCTTCAGGCAAGCGCTGGGATCGCTCCACGTGGCCCCACCACAAACCCAGCGCTTCGCAAGCGCCGGCTGCGGAGGGGGCAGCGTGCTTCCTCCGTCCCTGTGTGCCTAGCTTCAGCTGTGATGTTTAAAGCAAGCGCTGGGATCGCTCCCTCCGCCCTCCGATCCCAGCGCTTGCTTTAAACATCACAGCTGAAGCCAGGCACACAGGCAGGGAGAAAGCAAGCGCTGGGATCGGAGGACGGAGGGAGCGATCCCAGCGCTTGCTTTAAACATCACAGCTGAAGCTAGGCACACAGGGACAGAGGAAGCACCCGCCCCCTCCGCAAACCCAGCGCTTTGTTACTTTATATATTGTTTTCAGTTACGGATGTCAAATACTTTAGAGCGTTGTGAAGTATTCGTCTTTTGTTACCTTGGGGCTTTTCTTGTATTACCCGAGGCCTCCTTTGCTTGTTGATTGCCAGTCAAATCCAAGAGCAGCTTCTCCATTCCTTCACACAGCCCAATCCACTTAGCAGGTTTCCTCAGAAGTAAGGTCCATTGTGCTAGCCCAGCCCCCCTCCCAAGAAAAATTCCTGGATACAGTGCTGAAGGGCGCCCTTGCACTATACATGAAAGGCGTATAAAAATCTGCATAGCCCTCCCTGGAGTGAGAGAAGGTGGGACTTAACCAGTTTGGAGGACTTTCCTCCATTGAAGAAGAATTTAAATCAGCCTCCTGTTTCCAGCTTGGTCCAATCAGATACTTCTGGGAATCAAGAACAAACACCTTGCAGAATTCTTCCGCCTCAGCAGTGAGATAGGCTGCCCTTGAACATGGAAGTTTCATTGGAATGAAATGCAAAACCTAGTAAAATGTTATGGAGAAGCTGAATAAGTCGATACGAGACTACAAAGGGGAGGAGGCATATGCAGAAAAAATAATTAACAGTCAATGGGGGGAGGGGGAACCCAGAGAACAAAAGAAGTGAACCCAAAGGGAGCAGCCAAAACAATCATTCCAGATGGTCTCCAGGTTGCCATTGATGCTGAAGGACAAGATTAATACCCATAAAAATGTTAACGTTCAGTGATCAGCAAACACTGTGAAACATTTCCTGTGCAGTGCAAATTAAATAAAATAAGGCAAGCTGGGCCCTGCCTGGCTAAAGGTTAATAATACTGAAAGAGGGAATTCTTTTTGTAAATAAAAAATTAATTAAGGGTCAAGTAAACAAGCCATCTCCACAGTGAGCTCAAACATTGGGGAGAGGAGGTGGGGCAGATCAATCATTTTATCAAAAACCTCCAAAAGATTGTCGAGGGTTTTGTTTTTGCTGCATATCTTCGTCAAGGATTCTCAAGCAGATTTGACTCACTTGCACATGTATTTCATTTATACCCCACTTCTCTTTGCAGCATGAACCCAAAGTGGCTTACAATGTTCTTTGTTTCACTCCACATAATGACCATATAATAGAATAGTAGGTTAAACTGACCCAAGGTCCACCATCAAAGTGGTGTGGCAGAGTGGGGATTTGAACCTGCGTTTCCCAGATCCTAGTCCAATACTCTAGCACAGGGGTGGCCAAACTGCAGCTCAGGAGCCACAAATATTCTGCAGCTCCCAGAGGCTGAGGAGGAACCCAATGCAGGCTTGCTCTTAAGTAAGCATGCTTAGCATTGGGACCTCAGTCAGCCTCTGAGTGCTAACCCATAGGCAGGCAACTATTTTCATTGCGGGTAAAGCAGGGAAGGAGGAGGAAATAGGCAGGCTTGCAAGCTCTTCTCCACCATCACAGAGGTCATCTGGAGACCTAGAGTGGGAAAAGAGAGTGCAAGAGCCGAGGGAGCCTCTGCAAGGAGCAGAGGGATGGAATTAAAGAGTTTCTTAGTTTCTTAGTTCTGGTAGTTTCATAATTCCCCTTAGTTTCATAGCTCTTGTAGAAGCTGTATTTACTAATCTTGGTGCCAAGGCAAAGAGAGATGCATAATGATGGAAATGGGTCAGTGATTCATATGGTACAGGTGTGTTTCCTTCTCCCACTTGTGCCAAAATATAATTCCCTAACCTTTTCCTATGCTGATCTTATGGGGACTGTTATTCCCAGCTTATTGTTTGTTTGTTTTTTAAGAAGTCTCCTTCTAGCATGGTTGTGTTGTAAAGTGCATACATACTGTATGTCTTTCATCCTTACGTGCAAAGAAAGTTTTAAGAGTTTTAATAAAGATGTGTGTGCAGTATTTGTTCATGTCTTGCAGCTGTTAAACATCTGACGTTTATTCTACGTGGCTTTAATTTTAAACTGTAGCACAACAGAGTCTTTACGACATAGCCACACTAATATTAAGCAAGTCGTTAAGGTCACCATGCTTCCCAGAGATATTTGACGCTATCCATGTTCCATTAAATAGCAGTTTTAAGAAGTAGGATGGACGGGGATAGGATGAACTCAATTAAACGGTTTGTGTTGGAAGAGGATCAGGGGTGCCACACTATGACACTAGAGCAACGGGACATACACACTGCATGTCAGGAGCATCCTCACAGGTGTGAGATGGGTCAAGAAGGAGAAGGAAGCCCAGAGAGAGCCTCCAAGCTTTCATCACCCCCATGCTTACACTGAGCCACCCTGCTGTTCTTCTGCAATACTTGCCGGGGTGGGGGGGAGGGAAGATGGTGGGTTGTCACAAAAGCCAGTTCAGCAGGAAAACGTAGCTCGAGGGCCCCCAGCATGGTGCCCATTGGCACCATGGTGCCTGCAAATACCATTCCTGGTGCCCACCAACCGCTTTTAGGAGGTGGGTGAGGCTAGGGAGGGCTTTTCTCCATCGAAGCTTCCTGTTCTACAGAGCTTTTGCCTGAAATGTTGAAGAGTTACTGTTATACATACCTAAGCTCTCTCCCTGGCACTTTGAGGTTGACTCCATCTCCTGCAGCAGCCCTTTTGTGACTGAGCCCAATGCTGTGTGTCAGAGTTCCACCGGGACCCATAGACTTAAAAAGGTTGGGGACCCCGACATAGCCTATTTGGTTGGTTCCAGCATGGCCTCTTCAGCCGGGGTCAGAGCTGCAGGGGAAAGGGAGCTTGGAAAGTGATGGCCACTCTGGGAGCCTCCGAGCTCCCTCTCTGAATTTGCAGCATGCCGGTTTTCTTTTGACAAGCAAGCCTCTAGTCCCTAGGAATACAGGGCATCACTTCCTCAGTGTTCCATTCGTACCTTGCATTAAGCCATTTTATGCTACATCCCTTTCTGCTCCTTCCTTCCAAACATTCTGGCTTCAGCCAGTCATCTTCAGCCTTGAAAGTGGGTGCAATCCCTGGGCCTTTTGCACTGTGGGCCCCGATCCTGAAGCTCAGGGCCATGCCCTTCATCTGAAGGGGGGCGGGGAGCAAGTGTAGTCATGGGAAAGACGGGAGGGCAGCAGACCATGCTGCCGGGCGTTCTTCCAAGGTGTCACTTGCACATTCATTTGAACTCATGAAGCAAAAAGTAAATAATAACACTAATAATAAGGCCCAGAGGCAAGAAAATGGCACCCTTTTTGCAACACACTTCTCAGAGCAGAATGTGACTGACCTGCTGGCCAAGATCCACCCAGATCATCTAGGCACGCTCTCTTCCATTCACCAGACTACAAACTCGAAACCTCTCCATCTCAGCCTGAAATGTGTTTTTCCATCACCCCTTTTTAAAATGCATTATCCTGCCAGAGGAAGTGTTCTGGTCAGAGCCTGCATGTGCTCTGTTGTGATATTTTGGCCGGCCTTAATTAAAGGGTGGTAGAACAGCTTTTGTTTTAGATACCTAAAGACAGGTTTCTCTCCCCCCCCCCCCACCCGCTTTGTGAGGATTATCCTCCTTTAAACACTGCATTACCCGACCTGTTATACAGATTGCTTAATGAGCGAGGAAAGGGTGGGTTTATTGCCACCCCTTCAGTGCCCGTTTAAAGGTAAAAAGGGGGTGTTGGATCTGTATAAGCCAGACGTCTGCAAGGAATGGAAAGGAATCAGTGAGAATTTCCTCTCTCATCTCCACATCTCCTATTCCAGAGGTGAGCAAACCAATCTGCTGCTTCTTTTTCCTACCCTTTAACAGATGCTCCATTGCCTTCAGGGTTGTATGCCTCCTGAAACATGCTCAGTCTTCATGAGGCCCTTTGGAGAGGAGTCCTTTTTCAGTCTGAGCCCTGCCCTTCTCTGCATGGCCCCTCTGGGCTGACCTCCTGGTAGACAGAATGTTTGGTGTCAGAGGAGGAAAGACAAGGAGAACAAACCATTTGGAAGCATCTCCAAGCACTGGTCCTGAAATATGCTATTTGTTCTCAGGGGCTGTTTTTCTTAATGAAACGTTGATCTGGGCAGGTGACGCGGGGTGTCTCTGCGTGACTCAGTCAAAAGCACATGATGCAGAAGACATGGCACAGTTGCTCACATTTGGGAGGAAAATGAGACATCCTCAGAACAGTGACTCACAGAGAGATGCAACAGGAATCCTTCAAGAAAAGGGTAGTTCTCCACATTTGCATCAGGAGCAACTGAATAGCCTGAAGCATCTAATACAAAAATGTTGTGGCATTACCTGGTCCAGTTCAGTGAAAGAAGACAAAGCCAGAGCACAGACTCATGCAGAGAGAAAGCATGTGGTTATCTATGAGGGCAGGTAGTTCTTCATTTCTGCATCCAGAGCTCTTGGGGTGCCTCAGTGATCTATTGCACATCCAATGCAAAGACAAACCAGTAATCACCAGCCCCCAGCAGAGGTAGAACTGGAGCAGCAAAGCATACAGAGATGCAGCAGGCACTCTCTTGTTTGGAATCTTAAGATACTGACCGATCATATTTGTTCTCGCACATCAGCAAGTCTCTCATAATAACACAAATGGAAAATTAATCCGTTAATAATTTCAAAAATATATTTACATTTCCAAATGAAAAATAAAATCCACATTTATTCCCATATAAGTTGACTCTGAAAGATCCCCCCCTGAGACAGAAATGCACTAGTAAGTTAGTCATACATGGGGGGGAGGGGGTTTACGTAATAGGAATATTAGTGAACCAGGGTGATGCAGACTAGGACATGGAAAACTGGAGTCTGAATCACCACTCAGCCATAACACTCACTGTGACCTTGGGCTAGTCACAGTCTCTCGGCCAGATCTACCCCACAGGTTTGTTGTGAGGACCAGATGGGGGAAACAATCATGTCTGCTGCCCTGAATTTCTTAGAGGAAGGATAGGATTGTGTGTGTGGGGGGGAGAAATATGTAAACAAATCTTTCTGACTCTCTCCCTGGATATATAAAGCTCCTTAATCTACTCATTCTTTATAATGTCATTTGTGCAGGTTCCCTAATAAAAAGAAAATAGCTGTTGTTTGAGTTTCTGTGCTCAGATAACTCGCTGCGAAATTCTTCACAACTAAACTATATCATTTGCCCCAAACAACCACACTCACGAATCCTACCACATTCTAGATTTCATGGCAAAATCTGGAGACAAATAATCCAATTTCTTTCCAGTAGTGGTGAGCTGTCCACCTGTCCCGGTGCTGAAATCATTTACACTGAGATTCTAAGATGGGAATTCTGCTCCCCCAAACAACACTGTTCCTTTTAGCCTCCATAAAAAGGAACACTTGTGCCTGTCTGAGTATTTGGATGGAAAACTGCAGGACTTTTTGCAGCTTGTGCTGCTGCAAGCAACGGCTACGTGTGTCCAACTGCCAGCACGTGGATACGATTGGTGGAGGGGTTTTTCAAAAACTTGAGTCTGCGCCTCAATTTTTTCATTTTTAGAGTATATATGATGGGGTTCCCCAAAGAATTTATAGTGATCATCATAGTTGTAAGGTTCCGGAATACATAGAGCCCTTGAGAGAGATCGCCGGGGCAGTCTTCATAAGCTAAGTCCAACAGAACTCCAATAAAGAAGGGCGTGTAGGAGAGCAGAGCTAGGAGCCAGATGAACACACTGGTCCGGGCTACCTGGATTTCAGCCAACTTGTAGGTAGCTTGAGCTTGCCCCAGGGCCACCATGGCCATCGTATGCTTTCTCAAGAAGCCAATGATGTTGATGTAGGTGAAGAGCGGCAAGGTTAAAGCCACTGCACAGTGGGGGATGGTGATGAAGATCAAGTAGTCAATGCAAAGAGGGCTGTAAAGAGCAGAGACGTTGGGCTTCTCTAGACAATTCCACCCCATCAGGGGCATGAAGCCCAAGGAGAACGCAAGCAACCAAGCCACCAGTGCAACACCCAAGGTCTGGTTTCTGGTGACCCTGCTTCTCATCCTCAGGCATTCAGACACCGCCAAGTAACGCTCAATCCCAATGATGACTAAATTGTAGATGGTGGCCAGAATTGACATGGTGTAGAAGGCATAAGGCTTGAGGAGGCCTTGGCACCCACGGACAGTGCTTTCTGGGTCGAGGAGAAACACGGTGGTGATCCAAAAGTTCGAGAAGCTGGAGAGAAGATCGGAGATGGCCAAGTTGCAGAACAGAATGAAGATGGGCTTGTGGAGCTCTTTAGAAAGCACAACGGTCACGATGACAGCAGAGTTGAAGGCCACAGAGACGACGGTGATGGTCAGCTGAGGAACCCCCAAAGAAAGAACCAACTGCCTGTTCCAAACTTCAGTCGTGCCATTGGAACAGTTTAGGTATTCAATCATGATTAGGGGGAAGAATGAAAAAATCAGATTTTAAAAGGCTTAAGATTGTGGTTCTCCAAATCCCCATATATCCTGTAGCGCTCAGCTGGATAATGCAGGTAGAATTTCTCTCTCTTCCCTCCTCACACACACAGTAACGCACATCCATACACACATACTGCAGTTACAGAGTAAGAAAGTTCAACATGACATATTACTGTTGCCATAAAATCACCCCAGTTATAGGTTAAACGTTAACTCCCCAGGTACCTAAACATTTTGCTGATTAGTTCAGGGAGACAGGCTCCTCCTCCTGAGGTTGCTAGGATGTTGCTAGGGAGCAAAAGTATTACAATTACTTGCCACTAAACTCAGAAATCTTGTTAGGGGCGCCAACATGGGAACTGTGTTAATTAATTAAGCAAACATAAGAAGAGCTGGATCAGACCATTAGTCCTTTTAGTCCAGCATCCAGTGGTCAACCAGTTCCTCTGGATGGCCAGCAACAGGGCACAGAGGCTGAGGCCCTCCCCTGACATCGCCTCCTATCTCTGGGGTTCAGAGGATTGGTGTCACCATGGCTAGTAGCCATGGATAGACGTATCTTCTATGAATCTATCTAATCCCTTTTTAAAGCTGTTTATTCATGTGGCCGTCACTACGTCCTCTGGCAACGAATTCAACATTTGAATAACTCTCTGTGCACAGTAGTCTTTCCTTTTGTCCATCCTGAACCTACTACCTATCAGCATCATTGGCTGCCTTCCAAGTTCTAGTATTTTGGGAGAGGGAGAAAAAATTGTTTGTCAACTCTTCCTTGTCAGCTCTGGGACTATCCTCAACACAAACGGACCTCCAGGTTTCACAGAAGGTTGACTATATTGACCGATAGGAATCAATAGCATGACAAGTCTGTGTCAGATCTGGTTCATCTGGAGAGTGACCAGATCTTTATACCCTTCTTAGGGCCGTTACTGACCCCGCAAAATGTAACGGTCCAAAGCCCATGCAAAGCAATACGAATTAGTTCACACCAAACTCTCTCCCCTCCCAGACAATGAGCAGTTCAGGCTGGCTCTGGAAGGTGACAAGGCAGCCTTAAGACGCCAGCTCCCATCTCCTTCACAGGGCGGAAAAGGATACTTACTGTCAAGAATCACTCCATCTTGTTCCTCTTGTCATGTGTATTCAATTGTACAATGCTATGCTGTGCTTTAACGCTATGCTTTGCTTGCTCTCTGCCTTTGATATAACTGTAACTTGTTGCTTACCTGGAGAGAGGATGGCATGTCTGGGAATTGGCTAGTTGCTAGGTAACCAAGGGCAAGAGCTGGAGGAGATGCGAACCATGGACTGATAGTGGGCACCTGTGCTGATGAGAGGTTTGCAAAACCCCCGCACAAAACCCCTGCTTTTGCTTGGTGCGCTTTGGCTTGAATTATAATGGTCAGGGCAAAGGTTTATAAATTGGGAGAACTGACAGAGAGGTCAGTTCCAACAACGCGTGTGTATGCCCATGAAGCTGGAATAAAAATCTTGAACTTCAATTGTCTTTTCCTTGACTCTGGGTCTGACATTTGTCGGAACTGTCTTATCACCCTGGCCTAGCCTAACCCCAGACTCAGGATGGCTGGTGAACAGGACCAGGCTATGGGGGTTACTAAAACGGACAGTGAGGAAGAACCCAAGCCCAAAGAGCCCCGGGTCACCGTGACGGTGCACAGGAAAGACTGGGACTCCATGGATTTCCAGGAGAGTATTATTGGAGATCTGAGAGAGGACCCCCAGCAGCACCACCGACTTTCAGGGCTGCAACACTCCTACCACCCGTGGGGGTTCCAGGGCGATGAAAGTCAAGGTGAGGACCCCCAGACTGGCGGGCCGGGGGACGTGACTGTGGAGTGGATGCAAGAAGCTTCAGCCACTCAAAGCACCCAACTCTGGGAGGAAATGCAAGCCATGCATGCCTTCATGATCCAAGAGATGCAGGACCTTGCCCAGCAAGAGCGAGCAATGAGGGAACGGATTGCAGCTTCACCCCCCCCCCCCCGCAACCAGCCCCTGGGGGGGGGAAGATAGCTGATTCCTGCTGGGGGGGAACCTCTGTGGGAGGTGAACAACCAGTGGGGGGCGACCGGGTGCCACAACCTCAACCTGAGCCGGAGGAGCTGGTGGTGGCTCCCGGGGGCCCCTGAGTAAGTGAAGCGAGATTTGATGGGGACCCATCGGAACTAGCCTACTTCATTGTGACTATATGAGGGCACCTCAGCGTCTGGGTCCGTAACTTTCCAACGGAACAGTCACGAGTAGTGTAGTGAGAGTCCTCTCAGCCCCACCCACCTCACAGGGTGTCTGTTGTGGGGGAGGGAGATAAAGGAGATTGTGAGCCGCTCTGAGACTCTTGAGCGGAGGATGGAATATAAATCCAATGTCTTCTTCTTCTTCTATTACTTCTCCGATACTTATAAAGGACGCAGAATCTCATATCATCTCCAGGATGATGATTAGATACAAAATGCTTCGTAAACTGAGCCTCCATATTTTTCAGGCGCACTGGAGAGTGGTGTTCAAGAATCCGGATCCTTATCTGTCTAGTCATGTTTCCTATGCAAATTTTCCCACATCCACATAGAATCGCATACACCACGTGATGAGATGAACACGTGGTAAGGCGTTTAAATTTGTTTTTTATGCCACTATTGGGATGTACAAACTCCTTGGTTTGAATTGCTAAAGGGTGCACTTTGTACCTTCCACATGGAAAATTTCCAACTACTGAGTCAGTAACAATCGCTCCTTGCTTTCTAATACCTGAATGCACAATTAAGTCACTGATACTCTGTGTTTTCCTAAGCCCTACAAGAGGTTTGTCACCACACCCGGGTATCTCACTCAGGATGTGCCAGTGTTTGCTTACAATAGCTCTGATCTTATTCGAAAGAGGGGTATAGTAAAAAATTCCCAGGGTTTCCGATTCTGGGGTGACGTCACATCTGGACTCAGACCTTTATGGGGTGTTTGCCATGACCTTCCCCAGTCATCTACACTTCCCCCCCAGCAAGCTGGATACTCATTTTACCGACCTCGGAAGGATGCAAAGCTGAGTCAACCTGGAGGCGGTTACTTGAACCCTGCTTCCGCCAGGATCAAATTCAGCTCGTGAGCGGAGAGCTCGGGCTGCAGTACTGCAGCTTTACCACTCTGCGCCACGGGGCTGGTATAACAAGGCTAGCAACTCAGTAACAAAATCTGAACAAGCTATCCCAAAACAGGGACACTGACAAATACAGGGAGCCAGACGTAAGAACCATCCCTGGTGAAGAGAGACAGCAAAACCCTGGGAAGTCTCCAAGGCTAAGCTTCACATTCAAAACTTTGTAATCCGTAGAAAGAAGAGGTTTCCAAAGTGAGCAGGTTCCCATTGCACATGGCCAGAAGAGGGAGATGTTGCAAAAGAAAACATCCCTCTGCCGCTTAATCCCAGGGAAGGTCTTTGACGTGAAGTCAGGAGCAGCGGTTACCAAGAAAGGGCCCCTATCTGGAGCTTTTGTGCTGGGGAGGAGGCATCTGAAGGATGCCCTGGGAGGGGGGGACTAACAGTGCAAATCGACAGACTTCGAAATAGAAAAAGGAAGAGTCTTGCGGCACCTTGGATTTGTCCGTAAAGTGTTGCCACAACCGACTTAAGGCACCCCCCCTTGCAAGTTTCAAGGCAAGAGACGAGCGCAGGCGCTTTGACATTTCCTGCCTGTGCCAAGAGTGCCTCCTGCCCTAAGCTGTAGGGAGGAGAGTTCTGCTCGTGTGTAACCCGTAGTAACCTTTGGGGTCCTGCGTTGCGCTGCCTCTTTATTTTCACACACTGGCCTGTTGTTAGATCCAAGTGGGCAGCCGTTTTGGCCTGAAGCAATCGAACAAAGCAGTTGACGAGTTGCACCTTTAGGAATACAACCTAGTTGGCCTTAAAGGTGCAGCTTGCCTACTGCTTTGTTCTACTGGCCTGTTGTGTCTGTGACCTATCCTTTCCACCCTGAGAGCTAGCCATGAAGAGCCTCCAGGGCCAGAGACACGCACGGTTTCGCTTTTACTAGAAAAGGGGGGCTTGGATCATCTATTTGGGTGCGGGGGAAAGACAATTGGGAGGTTTTGGTACTTTGGCTTTTCAAATGTGTAACAGATGGATCCTGAGTATATCCATGTGAGAAGGAGCCTACAAAACGACCCCTGGCTCTGGGAGCCACAGTGACCACAAGTGCAGGCAGGGATAGGGAAGCATCAGGTTTTGCCACTTCCTCAGCTGCACAGCTTGTACTTCTTGCCGGCAGAGGTGTGGCTCACAGCGTGCCATGTGCTTAGCAGCAGGGCCGGCTCGCCCAGTAGGCAAACTGGAGAGCCAGTTTGGTGTAGTGGTTAAGTGTGCGGACTCTTATCTGGGAGAACCGGGTTTGATTCCCCACTCCTCCACTTGCACCTGCTAGCATGGCCTTGGGTCAGCCATAGCTCTGGCAGGAGTTGTCCTTGAAAGGGCAGCTGCTGGGAGAGCCCTCTCAGCCTCGCCCACCTCACAGGGTGTCTGTTGTGGGGGAGGAAGGTAGAGGAGATTGTGAGCCGCTCTGAGACTCTTCGGAGTGGAGGGCGGGATATAAATCCAATATCTTCATCTACCTCACAGGGTGTCTGTTGTGGGGGGGAGGAAGGTAAAGGAGATTGTGAGCCGCTCTGAGACTCTTCGGAGTGGAGGGCGGGATATAAATCCAATATCTTCTTCTTCAAACTAGGCGGTTGCCTAGGGCGCCGAGAGGCAGGGGGCGGCAAATTGGGCTCCCCTCCTGGTGCCCCAGGCAAGTACTTAGTTTGTCTTCCTCTCCCCCTCTGCCACGGCCCCCCTGCCACCACTAGCCCCCTCTAGCCCGCCCCCCCCTCCAGCCCGCCTCCGCACCCTCCGGTCCACCCCCGCTGCCGAGCTCTGCTAGTTCTCCCCCCCATCCCCCACCCCACTTGCCGCGAGTAAAACTGAGGCCTGCAAGGAGCTGGCAGACCTTAGTTTTACTCGCGGCGAGCTGAGTGGGAGGGACAGCGAGCAATCCACATCGGCAGGGGGCGTTGGCAGGCCAGAGGGGGCTAGCAGCGGCAGTGGCAGGGGGGAGGGAAGGGAGGGAGGAGGCAGGTGGGCACTGTGTCTCAGCGGGGCACCGAGGGGTGGTGGGGAGGTGCCTGCCTAGGGCCCCAGGCACCCACGGGCGCTGCTCAGTAGTGGTGGAAAGTGCCATCCAATCACAGGCAGCTTATGGTGGCCGCTTGGGCTTTCCAAGGCAAGAGATGTTCAGACGTGGTTTGCCATTGGCTGCCACCGCGTAGTGATCCTGGGCTTCTTTGGCGGTCTCCCATCAACATACTAACCAGGGCCAACTTTGCTTAGCATCCAAGATGAGATTGGGTTAGCCTAATGGGACAGACCCTGGCCAGGGGTGCTTCCATGGGTTCACAGAAGTTCCCAAAGAACACACAAGAGATCCAGGTTCACTTACAAGGAGATTTTTTAATAACCCATCAAAGTTATCAAAGCTTCAATCAGCTTGCCTTTAGAACAAACAGCACAACTAAAACTAGATATCTTGTACCCAAAATGCTGGCTGTGAGTCAAAGAATGATTAATTAAGCACTTGGATGAGCCGGGCCATCTTGCACCTGGCTTCCAGTGCGGGGAAGAAAAAACTCAGGCCTTGAAGATAAACGCTGGTGCCACTATCAAGCACGAGGGTGAGAAAGTTCCCCTGAGACCACCTAATGGTGAGCCAGTTTGGTGCAGTGGTTAAGTGCAGGGACCCTTATCTGGGAGAACCGGGTTTGATTTCCCACTCCTCCACTTGCACCTGCTGAAATGGCCTTGGGTCAGCCATGGCTCTTGCAGAGCTGTCCTTGAAAGGGCAGCCTCTGGGAGAGCTCTCTTAGCCCCACCTACCTTACAGGGTGTTTGTTGTGGGAAAAGAAGGTAAAGGAGTTTGTGAGCCGCTCTGAGATTCAGAGTGGAAGGCAGGGTATAAATCCAATATCTTCTTCTGTCCACTCCCAAGACTCAGGGCAACTGAGCACCAGCTGTAGTCACCCAGGCCAGTATACTTGGGCCATCCAAGATGAGGCCTACTGGAGCAGAATGCAGTGCTCTGACATGCTTGGAATGTGCTCTGCTAAGCAGATAAGTAGTATTGTCAGATCTGACAGCGTATGTTACCTGCTGAGGTTTGGAGGGATTGAATGGCAGGCTGAGCTGTGAATGGAACACCCTTCCGTTGTATACACGTACTTCATGGCAGGTTTACTTAAAACTGGTATGTGGAAAGCCAACTTAAATCCTTACAAATTGAGACAAATCCCTAAACAGACACACGCCCTTAGAATGGTGACAGCACTCAGAACCACCCTAAAAACAACTGTCAATCGGCGGCTCACCGGAGAACGACAGTTTAGCAAAAAAGAAAGAAAGAAAAAGCATTGAGAGGGCAGACAACCCATAAAAAAATGGCTCCAGTTTCAGCCTAACCTACCTCACAGGGTTCTTGTGAGCGTAAAATAAGAAAGGGGAATCATTTATGCTGCCCACACTCTGTGGAGGCCCCTAGGCAGTTAAAATCTCTGAGCCCCGCTTTGCAAATAATTGAAGAAGATCAAGATATTGGATTTATATCCCGCCCTCCACTCCGAAGAGTCTCAGAGCGGCTCACAATCTCCTTTACCTTCCTCCCCCACAACAGACACCCTGTGAGGTGGGTGGGGCTGGAGAGGGCTCTCACAGCAGCTGCCCTTTCAAGGACAACCTCTGCCAGGGCTATGGCTGACCCAAAGCCATTCTAGCAGGTGCAAGTGGAGGTGTGGGGAATCAAACCCGGTTCTCCCAGATAAGAGAGCTATGGCTGACCCAAGGCCATTCCAGCAGGTGCAAGTGGAGGAGTGGGGAATCAAACCCGGTTCTCCCAGATAAGAGAGCTCTGGCTGACCCAAGGCCATTCCAGCAGCTGCAAGTGGAGGAGTGGGGAAACAAACCCGGTTCTCCCAGATAAGAGAGCTCTGGCTGACCCAAGGCCATTCCAGCAGGTGCAAGTGGAGGAGTGGGGAATCAAACCCGGTTCTCCCAGATAAGAGAGCTCTGGCTGACCCAAGGCCATTCCAGCAGCTGCAAGTGGAGGAGTGGGGAATCAAACCCGGTTCTCCCAGATAAGAGAGCTCTGGCTGACCCAAGGCCATTCCAGCAGGTGCAAGTGGAGGAGTGGGGAATCAAACCCGGTTCTCCCAGATAAGAGAGCTCTGGCTGACCCAAGGCCATTCCAGCAGCTGCAAGAGGAGGAGTGGGGAATCAAACCCGGTTCTCCCAGATAAGAGAGCTCTGGCTGACCCAAGGCCATTCCAGCAGGTGCAAGTGGAGGAGTGGGGAATCAAACCCGGTTCTCCCAGATAAGAGAGCTATGGCTGACCCAAGGCCATTCCAGCAGGTGCAAGTGGAGGAGTGGGGAATCAAACCCGGTTCTCCCAGATAAGAGAGCTCTGGCTGACCCAAGGCCATTCCAGCAGGTGCAAGTGGAGGAGTGGGGAATCAAACCCGGTTCTCCCAGATAAGAGAGCTCTGGCTGACCCAAGGCCATCCCAGCAGCTGCGAGTGGAGGAGTGGGGAATCAAGCCCAGTTCTCCAGGATAAGAGAGCTATGGCTGACCCAAGGCCATTCCAGCAGCTGCAAGTGGAGGAGTGGGGAATCAAACCTGGTTCTCCCAGATAAGAGAGCTATGGCTGACCCAAGGCCATTCCAGCAGCTGCAAGTGGAGGAGTGGGGAATCAAACCCGGTTCTCCCAGATAAGAGAGCTCTGGCTGACCCAAGGCCATTCCAGCAGGTGCAAGTGGAGGAGTGGGGAATCAAACCCGGTTCTCCCAGATAAGAGAGCTATGGCTGACCCAAGGCCATTTCAGCAGGTGCAAGTGGAGGAGTGGGGAATCAAACCCGGTTCTCCCAGATAAGAGAGCTATGGCTGACCCAAGGCCATTCCAGCAGGTGCAAGTGGAGGAGTGGGGAATCAAGCCCAGTTCTCCAGGATAAGAGAGCTATGGCTGACCCAAGGCCATTCCAGCAGGTGCAAGTGGAGGAGTGGGGAATCAAGCCCAGTTCTCCAGGATAAGAGAGCTATGGCTGACCCAAGGCCATTCCAGCAGGTGCAAGTGGAGGAGTGGGGAAACAAACCCGGTTCTCCCAGATAAGAGTCCGCACACTTAACCACTACACCAAACTGGCTCAGAGTTGGAGCACCTGCCCCATTGCCTGAGGCCCCCTGTAGCCTGCAGGCCCCTTCTCAAAAGCCCCTTTGACAAAGCTGCAGTGAGAGGCAGAGAGAGGCAAACTTGGTGACAACGCCAGCAGCAGCCGCAGCAGGCAAGTCGGGCAAAGAGGGCTGCATGTGCAGGCTGGGAGGGCTGCAAACAGGGGTGAAACTATCAGAAAAAGCTGGCCCAGGCCCCTTAAGGCATGGGAGCCCATAGGCTGGTGCCTACTTGGCCTGTTTGTTAATCCGGCCCTGCCCGACTTCCCTGGATAAAACTGATGGATAAAACCTATGAAGAAAGGTTAAAAAACTTGGGGCTCTTTAGCTTGGAGAAACGTCGACTGCGGGGTGACATGATGGAGGTTTACAAGAGTGTGCATGGGATGGAGAAAGTAGAGAAAGAAGTCCTTTTCTCCCTTTCCCACAATACAAGGGCATTCGATGAAATTGCTGAGCAGACAGGTTAAAACGGATAAAAGGAAGTACTTCTTCACCTAAAGGGTGATTAACATGTGGAATTCACTGCCATATGTGTGTATGTATGTATATGTGTGTGTATATACACACACACATATATAGGCCTCTGTTTGACCCAGAGTGTTGGACTGGATGGGCCACTGGCCTGATCCAACATGGCTTCTCTGATGTTCTTATGATCAGCAGATAAAGTTTGCAGGGGTGTCCATTTTGAAACTGGCTCCTTTGGCGGTCAGTTTGATCTCCAGCAGCTTTCAGGTGAAGTTATTTGCTCCCAAGCCATGGAAAGCTTCAGCTGCCCATTTCTGCATATTAAACCTCTATAAAAGGGGCAGTCCAAATTATTAGCATTTTAATGGAGGGAGGGGGAATGCAAGTTTTCAAAAGGCATTTTCTTTATAACGGCTAATGGTACGGGGGGGGGGAGGGTGTCCCAGTTTGATTAACAAAAATGAGAAGGGCTTGAACGGTGAAATCCCCTCTCCCCTTCCCCTGCAGCCCCGATCCAAACTGCAGAGCCCTGTGAGTGCCTGTTACTTTTAACAAGCTGGCCGAGAGCCCCGCCTCACTCAGTTTGGGCCCTTCCATAAGGAGATCGGTTGTCACGGGGGATGTTGTGAAATTTCATGAACATTATAATATAGCACAGGGGTGACCTACGGTAGCTCTCCAGATGTTTTTTGCCTACAACTCCCATCAGCCCCAGACAGCATGGCCAATGGCTGGGACTGATGGGAGTTGTAGGCAAAAAACATCTGGAGAGCTACTGTTGGCCACCCCTGATATAGTGGGTTCCATGCATAGAAGAGGCGAGGCGGGTAGTGATAATCAGCTCTTTATTAGATACAGCATTGTAGTGGCTGCACTGCAAAGACTAAGGAACGGGGCCCAAGGGGCCAACTGTATACAACTGGATTCCCACGCAAGCACTGGATCATTCAAACCAGCTAGGAGTCTCTGATTGGTGCAGGGCAGCAGGGATTTGGATCCTGCTGCCCATAGTTCCTGAGTCCCCAAGCTCTGTTCGTATGGCTCCAATGAGCCAGGCAGGAACAGCTAATTCAGTCGTTTCTTGAGTCCGGTACACAACAAACAGGACTTTTAGATTCGAGAACCCCACTATTTGATATGGAATCCCTCCACGAGAGATGAAGGAGCTGTCATCCCTGCCCCTCTAAATATATGGGCGGAAAACCAATAGAATAACTGCTGTTGAAAGTGTTTTTTTTTTTTTTTTTTGCTTCAGTTGCATAAAAATGTCATAAACTGATCAGGAATGCCAGCGATGCAAAAGCGCATCGTTACAAAACAGAGATAGATGGACAGATGGAGAGACCCGGATTGCGGGACCATTCAGCATCCGAGATGAAGGACGCATCAGATGCCCGTCCTTTTCCCCACAGCAGGCAGTTCAAATTCTGCTGAGTTTTCGCAAGCTGCCGCATTATGCAAACAAGGTGCCTTGCTTCCCTTATTTTGCACAACTTCACCTGGGTTTTTAAGCACCTTCCGTCATTTCTTGTGGCTTTGCTACTTGTGACACGAGGTCAAGGAAGCATCGTAGAGTATCTGCTCCGTTGACAACTGGCGGAAACCCCCCTTTGTTGTGGGTTGCCACCCCCCCCTCCAGGAGGCACCTGGAGATCTCCTGCTGCCACAGTTGATCTCCAGATAAGCAAGTTCAGTTCCCCTGGAGAAAACGGCTGCTTTGGTGGGTGGGGGTGGACTGCATGGCATTATACCCTGCTGAGGTCCCTCCATCCCCCCCAACCCCACCTTCCCCAGGCTTCACATTCCCAAATCTCCGGAAATTTTCAACCCAGCACTGGCAGTGGCAGCCCTATTAGGGTTGCCAGCCTCCAGGTGGGACCTTGAGCTCTCCTGCTTTTGCAGCTGGCAGAGATCAGCTCCCCAGGAGAAAATGGCTGCTTTGAACAGTGGACTCTGTGGCATAGTACGCTGCTGAGGCCCCTCTCCAAACACCACCCTCTACCAAGGGGTGGCCAACGGTAGCTCTCTAGATGTTTTTTGCCTACAACTCCCATCAGCCCCAGCCATTGGCCATGCTGGCTGGGGCTGATGGGAGTTGTAGGCAAAAAACATCTGGAGAGCTACCTTTGGCCACCCCTGCTCTCCCAGATCCACCCCAGAGTCTCCAGGGATTTTCCAACACAGACCTGGCAACCCGACCTACTTTCATTCTACCAGCAGCTGAGAGCCAGTTTGGTGCAGTGGCTGAGTGTGCAGACTCTTATCTGGGAGAACCGGGTTTGATTCTCCACTCCTCCACTTGCACCTGCTGGAATGGCCTTGGGTCAGCCATAGCTCTTGTAGGAGTTGTCCTTGAAAGGGCAGCTGCTGTAAAAAGCTCTCTCAGCCCTATCCACTTTACAGGGTGTCTGTTGTGGGGGTGGATATAAAGGAGATTGTGAGCCGCTCTGACTCTGAGATCCGGAGTAGAGGGCGGGATATAAATCCAATATCATCATCATCACCTCTCTAGATTTTCAGGTTTACGCTTTCAAGAATCTCCTCACAGCCCCCTGGGCTATTGCTTTTTAGTTTAAAGTGAAAGCGGAACTCTGCTCCCAAGACCACCACATGCAGCATTCCCACAAAACTGCACCTAAGACATAGTAACCCCGCCCTTGCATTCACGGGCAAAAAGATTGGTCTTGGGACTTTGGCTTGGCTGTGCTTGGAGCCTGCCACCAGCCAGAACACCTTATTGTGAGGCTCTGCTTCCCAGCTGGACACAGATTGCTTTCCCAAGCCCTAGGTGGGGCCTGGAGATTCTCCTGGAATTACAGTTGAGATCCTTCCTCTGGAGAAAATGGCTGCTTTGGAGGGTGAGCTTTTATGGAATTATACCTCTTTGAGGCCCCTCCCCAAATCTCACCCTTTCCCAGGCTCCACCTTCAAATCTCCAGGAATTTCCCAACTCAGAGTTGGCAGTCCTACCTGCGTGACTGTCATAGTGGCTAATCCAGAGAGATAAATCTAGAAAAGAAAGAAGAGGAAGAGATTGGATTTATACCCTGCATTTTCATTACCTGAAGGAGTCCCAGAGCAGTTTACAATCTCCTTTCCCTTCCCTTTCCCACAACAGACACCCTGAGAGGCAGGTGGGGCTGAGAGAGCTCTGACAAAAACTGCTCTTGAGCAAAACAGCTCTGGGAGAACTTGTGACTGACCCAAGGTCACATCAGCAGGTGCAGGGGAAAGCAGTGGAGAATCAAACCCAGTTCTCCCAGATAAGAGTCTGCACACTTAACTGCTACACCAATCTGGCTCTCCTAGTGATTACATCTGTGGTAATAAATCACAATAAAAAGGACAGGGCTATTTCCAATTTATTGCTGGCACAATAAGATTTTTGAACCTTTGAAGGAAGTACGCAGATAATAATGAAGAACTGAGATTTAGAAATCATCTGTGCTTGAAGCCTCACAAGCCCTTTTTTCTATTTCCTTTCCATGGTGTTTTTTTGGGGGTGGGTGGGGGTGGGTGGGGGTGGGTGGGACGTATACTAGATTAGCAAACCTGAGGGAGACCAACTGCTTGTACGATCTGTGGCACAGCATTGTCAAAGATGTCCCATTCCATGATTCTTCCTCCACGCAAGAAAAGAACAGGTGTCACATTTGGAAGCAAGAGGACCATTTTGTTCCTCTTACCTCACACAAGGTGCCACGTTTTCCTGTCCCCTCCCACAGCAAACGATATGACCTCATGTAATGATATCAAGCAGCCCTGTGGCACGGAGTGGTAAAGCTGCAGTACTGCAGTCCTAACTCTCTGATCACGACATGAGTTCGATTCCGGAGGAAGCTGGGTTCAGGTAGTCAGCTCAAGGTTGACTCAGCATTCCATCCGGAGGTTGGTAAAATGAGGACCCAGCTTGCTGGGGGTAAAGTAGGTGACTGGAGAAGGCAATGGCAAACCACCCTGTAAAAAGTCTGCCAAGAAAACGTCATGATGTGACATCACCCCAGAGTCAGAAAAGACTGGTGCTTGCACAGGGGACTACCTTGACCTTTTTAAATGACATCACAGTGTGTCACAGTCCCCTCCCCTCCTCCTGCCTCCAGCAGCCCATGAGGGAGCATCAGGGGTGTGGAAACGTGGGACGTGATGTCAGGAATCAGGTAATCTGTCACACACCTTGAATAAGCAGCATCCCCAAAATCTCAGCTTCAGTTTATGACAATAGACTTGAAAATTTACATTACTTGGTGAATAATGACATGGTTGATAGCTTTGACCCAGAGTCTTAAGGTTGCCAAGTCCTGGCTGGCAAATTCCTGGAGACTGGTGGGGTGGGATGTGGGGAGGGGAGGGGAGGGGAGGATCTTCAGTGGGCTTGCCAATCCCCAGGCTTCTTCCCACCCCCAGTCAGCTGGCCGGCGGGGGAAGCCCCACCCCCAGAGGACCATGTGCCTTTCCCCCTCCGGAGGCTTCAGTCTCCGATTGAAAGGCTTCCTTTTGGGATGGGGTGTCTGTGTTACTTTGAAGAAGCTGGCAGCAACTCATGAGTAGAGATGCCAATCCCTCGCTTCAGAGTCGCCAGAAACGGGGTGGTGGTGGTGGGGGGGAAGGGAAACGTCTGCTGAGCACTTCGTTTTTTCCCTGTGTGGAGATCGATTCTCATAGGGTATAATGGGGAATTGATCTGGAAGTTTCCGGGGCTCTGGGGGAGCTGTTTTTTGAGATAGAGGCACAAAATTTTCAGTATAGTATCTAGTGCCTCTCCCCAAAGTACCCCTTCAAGTTTCAAAACTATTGGACCGGGGGGTCCAATTCTATGAGCCCCAAAAGAAGGTGCCCCTATCCTTCATTATTTCCTATGAAAGGAAGACATTTAAAAAGGTGTGCTGTCCCTTTAAATGTGATGGCCAGAACTCCCTTGGAGTTCAATTCTGCTTGTCACACCCTTGTTCCTGGCTCCGCCCCCAAAGTCTCCTGGCTCCACCCCCAAAGTCTCCTGGCTCCACCCCCAACATCTCCAGATATTTCTTGAATTGGACTTGGCAACCCCTAATCTTCAGTGGGTATAATGCTATAGAGTCTGCCTTCCAAAACAGCCATTGTCTGTTAGTGAACCACTATTTGTAGTTTGGACTTCAGCTGTAATTCCAGGAGATCTCCAGGCCTCTCCTCGAAGCTGGCAACCCTATGCCACCGCCCAGTTGCGGCCATTTTTGATATGTGTTTCTCAAATGCTAAGGTGATATAAAGCTATCAGTGCAATGTAGCCATGAGGTTGTTGGCCTAGGAACAGGGAGACCTGAGTTCAAATCCATGCTCTGCCATGAAGCTCGCTGGGTGACCTTGGGCCTAACATACACACACACACACACACACACGCCAAACTATCCATTTGTGTCCTGCTGCTCTTCCAGGAAGTTCAGGGCAGCAAACACAGTCCTTCCCCTTACAGTTTGTCCGCACAACTCTGCGCTGGACAGACTGAGCGAGAGTGTGGCCCAAAGCCACGTCTGAATAGGGCACTCTCATCACTACACCACACTGGCTCTACCCCACAGGGCTGATAGGTGGATCGGCGGGGTCGGGAAACCCATTGATGCTTGGAGGAAGAGAGAAAGAAATCAATAATCTGCTCAGTAGTCATCTTTTGCCCTTATCTCCATGTCCCCAGCTAGGCCGATCTCATCAGATCTCAGAAGCTATGGAGGGTCAGCCCTGGTAAGTGCTTGGATCGTAGGCTGTCTAAGAAGTTCAGGATTGCTACGCAGAGGGAGGCCATCGATGGCAAACCAAACCACCCTCTTGTCTCTTGCTTCAAAAACCCTTTATGGTCACCAAGGACTGTGACTTGTCGGCACTTCCTGCCACCACTGAACTCCACTGTCTCCACTTTTTTTAGGGGGGGGCTCAAAGCCAGGGTGTGGCAGGATGGCCTAGGACAGGGGTGTCACCACAGGAGGGCTCCTATCAGGCCCCCGAGCAACTGGCTGTTCTCTGTTTCCTTCTCCCTCTCTCTTGCTTCCTCCCGCATCACAGCTTGCTTTGTCAGGCTTGCTCAATCGCACAGGAGTTACACAGCAAAGCCTCTATTTTCTCCATTGGCTGAGGCTCTTCCCTTGGGGAGGAAGGGGAGGAAGGTAAGGTAAGGTAAAGGTAAAATTTTATTTGTATCCCGCCCTCCCCCGCCGAAGCAGGCTCAGGGCGGTTAACAACATTTAAAAGTGAACAATACAACAATAAGACATTAAAATCACATTAAAACCAATCAATAATTAATTAAAACATTTCTAAATCTAACACTATTAAGTCTGGCAGTAAACATTATTGTTTGACGCTATGTCTGTCAGATGGTGTAGTGGTGGTGGATCCCTAGACCAGACCATTTTGGCGTTTCCTTTGTTGTGCACCCATAATTCAGTCATTGATAAACGCCTATTTAAAGAGGGTAGTCTTGCAGGCCCTGCGGAACTGGTCTAAGTAGAGTAGCTTGCTTTGTCAGGGTCTCTCAATTGCACAGCAGAGCTACTGAGCCAAGCCTCTCTTCCTTCTTTTGGCTGAGGCTCCTCCTCCGCTCCTCCTCCCCTGGGAAAGGAAGGAAAGAGCCAGAGCTTCCTTTGCCCAGTTCCCTGGATCCTATGGAAGAAATACAAAGAAAGCACCTTTAAGACCAACAAGTGCTAATGTTTAAAGTATGTTTTATTTTAAGTTTTTTTTTTAAAAAAAAATCTTTAATTGAGTTTGTGCCCTTTATAAAGTTTATATATCTGCTGCCTATTCTTAAATAGGTACACACATGGCCCGGCCCAACATGGCCTGGCCCAACAAGGTTGCATTTATTTCTCATGACAAATGAGGTCGACGCCCCTGGCTTGGGCATGAAAAGCTGTTTGGCCACCCCTGCCTGAAGCACAAAATCTAAGATGGGTCCCTCTCTGGTAGTGAAATCATAACCATAAACGAAAGCAATTGCCTGTGTGCGCGCACACACACACCATTAAAAAGCCTCATGGCGACCCCAGCTGGCCCTATGAATCCACACCCTCGAAACGTTCTCTGGTTAACAGCCTTGCTCAGGTCTTGCGAACTGAGGGCCCTCGTGGCTGCCTCGATTGACACCTTGGGTCTTCCTGTTTTCTAACTGCCTTCAACTTTTCCTGCCCTCTTTGTCTTTTCCCTGGAGAGGGCAGCCACGTTGGTCTGCAGTAGAACATCTACTCCAGGGGTGGCCAAACTGTGGCTCAGGAGCCACGTGTGGCTCTTTCACGCATATCGTGTGCCTCTCAAAGCCCCCACCGCCCCATCAGCCAACTTGGAGAAAGCACTTGTCTCTTTCGTTCACTTCCCCAAGCCAGCTGGCAGCTTGGAGAATGCATTTAAAGTGGCTTTCTTTCCACTTCTCCCTCCCCTCATCTATTTTCCTTCCTTCTGGCTCTCAAACATCTGAAGTTCATGTCTTGTGGCTCCCAAATAGCTGATGTTTATTCTGTGCGGCTCTTATGCTAAGCAAGTGCGGCCACCCCGGATCTAGACTGAAGTCCAGGAGCACATTTGAGACCAATGGGATTTTCAGAGTAGAAGCTTTTGAGAGTCAACAGAGAGTCAGTTTGGTGTAGTGGTTAGGTGTACGGACTCTTATCTGGGAGAACCGGGTTTGATTCCCCACTCCTCCACTTGCACCTGCTAGCATGGCCTTGGGTCAGCCATAGCTCTGGCAGAGGTTGTCCTTGATAGGGCAGCTGCTGTGAGAGCCCTCTCCAGCCCCACCCACCTCACAGGGTGTCTGTTGTGGGGGAGGAAGGTAAAGGAGATTGTGAGCCGCTCTGAGACTCTTCGGAGTGGAGGGCGGGATATAAATCCAATATCTTCTTCTTCTTCTTCCCTTCGTTGGATACACTTGAAAGCTTCAACTCTGAAAATCTTCTTGATCTCAAAGGTGTTCCTGGATCCAAATCTAGCTTGTCTTTCCCAGGGAGCCTTGTCTCCTCACGATGTGACCAAATTGACTGTGTAAAGGTAGTCTTTTCTCCTTGTGCAAGCACCAGTCGTTTCCGATTCTGGGGTAACGTCGCATCATGACGTTTTCATGGCAGACTTTTTACGGGGTGGTTGCCATTGCCTTCCCCAGTCATCTGCACACATGTACTTGCCCATACTTGGACAACAAGGGCCTCCGTGCACTGGACTTTCTGGTTGTGTTGAAAGGAGACAAACCGACTTCCTGATGGGCAAAGTGGCCAGTCTCCAGGGGTAGGTTTTGAAGAAGAAGAAGATATTGGATTTCTATCCCGCCCTCCACTCCGAAGAGTCTCAGAGCGGCTCACAATCTCCTTTCCCTTCCTCCCCCACAACAGACACCCTGTGAGGTGGGTTGGGCTGGAGAGGGATCTCACAGCAGCTGCCCTTTCAAGGACAACCTCTGCCAGAGCTATGGCGGACCCAAGGCCATGCTAGCAGGTGCAAGTGGAGGAGTGGGGAATCAAACCCGGTTCTCCCGGATAAGAGTCCGCACACTTAACCATTACACCAAACTGGCTCTTGGAGCACCATTAAAAGGTAGTACATAACTTGAACGTGCATTGCGCTTGAATCCTGCTCCAATATCTGCCCCCAGAGATTGGCCACTTAGCCTATCAGGAAGTTGAGTTGTCTTCTTACTACACATGCAGAAAGCACAGCGCACAGAGACCCTTGTTATCCGATGGGTTTTTCTAAAAATTAGAGTGGATTAGAGTGGATTAAAGCCTTCCTCTTTGCCACAAAGGCAAGTGCAGAGCGGCTCACAATCTCCTTTATCTTCCTCCCCCACAACAGACACCCTGTGAGGTAGATGAAGATATTGGATTTATATCCCGCCCTCCACTCCGAAGAGTCTCAGAGAGGCTCACAATCTCCTTTATCTTCCTCCCCCACAACAGACACCCTGTGAGGTAGATGAAGATATTGGATTTATATCCCGCCCTCCACTCCGAAGAGTCTCAGAGAGGCTCACAATCTCCTTTCCCTTCCTCCCCCACAACAGACACCCTGTGAGGTGGGTGGGGCTGGAGAGGGCTCTCACAGCAGCTGCCCTTTCAAGACCAACCTCTGCCAGAGCTCTGGCTGACCCAAGGCCATTCCAGCAGCTGCAAGTGGAGGAGTGGGGAATCAAAGCCGGTTCTCCCGGATAAGAGTCCGCACACTTAACCACTACACCAAACTGGCTCTCCAGTTAAGTATCAGGAAGTTGGAGGTGGTATCAGGAAGTCCCTGTGACAAGGGGAAGCAACAGGTCAATTTAAGAGCACAGGAGATCTTTGGGGACCCAAGTGTGGTGGAACTCAAGGATCAAAGGTCTCATTGGTTGAGAGCTCCTCCACTTGCACCTGCTGGAATGGCATTGAGTTAGACACAGCTACCACAGGTCTCACATGACAACTGGTTGCACTTTGCAGTCTTATACATAGAATGCTAACCAATGCAGAAGACTGCGGTCAGCCCAGTCTCCCGTTAAACTGAACTGAATCAAGAGTGTGCCACTCACTGGCCCCAGATTCTAGGGGGGAGGTGTTTGTGAGTTTCCTGCATTGTGCAGGGGGTTGGACTAGATGACCCTAGAGGTCCCTTCCCAAATGCCTCCAAAGGATGACAGGCATGTAGGAAGTACTTCTGCCAGGAAGAGCCAGTTTGGTTAAGTGCATGGACTCTTATGTGGGAGAACCGGGTTTGATTCCCCACTCCTCCACTTGCACACGCTGGAATGGCCTTGGATCAGCCACAGCTCTGGCAGAGGTTGTCCTTGAAAGGGCAGCTGCTGTGAGAGCCCTCTCAGCCCCACCCACCTCACAGGGTGTCTGTTGTGGGGGAGGAAGGTAAAGGAGATTGTAAGCCGCTCTGAGACTCTTTGGAGTGGAGGGCAGGATATAAATCCAATATCTTCATCTACCTCACAGGGTGTCTGTTGTGGGGGAGGAAGAGAAAGGAGATTGTGAGCCGCTTTGAGACTCTTCAGAGTGGAGGGTGGGATATAAATCCAATATCTTCATCTACCTCACAGGGTGTCTGTTGTGGGGGAGGAAGGGAAAGGGGATTTTGAGCTGCTCTGAGACTCTTCAGAGTGGAGGGCGGGATATAAATCCAATATCTTCATCTACCTCACAGGGTGTCTGTTGTGGGGGAGGAAGGGAAAAGAGATTGTGAGCCGCTCTGAGTCTCTGATTCAGGGAGAAGGGCGGGGTATAAATCTGCAGTCTTCTTCTTCTCAAGGAGCAGTATAGGAAAGGCTGGTTTTCTATTCAGTCCAGTGGAACCTTCCTCTAGCCCAAGAGGAGTCTCTTTGAGCTTCTGTCAGAGGAAGCTCCCTTGATACCATCAAGTTGCTGTGAACTTACGGCACTCAAGAGTTTTCAAGGCAAGAGACATTGGGAGGTGGTTTGCCATTGCCTGTGGGGCAACCAGTGTTCCCTCTAAGCTGATTTAGTGTGAGCTAGCTCACAATTTTTTTAGCCTCCAGCTCACATATTTTTGTCTCAACTCAGGAAAAATGGCCCCAGAGCAAACCAATGTACGCAGCAGCTCACAACTTTCATGCCATAAGAACATAGGAACATCAGAGAAGCCATGTTGGATCAGGCCAATGGCCCATTCAGTCCAACACTCTGTGTCACACAGTGGCCAAAAAAAATTTATATACACACACACACACACACACACACACACATATATATATATATACACACTGTGGCTAATAGCCACTGATAGACCTCTGCTCCATATTTTTATCTAACTACCTCTTGAAGCTGTCTATGTTTGTAGCCGCCACCACCTCCTGTGGACTTCCTTTTATCCGTTTTAACCTGACTGCTAAGCAATTTCATCGAATGCCCACGAGTTCTTGTATTGTGGGAAAGGGAGAAAAGGACTTCTTTCTCTACTTTCTCCATCCCATGCATAATCTTGTAAACCTCTATCATGTCACCCCGCAGTCGACGTTTCTCCAAGCCCCAAGCATTTTAATCTTTCTTCATAGGGAAAGTGTTCCAACCCTTTAATCATTCTAGTTGCCCTTTTCTGCACTTTCTCCAATGCTATAATATCCTTTTTGAGGTGCGGCGACCAGAACTGCACACAGTACTCCAAATGAGACCGCACCATCGATTCATACACGGGCATTATGATACTGGCTGATTTGTTTTCAATTCCCTTCCTAATAATTCCCAGCGTGGCGTTGGCCTTTTTTATTGCAATCGCACACTGTCTTGACATTTTCAGTGAGTTATCTACCACGACCCCAAGATCTCTCTCATGGTCAGTCTCTGCCAGTTCACACCCCATCAACTTGTATTTGAAGCTGGGATTCTTGGCCCCAATGTGCATTACTGTGCACTTGGCCACACTGAACCTCATCTGCCACATTGACGCCCACTCACCCAGCCTCAACAGATCCCTTTGGAGTGCCTCACAATCCTCTCTGGTTCTCACCACCCTGAACAATTTAGCGTCATCCGCAAACTTGGCCACTTCACTGCTCACTCCCAACTCCAAATCATTTATGAACAAGTTAAAGAGCATGGGACCCGGTACCGAGCCCTGCGGCACCCTGCAGCACCAGTAGCTCACAAAGTAGAATGTTTGCTCGCAAGACTCCACAGCTTAGAGGGAACTTTGGTGGCAACCCTGGACTTCCTTGAGGGGGCGGGGGTGTCTCCATCCAAGTACTAACCAGGGCTTTAGCTTTTGTGATCTGAGGAGATTGGGCCAACCAGGTCAGGGCAAAGATGCCTTAGAGCTGGAGAAGGCTTCTGCTTGGCCAAGCAGAGCGGTCAGTTGCAAGGCAGAACTATGGTGAGTTTGGAGGGATGGCCAAGGAAGACAGAAGGCATAAGAAAAGCCCATGTAGGGACTCCCAGAGGGGTGCTCCATATTCTTATATCACAACATTGTTTAGGCCTGGTCTGGCTGGCACAGAGCTAAGAGAAAGAGGGCCAGTCGACGCATTGCCCCTACTCCAACCAGAGTTCCCTCTCAGATGAGTTAGCGCGAGCTAACTCACAGTTTTTAGCCTCTGGCTCACACATTTTTGTCTTCGCTCAGGAGGGGTGGCCCCAGAGAAAACGAATGTATGCAGTAGCCAAATTGCTCACTCGCAGCCTTAATGCCAGGAGCTCACAAAGTAGAATTTTTGCTCGCCAGACTCCGCAGCTTAGAGGGAGCCTTGACTCCAACTGTTCTGCATCCCGTTTTTTGTTGTTCAGTCGCACAGTCGAGTCCGACTCTTTGCGACTCCATGGACAAAGTCACGCCAGGCCCTCCTGTCTTCCACCATCCTCTGAAGTCTGCTCAAATTCAAGTTTGTTACATCAGGAACATCCAGCCATCTCCTCTTTTGCCGTCCCCTTCTTCTTTTGCCTTCTGTCTTTCCCAGCATCAGGATCTTCTCCAGGGAGTGCTCCCTTCTCATTTGGTGGCCAAAGCATTTGAGCTTCAGCTTCAGCATCTGACCTTCCAGGGAACAGTCTGGGTTGATTTTCCTTAGGACCGACTGACTGGATCTTCTTGCAGTCCAAAGGACTCTTTTCTCCAGCACCACAGCTCAAAAGCATCTATTCTTCTGCGCTCGGCTTTCCTTATGGTCCAGCTCTCACAGCCATACATTACTACTGGGAATACCATCGCTTTGACTATACGGACTTTTGTTGGCAAGGTGATGTCTCTACCTTTTATTATACTGCTTAGGCCTGCCATAGCTGTCCTCCCAAGGAGCAAACGTCTTTTAATTTCGTGGCTGCAGTCACCATCTGCAGTGATCTTGGATCCCAGAAATGCGAAGTCTGTCACTGCTTCCATGTCTTTCCCTTCTATTTGCCAAGGTGTGATGGGGCCGGATGCCATGATCTTAGGTTAAGAACATAAGAACATAAGAGAAGCCATGTTAGATCAGGCTTCTGTGGCAGTGAATTCCACATGTTAATCACCCTTTGGGTGAAGAAGTACTTCCTTTTATCCGTTTTAACCTTTCTGCTCAGCAATTTCATGGAATGCCCACGAGTTCTTGTATTGTGAGAAAGGGAGAAAAGTATTTCTTTCTCTACTTTCTCCATCCCATGCATTATCTTGTAAACTTCTATCATGTCACCCCGCAGTCGACGTTTCTCCAAGCTAAAGAGCCATAAGTGTTTCAACCTTTCTTCATAGGGAAAGTGTTCCAGCCCTTTAATCATTCTAGTTGCCCTTTTCTGGACTTTCTCCAATGCTATAATATCCTTTTTGAGGTGCGGTGACCAGAACTGCACACAGTACTCCAAATGAGACCGCACCATCGATTTATACAGGGGCATTATGATACTGGCTGATTTGTTTTCAATTTCCTTCCTAATAATTCCCAGGATGGCGTTGGCCTTTTTTATTGCAAACGCACACTGTCTTGACATTTTCAGTGAATTATCTACCACGACCCCAAGATCTTTCTCATGGTCAGTCTCTGCCAGTTCACACCCCATCAACTTGTATTTGTAGCTGGGATTCTTGGCCCCAATGTGCATTACTTTGCACTTGGCCACATTGAACCGCATCTGCCACGTTGACGCCTCTTGTTGAGGTTTTTTGATGTTGAGTTTCAAGCCTACTTTTGTGCTCTCCTCTTTCACCCTCAACAAGAGGTTCTTTAGGTCCTCCTCATTTTCTTCCATTAGAATAGTGTCATCTGCATATCTGAGGTTGTTGATTTTTTTTATTATTATTTTTAATTTACCCTTGAGGATTTAAAATACTTCCCCCAGGTTCCTTGGTCTGCCTAGGGGACTTGCTTGAGAGATATTCATCGCAATCTTCATTCGCCCTGCCCAGACCTCATGTGAAAAAAACCATATCGTACAAGCAGACATCCTGGAATCTGATGCCACAAGTATCCCGCCGCCCCCACCCAGTATAGGAAGTTTGTTAATAAACTGAATTCCCCGGTGGACAGTGGTGTGTCCTTTGAAGAAATGTATGGGTACACAGTAAGGTTAAAGTAATGGATACATTCTGAACCTGGGAAATAGGAAGGGGCCCTTCACAATGAAACATGGAGCTGCCTTATACCGAATTGGTCCCTTGGTCCATCAAGGGGTCAGCATTACGTATTCAAAGGAGCCCCGTGCCGCAGAATGGTAAAGCTGCAGTACTGCAGTCCAAGCTCTGCTCACGACCTGAGTTTGATCCCGGCAGAAGCTGGGTTTTCAGGTAGCCGGTTCCAGGTTGATTCAGCCTTCCATCGTTCCGAGGTTGGTCAAATGAGCACCCAGCTTGCTGGGGCGAAAGTGTAGATGACTGGGGAAGGCAATGGCAAACCACCCCATAAAAAGTCCGCTGTGAAAACGCTGCGATGCAACATCACCCCACGGGTCGGAAACGACTGGTGCTTGCACGGAGGACTACCTTTTGATTGTGTATTCAAGCTGGCAGCAGCTCTCCAAGGTCTCAGGCAGGGGTTTTTCATGTTACCTTTCCACTGCAGAAGCCAGGGACTGAGCCTGGCTGAGGTCCTTCCGAAGGCCAAGCAGATGCTCCGTTGCTGAGTTATGGCTCCTCCCCCTCCCCATTGACGTCCATCACTCTGAAAAGCCAAATGGTGATTGTTCTGGCCGGGTTGATCTACACCACTGTAAGGCAACCCCCTGAACTCCAGTGTCAGCAAGGCGGTGGGTCATTTGATCACAGTCGACCGTGTCAAACGCTGCTGATAGATCCTCCTAGGCACAGGAGAGCCAGCGTGGTGTAGCGGGTAGAGTATTGGACTACGATCTGGGAGACCCAGGTTCAAATCCCCACTCATGACCTGGAAGCTTGCTGGGGTGTCCTTGGATCAGTCGTATGTTCTTGGCCTAACCTACATCACAGGGTTGTTGTGAGGATAAAACAAGAGAGGAGAGTGATGTAAGCCCCTCTGAGTCCCTGTTGGGCAGGACGGTGGGGTGTACATGAAGTAAATAATAATAAGATGTTGATATTGGATTTATATCCCACCCTATACTCTGAATCTCAGGGCAGTTACAATCTCCTTTACCTCCCCCACCCCCCCCACACACAACAGACACCCTGTGAGGTGGATGGGGCTGAGAGAGCTCTCCCAGAAGCTGCCCCTTTCAAGGACAACTCCTACGAGAGCTATGGCAGACCCAAAGCCATTCCAGGAGCTGCAAGTGGAGGAGTGGGGAATCAAACCTTGTTCTCCCAGACCTGGAGAGTCCGTGCACTTAACCACTACACCAAATAGGCATTGCACAAGCAGAGAAGTAAGACCACAGGCTTGTGGAATTAGGTGCAAATAGGATGACAGCTACAGCGGCCTGGACTCCAGCAGTTATGCCTCCCTCCCCAAGAGAACACCTCCTCCACCCCACCCGCTGTTCACCTGTTTATTTTGTTACTGATACCTCCCTTTTCTCCCCAGTGGCTTGCAAGATCATTTCCCCCTTCTCCATTTTATCCTCACAACGACACTCTTGTTAGGTAGGTTAGGATAGGGTTGCCACCAGCAGGAGATGGGGAGCAGTAGGGTTGCCAGATCTAGGCTGAGAGACTCCTGGAGATTTGGGGGTGAAGCCTGGGGAGGACGGGGACCTCGAAAGGGGGTGCACAATGCCATACAGCCCACCCCCCAAAGCAGCCCTTTTCTCCAGGGGAGCTGATCTCTGTAGTCCGGAGATGAGCTGTAATTCTGGGAGATCCCCAGGTTCCACCTGGAGACTGGCATCTGTAGCTTAGGCTAAAAGATGGTGATGGGGCCACGGTTGCCCAGCAAATTTCCATGTGGGAGGCAGGGTTCTAACCTGGGTCTTCCTGGTCCTAGTCCGACACTCTGACCACTGTGGTAAAAAGAAAAGAAAAGGTAAAGGTAGAAAAGGTAAGGGCCATTACCTTCCCCAGCCATCGACGCTCCCCCCCCCAGCAAGCTGGGTACTCATTTTACCAACCTCAGAAGGATGGAAGGCTGAGTCAACCTCCAGCCGGCTACCTGAACCCAGCTTCCGCCAGGATTTAATTCAGGTCATGAACAGAGGGCTCCGACTGCAGTACTGCAGCTTTACCACTCTGTGCCATGGGACTCTTGACCACTGTGGCGCCCTGGGCCAAACCGGCTTTCACCCAAAACCATCAGATGGGTGTGCCGAAACACCGATGCTCCCAAAGAACGAGTTTCTCGAGGTGTCCGGTTTCTCACTGCTGCCCTTTGCCACCCTTCCACAGCCAGGCTGCTGTGCCCACGGGGGCTGTCTGACTCAGGGAACGAACATGAGGGCTGCAAATCACTTTCCAGGTTTAGAGGTCTTGCAGCGGTAAATGTGAACAAGGGTGATAATGCTGACTCAGAGGAAATGTGAGGCCGTTGCACACAAAATGGGTGGGGAAGCATAGAAAGAAATGGAACGTATTTGCTCTCGCTCAGGGGTGTCAAACTCATTTGTTAGGAGGACTGGATTTTACATTCATGTCGGACCAGGCCATGTGTATCATAAAATGTAAAATGCCGGGCAGCAGAGAATATAAACTTTATAAAGGGCACAAACAATTTAAAAAAAAAAAAAAAACACCTTAAAACATGCTTAAATTGTTAGCATTGGTTGGCCTCAATGGTGCTCTCTTGTATCTCTACTGTGCAATCCAGGGAACGGGACAAAGGAAGCTCTGACTTTTTCCTTCCTTCCCCAGGGGACCAGGAGGAGGAGGAGCCTCAGCCAATAGAAGGGAGAGAGACTTGGCTCAGTAGCTCTGTTGTGCAATTGAATAAGCCTGACAGTACTAGCTCTTCCTTTCCACCCCTTCCTCCCTGAGGGAGGAGCCTCAGCCAATGGAGAAAGCAGAGGCTTTGCTCTGTAGCTCCTGTGTGTTGAGCAAGCCTGGCAAAGCAAGCTGTGATGCAGACAGAAGCAAGAGAGAAGGAGAAGGAAGCAGAGGACAACCAGTTGCTTGGGGACCTGATAGGAGCCCTCCGGGGGCCTGATTTGGCCCCTGAGCTGCATGTTTGACACCCCTGAAGCAGGTGGAGCAGAGATGCAGACGCAAGCGTGCAGCAGGCCGGGCTGGTCCCAACGGGATGACTAAAGAAGCTAAACGGGATGTTCTAAGTGGCTGTGCTAATAGGGCTTACAGGGTTGCCAGCCTCCAGGTGGGGCCTGGAGATCTCCTAGAATCGCCATTGATCTCCAGATGATAGAGATCAGCTCCCCTGGAGAAAAATGGCTGCTTTGGAGCGTGGACTGTACGGTATCATGCCCCATTGAGGCCCCTCTCATCCCCAAACCCCACCTTCGATGGGATCCCGAAGCGACGAGGAGGCTGACGCCCAAGAGAGCGCCTTGATGCGGGTGACCCGGGTGCCGCTACTTGAAACCAATAACTGGCCGTATAGGCACACAGGAGGGGCTTTAAGGCGCGGCGGGGAGTACGGGGGGGGCTTCCACCCACCACGGGCTCACCAGCCGGCGCGAGAAACAACGAATAAGCCCCAACCACGAGACCTTATGTGCACCCGGAGCCTGCAATTTTTTCAGAAATATCTGGCGCATCTACATGACTGGGCAAACCACGGACACCTGGCCCTGGACCTTGCACTGCGCGCTTTACTTTACTCTGCACTGACTAGCCGACTATTGACTGTGATCTGTATATCTATCGGTGGCTGCTAACCCACAAACTGCACTCACATTGCACTTTAAGATCTGCCAACCCACTCCGGAACTGAATAGTTGGTAATTTATTACTAATTAACTCATAGATTGATTATTATATATTTGAATTAGATTATACAAACATTTAGCAAATTGATGGGAATTGGGGAGGGGTAAATTAATTGCTCTTAGAATAAGTTTTTATCAAATATATACAGGGAACTGGAGGGGATTTTGGGTTAATTGGAATTGGGGTCTAATTAGACGGAGTGAGGAAGGTGTGTAATTGGCTGCCAGCCTGATAACGGTTTCATTGCAGCTGCTGCCAGCGAGGAATGGCTGGCTCAGGGATTCCGGTGCTCCTGGGGAGGGGGAGGTATGGCGGTGGGAGCAGATATTATAAGGGAGGTGGACAGAGACAAGTCGGTGCTCGGCCCCCCTCCAGTCTGCGGCCCATCCCAAGGGTGACAGGTAGCAGGACCAGGAGTAACCCGCCTCCGTCATTGGTGTTATGCAACGCCAGGTCCATTAATAACAAGACCTCAATTCTCCGAGAGTTCATGCTCGAGCAGAATGCGGACCTGGCTTGCGTGACCGAGACCTGGATCCGGGAGGGCGATACAGTGGCCCTCTCGCAAACAGCCCCCCCAGGTTACTCGGTCTTCCATCAATCGCGGACTAGCGGGCGGGGGGGAGGAGTGGCATTATTTGCACGGGAGGCTTACTCCTTTAGGGCGCTCCCGGCCCCAAAGATTGAGGGCATTGAATGTGCCGGACTGGCGTGGGGGGATGAAGAGGGGTTGGCGATTTGGCTGGTGTACCGTACGCCTAACGCACCGGCCAACGCCTTGCCGTCCCTGCTTGAGGCGGCGACAGGCTGGGCGCTGGAGCACCCAAGGTTGATAATCCTGGGTGACTTCAACGTCCATGCCGATGACCCGTCCTCCAGCCAGGCGATGGACCTAGTGTCTTCCATGGCGACACTGGGACTCTCTCAATTTGTTGTAACCCCCACCCACCAGGCCGGGCACATGTTAGACCTGATCTTCGCGGCCGGGATTGTAGTGAGCGATATAACCACAGAGGTTGTGCCATGGTCGGATCACTTCGCCCTCAAGGCCCGTGTAAATATGCCCCCCCAAACCTGTTTAGGCGAGGAGCCGATTATGGCTCGCCCGCGGAGCCAAATGGACCCGGAACGGTTCCAGATGGCCCTGCGGGACTCCTGGCCCTCTGGTGACTCTCTTGATGGCCTGATAGAGACCTGGAATAGCCGGCTCTCTGGGGCCATCGAGGAGATCGCACCTCGGCGCCCTCTGCGACCTCGGATTAAGCTGGCTCCGTGGTACACCCCGGAATTACGCCAGCTGAAACAAGGCCTTAGACGGCTAGAGAGGCAATGGCGACGCACTCGTGACGAGGCGACTAGAACATCTTATAGGAAGTTTATGAAATCCTATGAGATGGCAATCAAGGCTGCAAAGAAAACATACTTTGCAGCTAGGATTGCATCTGCAAATTCGCGCCCAGCCCAATTATTTAGAATAATTCGGAATTTGACTACATTGCCTCAAGGCAATTCTAAAGCTAAGGAATTGGAAATTGGCTGTGAGGCTTTTGCGAAATTCTTTGCGGATAAGGTCCAGTCGCTCCGCCAGGACTGCCCCGCCAATTTGGAGGCAGTAAGTGGACTCGAAGCCCAATGCGTGTCTTCTGATTCAACTCTGGATTGCTTCGACCCGCTCAGCTTGGACGAAGTCGACAGAATTCTTGCCACTGCACGTTCCACGACTTGCGATCTGGACCCTTGCCCCTCCTGGCTAATTAAGGCCTGCCAGGAGGAACTAAGATATCCTATACGGGATATTATAAATCGATCCCTTTCAGAAGGTGCCTTTCCAACACCTCTGAAAGAGGCATTGGTCCGCCCTCTCTTGAAAAAACCGTCATCAGACCCGGCCGAATTGGCACACTACCGGCCGGTCTCAAATCTGCCTTTTTTGGGCAAGATTATTGAGAGGGCCGTGGCAGCACAGTTGCAGGAATTCCTGGAGGACGCTTCCGTCCTAGACCCATGCCAGTCCGGCTTCCGCCCGGGCCATGGGACAGAAACAGTCCTGGTCGCCCTCATGGATGACCTCCGACGGCAACTGGATCGAGGCGGCTCGGCAGTATTGCTGCTGTTAGACCTATCGGCGGCGTTCGATATGGTCGACCACCGGCTGCTGACCCGTCGCCTCGCCGACGCAGGAATTCGGGGGCTAGCCTTACAGTGGCTCTCCTCCTTTCTTGAAGGTCGGGGACAAAGGGTGGCAATTGGGGGGGAGCTGTCTCAGAGATACCCACTTCATTGTGGAGTGCCTCAGGGAGCAGTTCTCTCCCCGATGCTGTTTAACATCTTTATGCGTCCCCTTGCCCAGATTGCACGGAGGAATGGGCTGGGTTGCCATCAATATGCAGATGACACCCAGCTCTATCTATTGATGGACGACCGGACTGGTGATGTCCCAGCAAACCTGGACCGGGCACTACGAGCCGTGGCTGACTGGCTCAGGCTGAGCGGGCTGAAGTTGAATCCGGCGAAGACTGAGGTCCTTTGCATGGGCCGCGGCGAGCCAGGAGGGGAGACTATTCTACCGGCCTTTGACGGGGCGCCACTGGTACCGGTGCGCAAAGTCAAGAGCCTGGGAGTGCTACTGGAGTCCTCCCTATCAATGGAGGCCCAAGTAGCTGCCACTGCTAGATCCGCCTTCTTTCATCTTAAGAGGGCGAGGCAGTTGGCTCCCTTCCTGGAGCGCGCCGACCTAGCAACTGTGATCCACGCAACGGTCACTTCGAGGTTAGACTACTGCAATGCCCTCTACATGGGGCTGCCCTTGTACCGGACACGGAGGCTTCAGGTAGTCCAGAACGCGGCGGCCAGGCTGTTGGAGGGACTACCACGGTGGGAGCCTGCACGGCCTAGGCTGCGTAATTTGCACTGGCTGCCGGTTGTCTACCGTGTCCGATATAAGGTGCTGGTTATCACCTTTAAAGTCCTATATGGCCGAGGACCTGCCTACCTAAAGGACCGCCTCTCCCCGTATGTACCCCGGAGAGCACTGAGATCTGGTTCCCAGAACTTACTAACAATCCCTGGGCCAAGAGAAGTTAGGTTGAAGGCCACTAGGGAGCAGGCCTTCTCGGTGATAGCCCCTCGTTGGTGGAACGATCTACCAGAGATGGTGCGAGCCCTGCGGGACCTGAACCAATTCCGCAGGGCTTGCAAAACATTTCTCTTTCAGTTGGCATTTGAGACAACATGTGGTAATTGAATTGATATAGAACCGGATCAACGAATGAACAGATATTTAGCCATCCTAAATACATCTGGATTACATCATTCTAGCACCTACCTTAATATATCTTATTATATTTTATTTGTTTTTATGTATTTTAAATAACTATTTGTAATTAATGTCAAATTATTATGTTTTATGAATCATGGGACTCCCATGTCTGTTATACTGTCCAATAAGAATCATGGGATTCCCGTGCCTGTTAGCCGCCCTGAGCCCGCCTGGCGGGGAGGGCGGGATATAAAAATAAAATATTATTATTATTATTATTATTATCCACCCCAAATCTCCAGGAATTTCCGAACCCAGACCTGGCAACCTTATGAATGTGTCTGACATTCCACATCAACAAGAGTCAGTTTGGTGTAGTGGTTAAGTGTGTGGGCTCTTATCTGGGAGAACCAGGTTTGATTCCCCACTCCTCCACTTGCAGCTGCTGGAATGGCCTTGGGTCAGCCAGAGCTCTGGTAGAAATTGTCTTTGAAAGGGCAGCTTCTGAGTAGGGTTGCCAAATCCAATTCAAGAAATATCTGGGGACTTTGGGGATGGAGCTAGGAGACTTTGGGGGTGGAGCCAGGAGACATTGGGGGTGCAGCCAGGAACAAGGTTGTGCCCAGCATAATTGAACTCCAAAGGGAGCTCTGGCCACCACATTTAAAGGGACAGAACGCCTTTTAAAGGACATGCCTTCCCTCCATTGGAAATAATGAAGGATAGGGGCACCTTCTTTGAGAGGTTCATAGAATTGGACCCCGCGGCCGAATCTTTTGGAAATTTGGAGGTTATTTTGGGGAGAGGCATTGGATGCTATGCTGCAAATTTGGTGCCTCTACCTCCAAAAACAGCCCCCCCCAGATGCCAGCAGATCAGTTCTCCATTATACCCTATGGGAATCTGTTTCTATAGGGAATAATGGAATGGCCAGCAGACATTTCCCTCCCCCACCCCTGCTTTCTGATGACCCTGGAGTGGGGAGAGGGCCTCTGAACCGGGGACCCCCTGCCCCCACCGGGGGACTGGCAACCCTACTTCTGTGAGAGTTCTCTCAGCCCCACCCACCTCCCAGGGTGTCTGTTGAGGGGGGGAGAGGGGAAAGGGAAAGGAGATTGTGACCACTCTGAGATTCAGAGCATAGGGCGGGATATAAATCCAACATCTTCTTCTTCTTCTGTATCCTCAAAGTGCTGCTGCCTCCACCCACATGGACCCTGAGACTCCAGCTATCTTCTACCTGGCTGGGTCTGGCAGGGTTGTCAGAGTTGGGTTGGGAAACACCTGGAGATTTGGGGGGTGGAGCCTGGGGGAGGGCGGGGTTTGGGGAGGGGAGGGGCCTCAGCAGGATAGTGTGCCACAATCCGTCCTCCATTGCAGCCATTTTCTCCAAGTGAACTGATCGTGGTCACCTGGAGGCCAATTGTAATAGCTACCTGGAAGCTGGCAGCCCAAAGGTCTGACTGATCTCAAGTCAACAAGTCCACTGGCACATCCTCCATTCAATACCTGAGCAAATCAACGCTGTTGAAAATGGAACGTTGCAAACATTCCCACTATATATCACTAACCACAAACCTCTGCACTGAAGCTGCTAGAGAGTAGGGCTAGGGACTTGGAGGGTGGGGTTTCAACGCCTGTGGGCCATGAAGTTCACCCAACCTTACCTACCTCCAGTTGGAGCCTAGAGATTTCCCCAAATCGTTACGGATCTCCAGAGGATAGAGATCATCATTTCCCCTGGAGAAAATGGTTGCTTGGGAATCTGGCCTGTATGGAGTTATACCTTGCCGAGCTCCCATCCCTCTCCAAAATCTGCCCTCCCAAGCTCCACCCCCAAATATCCAGAAATGTCCAAACCTGGAGTTGGCAACCCAGCATGAGGTTAACATGGAGATGGGGGAGAACCATATATGGGGCTGCTTTGATGAGGAGTTGGGAAAGAGGATGTTAGAACTAAGAATGAAAGTCTTTCTTTCTCTCTCTCCCTCTCTTGTACAGAGAAAATTTACTTTGCATAGGACTGAACTGACCTGGATGCTTGAGGGTAACTCCAATGAATAATTAAGTGCAATGATGGCTAGAAGCGAGAAGAATCTGAACAATTCTAAGATTCCCAAAGGCCCCACTGGCTGTCTACAAACAGGGCTTGCCGCTGATTAATCTGTGTTTCCTAATTTACACCAAATGACCTAAGAAAGAAAAACTCTGGCTTGAACTGAGAAGGAAGGGGAGGGCTGAATCTGGCAGAGTGAAGCAGCTGGAATCGGGTGGGGGAGTCAGAAATAGCAAGGGGGTGGCAAAAGAAGGGAATGTAATATGGAGGGGAGAATAAAAAAATCACTCTGCTGCCATCAGAAGTGTGCAAGAGGACCTTCGGATCTAACTCCAGGTCTTTAAAATGTGGGGAACGATTGGTAAGAGTGACTGTATTTCTGACCACTCTCGATTGGGGGTCGGACGCCCCATTTAGAATACCGAATGTGGAAGCACAGAAACTGTTAATCAGGATTGTCAACCTCCAGCGGCACCTGGAGACCTCCTGCTGGCAGAGATCAGTCCCCCTGATGACAGCTCTCCCAAAATAACAGCTTGGGAGGGGGTGGACTGTATGGTATTATGATGCCCCTCTGAAACCCCACCCTCCCAGGCTCCACCCCCCCCCCCAAATCTCCAGGTACTTCCCGACCCAGAGGTGGCAACCCTTGCCCAGAATAAAATGCATTTTTGTTTTGACTCTCCAAACTACCCAGCAACTGCATTGTGGCTTCTTTCTTTCTTTTAAAAAAAGCTGTATGCAGGCTCTTTGGACCTGCTCGAGACAGCTAACGACCTCCAAGTCCAAGAGGTTTTTCTTCCCTATCAATGGCCACGTTCTAAGGAAGGACTAGCAGATTTCTGCACTCTCTTCTCCTCCCAGATTTCAGCTTGAGTAAGAGAATGACTACAATTTAATTCCAGAATGGACATTGCTCCCATTCTTGCACATTCTAGAATCAGAACATGGCAAAAAAAAAAAAGCAACAGGATTATACGCTGGAAGATCTTGTTGATGGACACAGGTGATGAGGTGGGGCTGTGGCTCAGCAGTAGCGCATCTGCTTGGCGTGCGGAAGGTCCCAGGTTCAATCCCCAGCATCTCCAGGGAAAAGGATCAGGTGGAGGTGAGGGAAAAGACCTCAGCCTGAGGCCCTAGAGAGCCCCTGCTAGTCCGAGTAGACAATCAGGCCCATAGAAGAAGAAGAAGAAGAAGATATTGGATTTATATCCCGCCCTCCACTCCGAAGAGTCTCAGAGCGGCTCACAATCTCCTTTACCTTCCTCCCCCACAACAGACACCCTGTGAGGTGGGTGGGGCTGGAGAGGGCTCTCACAGCAGCTGCCCTTTCAAGGACAACCTCTGCCAGAGCTATGGCTGACCCAAGGCCATTCCAGCAGGTGCAAGTGGAGGAGTGGGGAATCAAACCTGGTTCTCCCAGATAAGAGTCCACACACTTAACCACTACACCAAACTGGCTCTGGGGGCGGGGCCAGGCCCATCCTTTCAAGCCCCCCTTCCAACTGTATGGCCCCTCTATTGGAGGGCCACCAATCTTTCCCCTTTGCTCACTGCCACTCTGAACAAGTAATAGCCTTGCTGCTGTCCTTTTCCCTTTCCCCTCTCCCTTTCCCTAAGACACCTTGCAGAGCAAAGGGGGGGGGTCTCTGTCTCTCTGAGAGAGGGGCACATAAGAAAGGGGTGGGGGGAGCAGAGCTGCTGTGACTGTCTAGGCACGAAGGGGGGTTAGCTTGTGAGACTCAAAGCTGCTTACAGCCAGAGCTGGTGCGTCCACTAGGCAACATTTGGCGGCTGCCTAGGGCGCCGGCTCTTTGGAGGCACTCTTCGGGGGCTGCTGCCGCCACCTCTGCCCAGCCACGCTCCCCGCCAGCGCTCCGCACGGCTGGCTCCCTTTAAAGCAGGGGGCGGGAGGGTCGCGCGGAGTGCTGGGAGGGAGCGCGCACAGCCAGCCGCCCAGCCGAAGACACTCCCCACCAGCACTCTGCGCAGCCCTCCCGCCCCCTGCTTCAAAGGGGGCGGGGCCCCGCTTTCAACCTGCGGCCATGGAAAGGCGCTGGTCCCGCCCCCCACCAACAAATCCTGCTGTGGGCCGCACCAAACATGAAATCCTGGCTACAACCCTGCAAGACAATCCTAATTCAGTACAAGGCAGGATCTGATTCAGTAGCAGGCCTGTAGCTATTGCGAGGTGGGGGGGAAGGCCGCTCTATTTTTTAAAAAACCCTTCCCTCGTTAGGCCCCCTCCGTTGGCTATGGGCCTTTCCCTCTCTTTCACACCGAGATAGAAGCCAAGGAACTTGGGCTCCGAGAGCGGCACCAGCAATCTCTTGCTCTACCGCCACCCCCTCCCCCTCCCTCCCCACCACTGGAGGAGCAGCTCGAGCCCTGCACTCTCCACAAGGCATAACTGTGGTGTAAGGGAGAGAGAGAGCAAGCGAGAGAGGGATAGCGGCAGTGAGAGAGAGAAAGAGAGAGTGTGGCAGCAAATGCACGAGAGAAAGTGAGAGAAAGAGAGAGAAAGAGCGACGATGAGGGGGGAGAATGGTGGCAAGAGAGAGGGGGAAGTGAGAGAGCGGCAGCAAGGGGGAGAGTGCAAGAGAGAGCTGGGGCCGGGCGGACTGGCCACCGGAGGGAAGCAGCCAAGCCCCATGGCTCCCCCCCACCAATTTTTTTTTCTCCCGGGCCCCTCCACCCAAATTTTTCTGGCTACGGGGCTGTTCGGTAGTACAAGGCAGCTTCATGCGTTTGTGTGATCCTGTGAGCCAGCAATGAAAAAATGATCCTAATGTATGGTGCAATAAGACCAGACTTCTGCAACCAAAGCACATGAGCACATGGCATAACCTGGAGGGCAGGAGGGGGAAAGGTACCACTGAGTTGCAGGAAAACATGCATGGTGTGTAAAGAAAGAAGCCAAAATGATGGAGGATCCCTGAAGCACCGGGTTCCGCTTTAGAACAAGAAGACCAGCTAAATCAGAACCTCAACATCTAGTGAGAAATTCCAATGAGGATTTTGGAAGCATCCGTATCCCCCAACCTGGCTTGGCGTCACACCCCGCACTTCCTTCTAGGCGTACCTGGAACATTGCTTTTAACCATAGGTGATAAAAAGCGTTGTCAGCACCAGGAGGCAGAGATAGGTGCGGCGACATTACAGTTCCCCATGAACGATGTGGGAGGGGTGCTTTTCATAACTGAGGTGACGTCCAGTTCATTTTGAAGGAAATCACACAAGTGGGAAGTTCCCACGCCAGCTGGCAACCTCTCCCCCACCCCACCCCAAATCTGCACTGGCAGAGCCAGGGAAAAAACCCAAAAGACTGCCTGGCCTTTCAGCTGATGCCGTTGAAGCAGGAATTGTAAGCAGCAGCTGCAAAGCCACAACTGTATTCGGGGATGCAGGGCTTAATGAATGAGATCTTGGGGTCGTGGTAGATAACTCACTGAAAATGTCAAGACAGTGTGCGTTTGCAATAAAAAAGGCCAATGCCATGCTGGGAATTATTAGGAAGGGAACTGAAAACAAATCAGCCAGTATCATAATGCCCCTGTATAAATCGATGGTGCGGTCTCATTTGGAGTACTGTGTGCCGTTCTGGTCGCCGCACCTCAAAAAGGATATTATAGCATTGGAGAAAGTCCAGAAAAGAGCAACTAGAATGATTAAAGGGCTGGAACACTTTCCCTATGAAGAAAGCTTGAAACGCTTGGGACTCTTGGAGAAACATCGACTGCGGGGTGACATGATAGAGGTTTACAAGATAATGCATGGGATGAAGAAAGTAGAGAAAGAAGTACTTTTCTCCCTTTCTCACAATACAAGAACTTGTGGGCATTCGATGAAATTGCTGAGCAGACAGGTTAAAAAGGATAAAAGGAAGTACTTCTTCACCCAAAGGGTGATTAGCATGTGGAATTCACTGCCACAGGAGGTGGCGGCGGCCACAAGCATAGCCACCTTCAAGAGGGGTTTAGATAAAAATATGGAGCAGAGGTCCATCAATGGCTATTAGCCACAAAAAAATTTTGCCACTGTGTGACACAGAGTGTTGGACTGGATGGGCCATTGGCCTGATCTAACATGGCTTATGTTCTTATGAGATAAGATGCAGATCAAAGTCTCCTCTAGAGACAGATGGTCAAGGCAGCCTCTTGGACAGTGTCTTCAGCTCCTCCAGTGATGAACAGAACAGACATGTGTGGTGTTGTTTGTTCATAAAATGAAATCAAGGAGAACAACGTAAGCCACTTTCAGGCCACATTGGGGAGAAATATGGGGTGTAAATAGGGTTGCCAGGTCCAATTCAAGAAATATCTGGGGACTTTGGGGGTGGAGTCAGGGGACTTTGGGGTGGAGCCAAGGGGCAAGGTTGTGACAAGCATAATTGAACTCCAGAGGGAGTTCTGGCTATCACATTTAAAGGGACCACACACCTTTTAAATGCCTTCCCTCCATTGGAAATAATTGAGGATAGGGGCGCCTTCTTTTGGGACTCATAGAATTGGACCACCTGGTCCAATCTTTTTGAAACTTGGAGGGTACTTTGAGGAGAGACATTGGATGCTATGCTGCATATTTGGTGTCTCTACCTTAAAAACAGGGGGCCCAAGAGCCCCAGATATCCACAGATCAACACTCCATTATACCCAATGGGAATCAGTCTCCATGGGGAATAATGGAGTGCCCAGCAGACATTTCCCTTCCCCCCCCCCAGCTTTCTGATGGCCCTGAAGTGGGGCGAGGGCCTCCAAACCAGTGGATCCCCTGCACCCACCTGGGGATTACAATAACCTGTGCACAAGTAAATTTAAACAAACTCTATTTCTTCAAACAAAATACAAAGATACCCTGTGAACAATGAAATTCGTAAGGGGCATGTTTTATGCCAATAGTTCATAAATAGTCCATAAATTCATGTGGCAACCAATTTCCTTCTGAGTAGTAGAAGAACCAAATCCCCATGAAAGAAGGCTCCAAAGGTTGATATGTCCTTAACATGTCTGTTGACTTTCTGCCACGCGTTTCACCTCACAATGCTTTCTCATAGAGCCAGTCCTGAATTTTTAAGCAAGAATATTTTTCCACTGACGTCAAGCTACAACAGCACCTCTTACACCTCTTACAACAGGCATATTCTTGTAAGCTTTTGGGTGCTCTCTAAGCACACTTCATCAGACGAGGAAGTGTGCTTAGAGAGCACACGAAAGCTTACGTTTTGAATAAAACCAAGTTGATCTTAAAGATGCAACTTGACTCCTATTTTGTTCTGCTTCAGACCAACACGGCTGACTACTTGGATCTACTATAATCATTGATCACTCCAGGGATCACTCTCCCATCCCAATATAGCACAAGCTTGCAGGTAGACCAGCTCAAGGCTGACAATTACTGGGGAAACCAGTATTTTGCTTTGACATGGAGAAGAACGGAATTGCATGCTATTTGGTTTACGCGGTTAATGGAACTATTAGATCTCATAGAGAGCCAGTTTGGTGTAGTGGTTAAGTGTGCAGACTCTGATCTGGGAGAACCGGGTTTGTTTCCCCACTTCTCCACTTGCAGCTGCTGGGATGGCCTTGGGTCAGCCATAGCTCTGGCAGAGGTTGTCCTTGAAAGGGCAGCTGCTGTGAGAGCTCTCTCAGCCCCACCCACCTCACAGGGTGTCTATTGTGGGGGGAAGAAGGGAAAGGAGGTTGTAAGCCGCTCTGAGACTCCAAGATTCAGCGTATAGGGCAGGGTATAAATCCAGTTTCTTCTTCCAGTTTGGTGTAGTGGTTAAGTGTGCAGACTCTTATCTGGGAGAAACAGGTTTGATTCCCCACTCCTCTACTTGCACCTGCTGGAATGACCCTGGATCAGCCATAGCTCTCATAGGAGTTGTCCTTGAAAGGGCAGCTGCTGTGAGAGCCCTCTCAGCCCCACCCACCTCACAGGGTGTCTGTTGTGGAGGAGGAAGATAAAGGAGATGGTGAGCTGCTCTGAGACTGAGATTGGGAGTGGAGGGCGGGATATAAATCCAATATCATCATCTTCTTCTTTTGCTAGAAAAAGAATCAAACAGAAGAAGTAGAGAAGGGCCCAATATATTTGTGTTTTAAACAATTTATTGGTAGCATATGGTTACAAAGCTTATCTATTTCTTAATTTTTTCTTTTTTCACATTAACCCATATGACATTTCCATCCCCCCTCCCTCCAATGTTGACTTCCCCGAGGTTATAAGTTCAAATCCATACTAAAGGCACTTCTGATTGCTCAAAGTTCCGTATATATATTCTTACAACTAAAAAAATGTCCAATATTTCTTTACTTTCCAAGTTTTCTCCATATATCCTTTAAATTTTCTCCACTCCCTTTTGAATATCTCTAAATCATAGTCTCTTAGTGTTCTGGTTAATTTGTCCATTTCACACCACGATAAAACTTTCATGGTCCATTCCCATTTCTCTGGTATTTTTTCTTGCTTCCAAAGCTGCGCGTACAAAGTCCTAGCAGCTGATAACAGGTACCAAATTAAAGTCCTGTCTTCTTTTGGGTATTTTTCTAATTGTAATCCAAGTAAAAACGTCTCTGCAATTTTCTTAAAATCATAGCCCAAAATTTTGGTGATTTCTTGTTGTATCATCTTCCAGAATTCTTTCGCTCTTTCACATGTCCACCACATATGGAAGAAAGAACCCTCATGTTTTTTACATTTCCAACATCTATCCGACATTTTCTTACTTATCTTAGCCAATTTTTTCGGAGTCATATACCACCTATACATCATTTTAAAACAGTTCTCCTTAATGCTTTGACAAGTTGATATCTTCATTGAGTTCTTCCAGAGGTGCTCCCATGTTTCCATTTGTATTTCTCTATTCACATTAATTGCCCATTTGACCATTTGAGACTTTACTACTTCTTCTTCTGTAGACCATTTCAATAATAACTTATATACTTTTGATATCAATTTTTCATTGTCACCTAACAGGACTCTTTCCAGTTCTGTTTGTTCTCGTCTAATCCCCTCTGATTTTATGTCATTTTCCATCAAACTTTTAATTTGTTGCATTTGAAACCAATCATAATTGTTATTTAGCTCTTCTGAGGTTTTTAATTCAATTTTGTCTCCTTGAATCTTAAGCAGTTGGTTATATGACATTTCTCTTTTTTCTTCAGAATCAGCTGTTATTTTTATTACTTCTGCTGGCACTATCCATAATGGTTTTCTCTCGTCCCCGTATTTCTTGTATTTTATCCAAGTATTTAGTAATGTATTTCTGACATAGTGGTGAGAGAAAAAACCATCCATTTTATTCTTCCCATAGTACATGTATGCATGCCAGCCGAATCTATTTCCGTGAGCTTCTAACCACAAAGGTTTTTTATCTAACAGCATTATCCAATCTTTTATCCATGTCAAACAAACTGCATCGTGGTATAGTCTTAGATCGGGAAGTTGAAAACCTCCTCTCTCTTTGGCATCCGTTAAGATCTTCATCTTTATCCTTGGTTTCTTTCCGGCCCAAATGAAATCAGAGATTTTCCTTTGCCATTTGTTGAATTGTTTTGCTTCTTTTACAATCGGGATGGTTTGAAACAAATACATTATCCTTGGGAAAATATTCATTTTGATTGCAGCTATCCTGCCCAGTAAGGACAAGTTGAGTTTATTCCATTTCATCAAATCTTTGTCCATCTTACACCACAGTTTTTCATAATTGTTTTTGTATAAATCAATGTTCTTCATTGTTATCTCTATTCCAAGGTACCTAACTTTGGTTGTGACTTCACAACCTGTCACCTTTTGTAATTCGTTTGTTTTATTTGGTTGCATGTTTTTACAGAGGAATTTCGATTTCTCCTTATTTATGTATAATCCTGCTAGTTCTCCGTACTCTTTTATCTTAGCTAACAGCAGTGGTGACACTTGAACCGGATTCTCCATTATGAACACTATATCATCTGCAAAAGCTTTATATTTATAAGAGAATCTTCTAATTTTTAGACCTTCTATTTTTTCATCTTTTTGAATTTGTTGTAACAAAATTTCAAGAGTCATTATAAACAACAATGGTGATAGCGGGCATCCTTGCCTTGTTCCTTTACTCACTTTCAATTCTTTGGTAAGGTCTGCATTTATACACAATTTTGCATGCTGATCTGTATATATTGCTCTTGTCATTTTTATAAATTGTTCCCCTAAATTAATTTTTTCCATTACCGCAAACATAAAGTCCCAATTTAAGTTGTCGAAGGCTTTCTCTGCGTCAACAAAAAATAAGGCCACTTCTTTTTCCGGGTGCTTTTCATAGTATTCCACAACATTAATAACAGCTCTTACATTGTCCCTTATTTGTCTTTTAGGAAGAAATCCCGCTTGGTCTTTGTTTATAAAGTTGGTCAGGTATTGTTTCAGTCGCTCTGCTAAAATTCTTGTATAGATCTTATAGTCATTATTCAACAATGAGATTGGTCTATAATTTTTTACGTTTGTGCTATCTTTATCTTCCTTAGGAATCAGAGAGACTACAGCTTCCCTCCAGGTCTTTGGGATTTTCCCTTCTTCTCTTATCGTGTTTAACAACTTCAACAGTTTGGGTGTTAATTCATCCTTGAGAGATTTGTAAAATTTTGACGTGAATCCATCTGGCCCTGGAGCTTTACCCTCTTGCATTGCTTTTATTGCTGCTTCTATTTCAATTTTCTCTATTGGGTCATTTAATATCTTTTTCATATGTTCCGTCAAAGGTGCCACCTGAATGTTTCGTAGATACTCTTCCACTTTTTCTTTACTTACATTCACACCCTTGAATAAATTTGCATAGTATTTAAAGAATTCTCTTTTAATTCCTTCTTGATCCACTACTGTTTTCCCATTTGCCATGATTTTATTTATAGTCTTATTTTCTTTCCTTTTTTTTAATTGCCAGGCCAGGTATTTACCAGGTTTGTTTGCACTTTCAAACGATTTCTGTTTCAAATTTTTTAAATTCCATTCTAGTTCTTTATTCAGCAAATGTTTAACTTGGGATTGTAATATCGTAATTTCTTTTATTAATTTTTTCTTCCCTGGTCTTTTTTTTAAGTCCTTTTCTTTTTTATCTATTTCATTTTGCAGTGCTGACAGCCTTTCTTCTCTTGCTCTTTTGTCTTTATTATTCAATGTAATTAATATACCCCTCATTACTGCTTTATAAGTGTCCCATACTGTTGGATATTCCATATCATCCGTTTCATTTATTTGGAAGAATGCTGCAGTCTCCTTTTCTAAGAATGATACAGTGTCTTTATTTTGTAGTAAATCCTCATTAATTCTCCATCTTCTTGATTTTCTTTGCAATTTTGTTGACCAGCATATTGGATTATGGTCCGCCCAAACCTTTGGAAGAATCTCAATTTTTTTTGTTATGAGGCCCAAGCCTTGGGAACCCCACAACATGTCAATTCTGGAAAAAGAATTATGCCTTGCTGAGAAAAATGTATAGTCTCTTACCTCAGGGTTGAACTTTCTCCAAATGTCTTCTAGATTTTCCTGTTTAATCAACTCAAAGAAAGAATTGGGCAGCTTCCCTTCTTTATCATTCTTCTTTGGACTTGATCTGTCAAGGTTGTTTTGTATTGTCCCATTAAAATCGCCCATCATCAATACCTGGTCATAAGTCTCTTCGTCCATTTGTCTATTTATGTCTTTAAAGAATTTGTCTTTCGCTCCATTGGGTGCATAGAGTCCTAGTAGTAACGTTTTTTTCGCCTCTATCGTCACCTCAACAGCAATGTATCTTCCTTCTTTGTCTTTAAAGATTAATTTTGGGTCAAGTTGTTCTTTAATGTAAAAAACCACCCCTCTTTTCTTTTGCTCTGCTAGTGAAAAAAATTCCAACCCCAAATTTCTATTCCACAAAAATTTACTGTCCTTGCGTTGTATATGAACTTCCTGTAAACAAATTATATTACATTTTTGCTTTTTAATCCAATGAAATGTTCTCCTTCTTTTCTGTGGTGAATTTAGTCCATTTATATTCCAAGATAGTAATTTGTACTCCATTATGATGTTGGTTCTTTATTTTCTTCAAAAAAGCTATGCATCTCTTGTTCGCTTCTTATTGTAATCCTTTTGCCATTTTGTTCAAATCCAAGACCCTCTGGTATTATCCATCTATATCTTGTGCCCTCTGCACGCAACTGATCGGTTAGCTTCTTGTACTTTTTCCTATCGCTGATCACTTCTCTTGGTAGCTCTTTCATTATTTTAACTCTGCTCCCTTCTATTGCCCAGGCTTTTTGGTACCCTTTCCTCAAAATTTTCTCTGCCACTTCTTTTGATCTTAATCTTATGATGATGTCTCTTGGCAGACCTTTATTTTTCGCATAAACTGAGTTGACTCTGTAGGCACCCTCCAACATACTCTTAAATCTGTCAGGGTCTTCTTCTATGTACTCAGTGATGATATCCACCATATAGCCTTTTAAGTCTGTATCTTCTTTTTCAGGTACCCCTCTTAGACGCACTTGTGACTCCAGCAACTTACAGTCGTGTATTATGACCTTTTCTTGAATTTTTAGCAAGGCAGAGGCCTGTGTATCCACTTTCATCTCTACCTCTTTCACTTTATTTTGAGTCTCTTCCTTAAAATTCTCTATCTCCTTCTTAAGGTCTCCAACTTCTTTTTTAATATCTTTTTTTATTGCCAAATGCAATTTGTCCATAGCTTTTAACATTTTTGCCTCCAGAGCGTCAAATTGAGACTGCATCTTGTCAAATGATTGGGCTCTTGCACGTGTTGTTCTTTCTACTGACATATAAAAAATCACCAAACCTTAAAAAAATCCCCACATAAAATTTAGCATCCAATCCAATAGCTTAGAGCCAGTTCTTTCAGATGAGACTAGTTTCGTTTTTCTCCCTTCTTCCTGAGCAAAGATATTGAATTTTAACAATTTTGACAGTTTTTCTCCCTTTTAAAATGGCAATCGTTATTTCTCTATGGTACAGTTCCGGCCTAGAGAGGTCTCTCTTCGTCTTTCTTGATCTGAGTCTTGGACTCAATTCCTTCCTAGTTCAAAGGTCGGATGTCACAGCTCTTGTTGTCCTTATAGGCTCTGATTTATTGTCCAGCCCCTTTTAGTTTCACTTCCTGTCACAGCTTAGACTGATCTCGTGTCTAGTCTCGTAGTTTTTTGAGCTGCATGAAGAAACCGCAACCACAAAAATTCACAACAATATGTCTTTCTCCAAAATATCTTTGAAGGCAATTGTTTTTACGGCGTTCAGTTTTCACAAGCTGAATTCTTTTCCTGCTATGCCCCCACTCAGCTCAGTTCATTCTAGGTTCTGCAGTTTATGGGCATATATACACGGCAACTCTCTTTTCTTTCTTCTGCGTCACCAGCCTCCCATTGCCAACTTTCACTCTTATCTTGAAGGGGTTTTTTTTTTTTTTGCTGTTGTTCACATCCAAAGCCACAGAGCTCAGCTTAACAAGGTAAACACTGAGTGGATTAATAACAGACGAAGGCAAAGCATAATTGAATGGGAAAAAAAAAAAAAGAGAAGGGCCCAATATATTTGAACTAACAAAGTCCCAGCTAACTTTTGAATTTTATTTTTTACAATTACTTTTTATCAGGATTTCAGCAAAGACCTGCAATTAAAAATGACCTCAGAATGTCATCTTAGGCCTTGCTCATCCCAAGAACTATGATGTGTCAGAGATGGTCAGCCTTTCTGATGTACAAATCTTGGAGTTTCACCAAGTAGCACTGAGTCACCTCAGGTCTGCAACTTTCCATTCTCCAAGATAGAGGCAAAGGTACCAAAGTTTTTTTATCTTTACTGGCCAGATTGAACATGTCAGTGCAGTGCCCGCCATTGTAGGAGATTGTGAGCCGCTCTGAGACTGAGATTCGGAGTGGAGGGTGGGATATAAATCCAATATCATCATCTTCTTCTTTTGTTAGAAAAAGAATCAAACAGAAGCAGTAGAGAAGGGCCTAATATATTTGAACTAACAAAGTCCCAGCTAACTTTTGAATTTTATTTTTTAAAATTACTTTTTATCAGGATTTCAGCAAAAACCTGCAATTAAAAATGACCTCAGAATGTCATCTTAGGCCTTGCTCATCCCAAGAACTATGATGTGTCATAGATTGTCAGCCTTTCTGATGTACAAATCTTGGAGTTTCACCAAGTAGCACTGAGTCACCTCAGGTCTGCAACTTTCCATTCTCCAAGACAGAGGCAAAGGTACCAAAGTTTCTGGTCTTTACTGGCCAGATTGAACATGCCAGAGCAGTGCCCACCATTGTAGTCAGAGATGGGGACACACTTACTGAGATATTATTTTTGTGGTGGTAGTGGGGGTGATTCTTATCTGGGAGAACTGGGTTTGATTCCCCCCCTCCTCCACTTGCAGCTGCTGGAATGGCCTTGGGTTAGCCATAGCTCTCGCAGAGCTGTCCTTGAAAGGGCAGCTTCAAGGAAAGCTCTCTCAGCCCCACCCACCTCACAGGGTGTCTGTTGTGGGGGAGGAAGGTAAAGGAGATTGTGAGCCCCTCTGAGACTCTGAGATTCAGAATATAGGGCGGTATATTAATCCAATATCATCATCATCTTATTACTATTATTATTATTAAATAGTCCCATTCCAGCCAGTGGCAGGCTCTGGGCAATGTACAATGCAAGAATAAAATACATATATTTAAATCAATAAAATCAGTTACATTAAAAGAAATTATAGCCCCTCCCCTGGGGAAGGAAGCTTCTTCCCTCATTAACAGAATCTGTTTCCTGCTCCTTTGCCACTTCTCCACATGCAGCCCACAGTGACCTTGAGCAAATTACAGTTCTCTTGGAGCTTTCTCAGCCCCACCTACCCCCCTCTTTTCCCAACTGCCTTTGAACACCCCCACAAAGAAAAAAAAGCCTCCCCAAAGCTCTTGCCTTATGTGTTGCTGCTGGGGGGGGGGCAAGATGGCAGCTAACCTGTGAAAAGGACTGGGCCACGTGCAGGAGCTTCACCTACCAAGCAAACTGCACAGGGAAAACTGGGCGGGGGGAGGCTCACAGCCTCATTGGCAAAACTGGGGAGGGAGGCTGGATGAGAGAGGGAGACTGGCTTCCCCATTGGCCCCCTGGCAGCTCTCATTGGGTGGCAACAGACCGAGGAAGCCCTGTTTTGATGCCAGGCCCTGAGGAAAGGTATCAGTGGACGCCATGGTGCCCATGGGCGCTATGTTGGGGGGAAGGAAAGGTTCCCTGTGCAAGCCCGTCGTTTTCGAGTTCCGACTCTGGGGTAGCGTTGCTTTCACAACATTTTCACGGCAGACTTTTTACGGGGTGGTTTGCTATTGCCTTCCCCAGTCATCTACACTTTCTCCCCAGCAAGCTGGGTACTCATTTTACTGACCTCGGACGGATGGAAGGCTGAGTCAACCTCAAGCCAGCTACCTGAAAACCCAGCTTCCGCTGAGAATCAAACTCAGGTCGTGAGCAGAGCTTAGGACTGCAGTACTGCAGCTTTAACACTCTGCGCCACGGGGACCCCAGCATAGAATCATAGAGTTGGAAGGGACCTCCAGGGTCATCTAGTCCAACCCTATCTAGCGTAGCTAGTTTATGCATTTTCATCCTGCCTGAAAACAAAGACGTCAAGTTGTGCTTTCAGACTCTCCTGAGAGTATTTCCCTTTGATCGTTTTGTGACACTGAGCCTGAGGGAATCTCAGGGAACCGGTGGGAACTGAGAGCCAGTTTTGGTGTTGTGGTTTAGAGGGGCGGACTCTAACTTTGGAGAACAGGGTTTGATTCCTCACTACTCTACATGCAGCCAGCTGGTTGACCTTGGGCAACCCACAGTTCTCTCAGAGCTCTCTCAGCCCCACCTACCTCACAGGGTATCCACTGTGGGGAGAGGAAGG